>NW_008238361.1:1127960-1129057 GCF_000691975.1 Corvus brachyrhynchos
GGAATATCGGGAAAAGGACACTGACCACCAAGAATTCCAAGACTGATTTAATGATCAATATCCAAGAGCTCCCACTGCTTCTTTCCCCCCCAGTTCCCAAGTTCTGAGCACTAATTCCCTGCACTGACACCTCCACCCGCATTTTTCCAGCTTCTGAGCTGGGTTTAGAGGGAAAATCTTCTGGGAATATCCTGATTTCAGCTTGTCTGGGAGCCTGGGCTGACTTCCGTGTGCTCATTAAAATAAAAAAATCTCCAAATAAGAGCTGCTGGCTCCCCACTGAGGGGGTGGATTCAGATCCACATCCCTCAGCCCTGGAAAATTGACACCCCTGAGGCTCTGAGCATCCATCCCAAATTATTCTGTGAATCATTTTCCCCTCCTGGGAAAGAAAAAATTGGGGGGAAAAAAAAGGAAAACAAGCAGCAGCTCAGCAGTTATTCTGTGGTTTTGCTCGTTTCACCATTGCCACCTGCTGTGGGATATTTGATGCTCCATTTCTTCCACTCCGACTTTTTCCAGGTGGGAAAACAATGCCATTTGTTTCCTTCAGGAGCAGGAGGTGTTCGGGCTTTGTGAGGAGGGAGGGGCACCTCTGGAATGGGAAGAATGGGAGCGGGAATGGGGCACAAGGAGCTGTAAAATCCCTCCCTTCATTTCGCCCTAGAGCAGGGATCAGCTGCTCCAGGATTTCAGGAACACAGCGTGGGAGAAGAACGAGGATCGCTGGAACCGGCTTCGATGGGAACGCAACATTCCGAAGCAGGGACTGTAAAGGGTGGGACCGGCCCAGGATCCCCCTGCACCCCTGGATTTGTTCCCCATCTTTGTGGGAGCAAGGATTTCTCCTGCTGTTCCATGGAGCGCAGCTCCGGAGCTGCCCTGACTTCCCTTCATTCCCAGTGATGGATTTGATGCCTGAAGCCCAATTTTGTCCTTTTTTTTGGCCTCCTCCCAAGCCAAACCCCAGCCCTGCTGTCACTTCCCTCATCACCTCCCAGGAATTATTGCAGCCGCTGCAAATATCCCGGGATGCAGCCCCAGCTCCTTAAAACCTCCCATCCATCTTTCCAAGAGGAAAACTAATGGCTTCCCCC
>NW_008238361.1:1129593-1131325 GCF_000691975.1 Corvus brachyrhynchos
TTCCTGCTCTTCCCATTAAAGCTGTTCCCTCCAGGATATCCCAGAGCACAGCGGAGGAGGCTCGGGATGTTCTGGCAGAGCAGAGGAGCTGGCGCTGCTCAGCCACTCAGGGAAATCCCAAAGGGATTTGATCCCAGCCAGGACAATTTTGTCTCTCTCCCCGTTCCCGCTGTAGGAAACATTTGGATATCTCCCTCTGGAGATGAATTTTGAGGAAGAAAAGAGAGTTTTCCTGCCCAAATCCCTCCAGTTTTTCCAGCTCCTGGCTCCTGCAGGAAGCCGCAGAGGAGGTGAACAAGTCCTTTTAATGTCTTTTAATTGACCTGAGGCTCAAAGTCACCACATTCCTTCTGCTTGCACCTGGATCCTGGAATCTTGTGGCTATTCCTGCCTAAACAACCCCATTCCCAGAGGGCAGGGTTAAGGATTTGGCTGGGTTTTTCTGGGATAACCCCAGAGCCTCATTTGACCTCTCTGGGCTCCTGGAATCCCAGTTTTCCTGGCTAAACAGAAGGAAGTGTCCACTCCAACTCTGGCACTCCAAGCAAAGCCCACTGCTAAAAATGAATCCCAAACCCTTCATTTTCATAGGATCAAGATTAGAAAACAGCCCCAAGATCCCCAAAACCAACCCTGAACCAAACCCCACCTCTCACCTGAACCATTTAGGCTCAGAATCAGCCCAGGAAAAGGCGCCGGGCCCCCAAAACTCAGAGTGATTTTAATTGGGAGCTAATTAAGGGTGCGAGTGACAGCACAGACGGGATGCAGCGGAGCTGAACCTTTGGAATTCAAACCTCCCAACAATTCAGCTCCCAGCAGGTGGGAGATAAGGCTGGGAATCAGAGCAGGTGAAGGCAGAGGCACCGGAGAGAGAAGTGACACCTTGGGACAGCTCAGGGAGCCTGGAACTTTGAGGGATTTGACACAGCCAGGTTTTATGGAAGAGGACGCACCCTCAGGAATGGAGATGTTTTAACTCTGATTTTGCACCATTCCATCATTTTTGCCAGGTTTTGTGGCTGAACAAAACCTCCCACACCTCCCTCCTGCTTCCCTTGGGACTGCCAGGGACATTTGGAGCAGAGATTCAGGAATAACCCCATTCCCAGCTCTCCTCCCGTTGTCCTGGGCCTGGCATTCCCCACGTGGATTTTGCCTTTTGTGCCCTCTCTCCCCCTTTGCTGAGGGAACCTCAGTGCTCAGCCAAATCCAGGGATTCTGGACTCTCAGGGAACAGCTTTGGGAGGGTCTAAGTGTCCATTTTGCTGAGCCACCAACAGCAAATCATCCCTGAATTTTATCACCTCGATTCATTTCCATTCCCACGTGGAAAAAAAGGCTTTAAAATCCAGGAAATGACTGGAATCTCCTCCCTGACCTTCAGCCAAATCCACATTTTACCTTTCCCTGCAAGCACAAACCATCCAGAGATCCTTTCCCACCCCCTCCTGCTCACATTCCCTCTCCTCCATCCCTGGTTTTTGAAGTGGGGTTGCTTTGTGTTCCAGGCACAGGAAGGATAAATGTCAGGGATTCATTGTTGTGGGAGATAATGGGAAAAATAACACCAGGAAGCAGGCTGGGATATTTTCAGGAATACAAGAAAACATTTAGAGAAGGATCCAGGGAGAGCTCCGAGCCCCTTGCAGGGCCTAAAGGGGCTCCAGGAGAGCTGCAGAGGGACTGGGGACAAGGCCTGGAGGGACAGGACACAGGGAATGGCTTCCCA
>NW_008238361.1:1131467-1134219 GCF_000691975.1 Corvus brachyrhynchos
CCTGGGACGGTGGGAGGTGTCCCTGGGGGTGGAACAGGATGGGATTTAAGATCCCTTCCCACCTAAGCCAGTCTGGAATTGTACCAAATCGTGGATTGATCCAACAGAGTAAATCCAGGGAATTCACAGCATCAGGATTAGTTCAGTTAGCACCTAATAAAACCTGGAAAATCCTGGTGATTTTAAACAACATCCCTGTGCCTTGGCAGCATGCTCAGACATAAATCCCCCATTCCCCATGACAGCTTTATGGTTTTCCCAAGAAGAACTGTATGGTTCCCAGTGAACCCTTCCGTGAGGACACCCCCGTCTGGAGCAGGGAGGAATTCACTCCCGGGTTTATCTTTTGGAACATCCAACGTTGTTTTCCACCTCTGCAAGGGAGGAACAGTTTGTGAGGGAAGACAAAAAGGGAAATTTCGTCATCTGATAAGAGCAAAGGGACTCTGCATGGAGAGAGCCATCCCTTATGGGTTTCACCTGCTTTCCCAATTAATCCTGCCTCCTTATCAGCCACTTAATTACCAGGCATCAATCTTTAAATTGCTGCGAGGAGTGGAAAAATTCCTACGTGGAGGAAATGCCATAGGGGCGTTTAATGTAAAACCATTCAAATTCACATGGGACCTCTAAAGACAGCCCAAATCTTCGTGCTCAAACTCCATTATTTCCTAAATAATATCCCAATATTGTGGGAATAAATGGAATCATCTGGGCATATCCCAAAGATTTGGGTACTAACACACATTTCCCTCACAAAAACCCTCTTGGTGGCTTCTTCCCATCCTGCTTTCCTCACAGCTCCCTTCCGATCCAGTGCATGCTCCAAGCTGATAATTTCCCAATAATTCTCCAATAAATGCCCATAAATATCAAGGAAATGCCACCACTTCCAAGCCTCTCGAAGGCAGAGCAAGTCACCAAATTCTGACTGAATTGGTCAAAAGGGCAACAACAGCCTCAAATTATAATTCCCACCCTCAGCAGGGAATTTAAAACTGCTCCCAGAGCTTGCTGGACAGAGGTAAACCCAGAAATAAAGACAGGGAGAGCCAGGATAGAATTATTTGGGAGAAGAGGGGCTAATAATGGAATAAAGTGAGCATATCCCAAAGATTTGGGTACTAACACACATTTCCCTCACAAAAACCCCAAAAAAACCCTCTTGGTGGCTTTTTCCCATCCTGCTTTCCTCACAGCTCCCTTCTGATCCAGTGCATGTTCCCAGGCGATAACTTTCCCATTAATGTCCATAAATATCCAACAAATGTCCTCAAATATCCAGTAAATGTCCAATAAGCATCACCACATCCAAACCCCTCCAAAGGGGGAGCCAAACCTTTGCCAGTCTTGGATGCCAAACCCAACAGGACCATCCCAACTCATCCTTTCCACTTCCCACTGCCCCAAATCCCCTCCAAGCCCATTTATACCCAGGCAGGTACTACCAGGTGTAGCTGCTCATCCCCCAACCTTTTCCCTAAGAAGCTGCAGCCGGGAGGAGGATTTTGGGAAGGGATTGGTCCCTGTGAGGGTTTGGCACAGAATTCCCAGAGAAGCTGTGGCTGCCCCATCCCTGAAAATGTCCAAGGCCAGGCTGGGATAGTGGGAGGTGTCCCTGTGGAATGGGATGGGATTTAAAGTTCAGTCCCCAAAAAGTTTTGGGATTCTGTGGAAACAGTGCCTGTATTCCCTCACCGAAGTGTGACCCTAAAAATTCCTGTCCCCACTTCCCTCCGGGGTCAGCACCTGCCTCCTTCAGCCATGGAAAACCTGCTCCTGCTGCTCTCCCTTCCCAAAGGATCACCCCCATTCCATCCACTTTTCATCCCGGAGTGCAAAATCCCAGCCCCAAATCCCGGGGAATCCCAAGATGCCGAGCGCAGTCCCCGCGCTGTTGGAGCAGGGATTGCTCGTTAGCGAGCGCTGTTCATTAAGGGCTGATTAAAGACCAACCCATCGAAGGTGCGGCTGCTTTGGGATCGATCCGGGGGAAGTGTCAATGTTTGCTCTGCGGGCGGGCGAGCAGAAGGTTTCCTCTCATTCCAGAGCCACGGGAATTCCCGGGAGAGCAGCTCTGGGATGAGCCACGGCTGCCAAAGAGGCTCCAGTCCGTGCAAAATTGAAAGATGGGGCTTCGTTAAAGCACAGGAAATTATTATTATTATTATTATTATTATTATTGTTATTAATTTATTTATTTATTGTAATGATTTTGTTATGTTTTTATTATATTTATCTTATTATTATTTTAATATTTTTGTTATTATTTTATTATTTCTTCATTTCATTATTATTTTGTTTTATTATTTTATAATCATTTTATTTGATGATATTTATTTTATTATTTTATGATTTTATGATTTTATTATATTTCTTTTAATATTTTTGTTATTTTAATGAGATTTCTTTTTATTATTATATTTCTTTTTAATGTTTTATGGTATCTATTTTTGTTATTTTTAGGCTATTTATTTTTATATTGATTTTAAATTTTTGGTATACTTATTTTTATTCTGCTTATGATATTTTTATATTGGATTTTTATTATATTGATTTTGATTTTTATTATATTGACTTTGATTTTTATTATATTTTTTTATTCTGTTTATGATATTTTTATATTGATTTTGATTTTTATCATATTGATTTTTATTCTGTTTATGATGTTTATTTTTAGATTGATTTTGATTATTATGTTTATTTATATTCTGTTTATAATATTTATTTTTATTTCTATTATTATTTCTCT
>NW_008238361.1:1134234-1134690 GCF_000691975.1 Corvus brachyrhynchos
ATTTTTTTTATTCTTATGCCATCACAACCATCCCAAATAAAGCAGGACTTCCCTCTGCTGTTCTGTTGTTCTATTCAGACCTAAACTGAAGTTCAAATTTACATTTTAGATGGAAATATCTGGGTTTAGCGCACAGAAAGTTCAGGCAAACTCCCAGAGGAATATTTTAAACCCAAGTGAGCATTTAGACCACGCCAAAGCAGAATTTTCTTCACTAAACTGAGCCTAACACAGCTTTAAACTTCACTAATGAAGTTTAACAGGGTCTAAAAGCAGCCTAAAGGCAGGGGAGGGTGTGAAAATTAATTATTTATTATAATGAAAGAAATAAATAATATGTGTTATGATATCTTTCTATATTATATATATCATTTAGAAATTAAATATTATTATTAATTAATGTCATGGGTTAGTGAGCATAGTCCTGGAAGTGATGTAGTTGCAAAGGGGAATTCT
>NW_008238361.1:1134933-1147992 GCF_000691975.1 Corvus brachyrhynchos
GGAAAACATTCCAGCACCAAACCAATTCTGGGAATAACCCCTGGAAACCAGGAAGGGAAAGAAATATGATAAGGAAAACAAAGCCCTCGGAAGGTCTGCCAATATTTCCAATTATTCAGTCAAATTTTAGCCACAGGAAGGAGGATTTGTTTCCAAAATCCCCCAGAAACCCGGATTTGTAACACCTAAAAACGCTGCCGTTCCTACAAGCTCCGGAGGAAGGGAATAAAAATGATTCCAGGCACAATTCCTGGAAGGAATAGGGGCAGGAAAAGACGGAGTGCTGGGAATGCAGCGGGGCTCATTCCTTGGGATCACTTCTCGGGATCACTTCTCGGGATCATTTCCCGGGATCATTTCCTTGGGATCATTTCTTGGGATCATTTCTTGGGATCATTTCCCGGGATCATTTCTCGGGATCATTTCCCGGGCTCACTTCTCGGGCTCATTTCTCAGGATCATTTCTCAGGATCACTTCTCGGGATCATTTCTCAGGATCATTTCTTGGGATCATTTCCCGGGCTCATTTCTCAGGATCACTTCTCGGGATCACTTCTCGGGATCATTTCTTGGGATCATTTCCCGGGCTCATTTCTCAGGATCATTTCTCAGGATCATTTCTCGGGATCACTTCTCGGGATCATTTCTTGGGATCATTTCCCGGGCTCATTTCTCAGGATCATTTCTCAGGATCATTTCTCAGGATCACTTCTCGGGATCATTTCTCAGGATCATTTCTTGGGATCATTTCCCGGGCTCATTTCTCAGGATCACTTCTCGGGATCATTTCTCGGGATCATTTCTTGGGATCATTTCCCGGGCTCATTTCTCGGGATCGCTTCTCGGGCTCATTTCTCGGGATCAAAGGCGACAGAGCGAGGGAGGCATTCCCAGAGCGTTCCCAACCCGCCAGAGCCAGGGAGCCACGGGAGCAGGGAGAATTTCGGGATCGGCTCCAGCGCCTCAGGCTCCATAAAAATGAAGAGATGCAGGAAGGAGGTCGGGGTGTAATGACGGTGCCAGGGGCTGGAGGGCCTGGAAGCCCAGGCTGCAAGGAGCCCGTTCCCAGTACTTCATTCCCAGTCCCCAGCTGACAGGAGGTTTGCAGCGGGAGCGAGCTTTTATTGCCTCATTGCCCTCATTAGGCGGAGCAGCCGCTCCCTCTTTATTCCTTTTGGATTCCTTTTGGATTCCTTTTGGATTCCTTCTGGACTCCTCGTCTCCACAGCTCCTGGCTGCCGGCCTCAATCCCTCATCCACGCACTTCCACAGTGCCTCTGGCTGTGGGAACAGCTGCACGAGCCCGTGGTGTCCGTTCCAGAGGCTCAAATTAATCCAGAACCAGCTCAGCCGAGCTGGGAGAGGCTTCCCACAGAATTCCCTCAGTTACTGCTGGGCCGGCCGGGAGGGAGGGAAAACATCCAGGAATCCAAGGAGGTGGAGGCTGTGCCGTGGGAATAGCACAGAGCTGTGGTACAACACATTCCCAGGGAAGTTTGGCTGCCCCTGGATCCCTGGAAGTGCCCAAGGCCAGGCTGGACAGGGCTTGGAGCAGCCTGGGACAGTGGAAGGGCTGGAATGGGATGAGTTTAAGTCACTCCCATCCCAAACCATTCCATGATGATGATCCAGGCCTATCAGGGACAAGGCTGAGCTGCTTTGCTCACCCGCTGAGGGAAGGGGGACATCCAAGGGAGGAAAAAATTCCCAAAAATCGGGATTAAACATCCCAGACTGAAGTTCCCAGTCCTGACAGGACCCTTCAGTCAGGATTTCAAACAATCCCTGGTTTAAGTGAACCCCAAATGTGGTTAATGAACAATAAATGATCAGCACTAATTGCACTGGACTTGTTCCGCTCCTCTGGAGGGTGAAGTTTCCCAGAGGGATGAAGATTCCCGGTTTTCCCTCCAAGGGCCTGTTTTAGAGGCACAGGTCACTCTGGCCACGGCTGCTCTGCTCACCGAGGAGTTACAGACATGAGCAGCTCCGAAAATTCCCCCCGCGGGCTCCAGACCCAGCTTTGATCCCAAGCAAGGCCCGGGTTTAGGAAGTTTTCCACACCCAGAGCATTTTGGGAATCATTACTCACAAAAAGCAGTGGATTTGGAGTCCTGATGATCTCCGAGTTCTCCTGGAAGGGTTGGATGAGCACTGGAATGGTGGAAGCACCTGCAAGGTCACGGAATCCCAGAATTCCAGACTGGTTTGGGTTGGAGAAGCCTTAAAATCATCCCATATTCCCCCCTGCCATGGCAGGGACACCTTCCTCTCTCCCAGGGTGCTCCAGCCTGGCCTTGGGCACTGCCAGGGATCCAGGGGCAGCCACAGCTGCTCTGGGAATGCCACCCTGGCTCCTCCCCACCCTCCCAGCCAGGAATTCCTTCCCAGTACCCCATCCATTCTTGCCCTCTGGCACTGGGAAGCCATTCCCTGGGTCCTGGCCCTGATTTTATCCCTTCCTGATTGCTCCCAGGTTATTTTCTCTCTGGTGTTGCTCCCTCAGGTTTATTTTGCCATGGAAGCCATTCCCAAGCAGGAGGAAGCTGCCTGTTCCCAAGGCAGAGGGATACGGGCCTATCCAGGGAGCTGGAGAACATGGAATGTCAATTCACGTTGTTTTATCCAGGATAGCATTCCCGTGGGACAGGAAAATACAAAATACGGCCTCTGGAAGGAAGCAGAGTTGGGAAAATCCTATTAGATGTGGGATGTTCCAAGAGAATTTGTGGGATATTTGCTCATGGAGTGGCTGCAGCTCCAAACCGCCGTGTGCCAGGTCCTGCAAGATCAAAGCAAACCCCAAAACCAACCTGGGGCCGCCCCCAGGGCTGGGACTGAAACCTCACACTGTCCTTAAATCCAGTCCTCAAATCCTGCCCTGCATCCATAAAAACATTGGAACACCCGCACCAAGCGCTGAAGGGTTAATACTGACACTGAGCATTCATCCCTGGATCCCAAATTGCTTCCCAGGATCTCTGGGAGCTGCTCCAGGAGGCAGCTGGGAGCATCTCCTGGATCCCAGGCAGGAAATTGTGTCCTGATCCACTGGGACTGGCCAGGGAACATTTCAGGAGTGCTCTGGAGTGGGGAAGCTGATACTAACATCAGTCAGGGAGGCAGCCATGAATTATTCAGGAATTTCCTGAGCAGTCAGGTCCCTGCTGGGTGCCAAGGGAAGCTCTCCAGAGTTAATTCCTTCAATTTAAGGTGGGAGCCGGGAGAAAGGGAAAAAAAATGGAGTCAATAAGCAAAAGCTTTGCTCTTTGCTATTGACATGGGAGCTCAGAACAGCCAGGATATAAATCCGTGAGTCATTTCCTGCCCTTTTCATGGAATTGCAGAATCCCAGGATGGTTTGGCTTGGGAGGGACCTTAAATCCCGTTTATTCCACCCCTGCCCTGGGCAGGGACACCTCCCACTGTCCCAGGCTGCTCCAGCCCCAATGTCCAGCCTGGCCTTGGGCACTGCCAGGGATCCAGGGGCAGCCCCAGCTGCTCTGGGCACCCTGTGCCAGGGCCTGCCCGCCCTCCCAGGGAGGGATTTCTCCCCAATATCCCATCCATCGCTCCCCTCTGGCACTGGGAAGCCATTCCCTGTGTCCTGTCCCTCCAGGCCTTGTCCCCAGTCCCTCTCCAGCTCTCCTGGAGCCCCTTCAGGCCCTGCCAGGGGCTCGGAGCTCTCCCTGTGTCCTTCCCTTCTCCAGGGGAACACCCCTGGCTCTCCCAGCCTGGCTCCAGAGCTGAGGGGCTCCAGCCCTGGGAGCAGCTCTGGGGCCTCCTCCAGAATGGTTCCAGTCCTCAGAGGCCCCGGAGCTGATTTTGGGAAGTTTTGCCTTAAATTCCAAGCTCTCCGAGTCTCCAGATGACACAGAGTGCTCCCAAGGCCTCATTAATTCCTTAAGAGCTGCTTTGGACTTTGCTCAAGGCCAGCAACTCCTGTTTGATATCCCCAATCCCACCAGGACATTTCTCATGGACCACCAGCAGGAGAAGCTCCCAGGCAGTGGCAGATCCTGAGGATTTTCGTGAGGAATTAAACCCAGCAGCTCTTTGTGCTGCTCTCAGGACATTCCCAGCTTTCTGAACCAGCCTGGAAGGAGGCAAAACGAAGCCCAGTCCTAAGAGCTCGTTAAATCCAGCAGCGAAAAAGGCCACAGATGGAAAATAAGTCGTCCTAAGCCGATCCGAGCACAAAGATCCTTTCTGGGATCAAGGATATCCTGACGTAATTCCACGGAGTTCAGGAAATCCTCCCCTTGCTGGGTTTGCACGAGGTGCTGAGAGCAAACCACACATTCCCTTCACACAGGGATCCCGTGGGGGAGTGATCCCGCCCCGTGGGGGATGGCAGATCCAGGCACAGCTTCCCAGTTTGGGAATTTGGCTACTGGGAATTGGGCACAACCCCGCTGGATCAGCAGCTGTGCCAGGCTGGCTCCAGGCTGGGAATCGTGGGGGGTTTTCCATCAGCTCTGCTTCCCGTGGTGTTTTCCAAAGGTTGGGCTTGGTCAGCTTGGAGGTCTTTTCCAAGCCCAATGATCCTGAGATTCCCAGGGATGACAAGAGCATGATCCAGGCACGGAGTCGGGTTTGTCAGGCTCTTCTTGGACATCCTCTGGTGCCAAAGACATTTAAAATCCCACATTTAGAGGGGGAGCTGAACCCAAGATGTCAAATTAATGTAGATACATGAAATTCCAAAATTTCCTGTTAATACAGATCTATCCAATTCCAAAACATCCTATTAATGCAGAGACAATAAAGTCCAAAATACCCTGTTAATACAGATCTATGAAATTCCAAAACATCCTATTAATACAGATCTATCCAATTCCAAAATATCCTGTAAATGCAGATCTATTAAATCCCAAATTTTCCAATCAAAGCGCCTGTATCCTATCTCATATATTATATTTACATCTATGTGTGTATATTATATTCCCATACAAATGTATATTCATGGAATTGTTATTAAATAGTTTAAAATTCCAGTCACGTGCCCCAAATCCATGGAAACATTTGTTTCCCCCACTGGAAAGATCCAGGCTGGATAAAGCCCCAGAGGAGCTCATTAATCCCACAAATAATAAACGTAAGGATGATGTGGGAATGGTTGGGAAAGCAGGGCAGGCATCGGGAGAATTCCATGCCAGGGACACAGCCTGCATAGCAAGAGGATTTCTCAGCAAGATGTGGGATTTTATGGAGCTTGGAGCAGGACAGGGATCCTCCCAGAGGTGGGACATGATCCCAGAAGGGACCCACATTCCTGACCCATCCCTGGAAACATCCAAGGCCAAGACTTGGAGCAATCTGGGATAGTGGAAGGTGTCCCTGCCTTTGCTGTCACCTGTCCTTGGAACCAGGTGATCTCCAATTCCTTTCCAACCCAAGCCATGCCAGCATTCCGGGATTCCACGAATTCCTAATTCAATGAATTCCTAATTCAATGAGTGGCCTCAAATATTTGTCCTGTGGATCCTTAAAAATTCAGGTTTGATCCAGCTCCAAATCCAGCCCCCCCAGTGAGCAGGATCCTGCACTCTGCAGGCCACGGGAGTGGCCTGGAGGAGCCTCTTCCCAAAGGGAATGTTCCATCCCTGGCTGGAGCCAGTTTTGCCCCCAAAAAGAGCAATAATTCCATATTTTCTCCCCCAGTGTTGCTGTGTCCCTGCCGTGTCCCGCTGCTGCTGCTGCTCCAGACACACAGGGAGTGTTCCTGGGCTGAGGGATGGAATGGCAGGGAAGGACATCCCAGCGTAGCCATGCCGGCCCCTTTTCCTACAATTCCCATTAGCTGAGATCCCATTCCCCGCTCCAAGGTAAATCCCAGGATCTCCCTGTCCAGGGAGGTTTTCCCTGCCCTTCGAGGCTCAGCCATTTCAGTGCCAAAGCGCTTTAAAGGCATTTCTGTCGTATCCATAAAACCTTTAGCAGTGCTTTCACTGGAATTCGGGAAAAGGGAAGAATTTGGGGGAAGCAGGGGCAGACTCTTTGGGAAAGCAGGTTTTCAGCTCTGCCTGGCAGTCCCACGTGGATCCCGGGATGGGCTCCGGGAATGTGGTGGCTGCTCCGAGGAGCTGCCAGAACCCATCCATCCCTTCCCAATCCCTCCTTTTCCCTCGGGAATCGCGTGCTCAGCCACCAGCGCCTCAGTGCTCATTAACAGCCCGGCGCTAATTGTCCGGATGCTTGTCTCGCCCCAAAGCCGAGGTGCAGAGCCCCAGTTCCCCTCTCCTGCCGGGAGCGGCTCCCTGGCCTTGATCCTGGGCTCATCCCAGGGGAGGGAGCTGCCGGCAGCGCCTCTGCTTCCCTGGGATGTGCAGCAACATCTGGCAGGAGCCGGAATCTCCGCGCAGCCCGAGCCGCTGCACATCTGGGCGCCGTCCGCTGCCACCTCGGGACACGCACGTGGGAAACACGGGATCGGCGGGATCATGGGAAGCCGGCCCGGACAGGGATGAGGATCAAGGAGACACGAAGGGAACAGCAGCGAGAGCTTGATTTGGGAATCGGCTCCTGGGGGCTGGCCCGCGGCACGGTGGGAATTCCAGGGAATTATCTCTAGGGGCGGGTTGGGAATTGGAATGGCAGCGCAGCCTGCTCCATGCCTGGGATCCGGCCCCACTGTTGGCACTGCTGGATTTGATCTTTCCGGAGGGAAATGAGGGAGTTATCCTGGAAAAAAAGCGGGATCAGGAGGGACCTTCTCATTCCACAACTCCCTGGCAGGAGGCGGCAGCCGGGGGCTCTGCTCGCAGGGAACAGGGACAGGAGGAGAGGGAACGGCCTCAGGCTGGGCCAGGGGAGGGGCAGGGGGGATATTGGGATGATTCCTTCATGGAAAGGGCTGCCCAGCCCTGGCACAGCTGCCCAGGGCAGGAGTGGAGTCCCCATCCCTGGAATTGTGTCCAAACCTGTGGAAGTGGCACCTGGGGACACAGGGCAGTGATGACCATGGTGCTGCTGGGTTGGACTCGATGATCCCAAAGGACTTTTCCAGCCTGAGCAATTCCATGGCTCCGTGGTCTCCTCAGCAGTGATGGACAAACAGCCATTCCCACCACGCTGGCTGGAAGCAGAATTCCACCCTGGCATGATCAAATCCCACCTTGGGACCGGAGCCCTGTGTAGGACCATCAGTTTTCCCAATGTCCATCTGGGAATATTTGAGCCTAAAAGCTCAGGCCAGCGTGGGATTGTACAACTGGAGAACCTGGAGGTGCCCACAAACATCCCTCCAAAACTGGCTTAGGGCATCCACACCCCATCAGCCAAAACCCTTGGAGTTCAGCCGGGTAACCTCCAGCCAGATTGCACATTGTGGATCTAATTCCGAGAGTTTCCCACTAGAGAAGGATTCACACTCAGTGAGGAAGATCCAGGGATCAACAGAGGGCACTTCCCTGCTGAGTTTTCCTTCCTTGCCACTGGAATCAAAGGCAGCATTGAGGCTTTCCCATAAATCCAATATTTTAGATCCCGTTAAAATTCCCTGGGGATGGAGCAGCTGGAGGAGAGCAGCCATGGATCATCCCAGCAATCCCAGGTTCCACAGAGGATGTGGAGAGCCCGGGGCTGTGGCGAGCTCAGGGTTTGTTCTCCCACCTTCATCTCCAGGAGATGCTCAATTTCTCCAATACAGTTGGCACCTGCCACGATTTTAATTAATTCCCTGCTCCTAAAGCTGAGGAAAACTTGGGAAACAGCTCCAAATGTTCCTTTGGGCCAGGCTGAGGGTGACAGGCCAGAGCTGAAGGAGCAGCAGGGACAGAGGGAGCCACAGATGTTCTGCTGTGGGGGAAAAGTGCCAGGAAACCCATCCCAAAGGCCAGCACTGTCCTTGAAGTTTGGAATTGCTGTTCCTGGCTGAAATCAGGGATTTATTTGGGGTATCCCAAGGAAATGCTGCCCAGAAAGGGATGCTCCAGTCCCAGCCCCGCTCTCCGGGCATCTCCGCTGCTCCAGACATGAACTGTTAAACACAGGCTGGGCAGAATCTATTGGATTCTTGGGATAATCTTCCAGTAAAGTCCAGATTTGGCTGGGAGCACTTTCACTTGGTAGCAGAGGCTCCTAATTTGTGGCTAAACCACTTTGGGAGGGATATTCCTGGATATTCATCAGCGCCAGGATTATCCCTGCATTTGTCCCTGCTCCGTTGGCAGCTCCGGCTGAATCCCCAACAGCTTTAAGAGCAGCGTGGGAGCCGAGTCTCCAGCCCATCCCCTGGAATACTGAGGATGGGATGCTCCTCATCCAGCTTTTCCACACTCACCGTCTTCCTGGCTGCTTGGGAGAAGGTGGGAAATCCGTGAGAGGGAAGAGGGGATGAAATCTTTCCAGGAGAGGTGTTTTGTCGGGAATGTTGGGAATGGGATGGGTTCCATCCAGTCCTTCCCCACTGGGGTCCTTTGAGCTGCTCCGAGGAGCGAGGATGGCAAATCCAGGGAGACGTGGAGCTGGATCCCTGTTGGGCTGCTCAAGCACCCGTTTATGCTCCAGAGAATCCCACAATTCCGCAGGGAGGTCAATGGAGCCGCTTTCCATCAGGGTGTGGAGAACGTGGGAACCTTCTCCAAGCTGCTTCTCGCAGAGCTGCAGTCCATGGAAATGAATATTCCTTGGACATTGAGTCCCAACATCCTCCGGGGGGTAAATTCTTCTTTCCCGGTGAAATCAGATGAAGCAATCCCAACAAAACACACAGCCTGCCCCGAATTCTCCGGGATGGGGGAATTCTTCCCTCCCCACCTCCCACAAGTCCAGATTTGGGAATCTCCCCTCCGGTTCTCCCAGCTGCGGCCATAGCGGATCTGCCCATTGCTGGGGAGGTGATCCATGGTCTGCTCCCAATGGAGATTCCCAAAATTCCCAGTTCCCCATCCAGCTCCAAAGCCCTGCAGACACAGCGGGAGCCTGGGAGGCATCGCTGGGAGTTTGGAAATGCCTGGGGACTCAATGACCTTGGAGGGCTTTTCCAGCCTCAACAATTCCATGGTTTTATGATTTCATGGGATGTAATCACCTTTATGCCGTATTAACTCTAACCACTCACACGGGATTTGTTTTCCAAAAATGATTCATTTCCATGAAAATTCCGTATAAATGTTGGATCTGGGACAAGCGAATCCCAGCAGGTGACTGTCACTGAGCCATCCAGCTGGGAGAAGGACACCGGCAGCATCTGCTCCAGAAAATTCCCAACTTTTCCTGCAAAAAGCCTGATCAGGCTGCTCCGATGTTTAATTTAAAAGGGCCAATTTCCCCAATGCTCATCAGTGTTTCAGAATCATTTAAGTAAGGATTAATTTAAATTTTAATTCTAATTTTTATTTTTATTTTTATTTTTGTTTTTATTTTTATTTTTGTTTTTGTTTTTATTTTCGTTTTTGTTTTATTTTTATTTCTATTTTTACTTTTATTTTTATTTTTATTTCTATTTTTACTTTTACTTTTATTTTTATTTCTATTTTTATTTCTATTTCTATTTCTATATTGATTTTTATTTTTATTTTTACTTTTATTTTTACTTTTATTTTTATTTCTCTTTCTATTTCTATTTCTATTTCTATTTTTATTTTTATTTCTATTTCTATTTTTATTTTTATTTTTATTTTTACTTTTCTTTTTACTTTTCTTTTTACTTTTATTTCTACTTTTATTTTGATTTTTATTTTTATTTCTATATTTACTTTTATTTTGATTTTTATTTCTATTTTTTTATTTTGATTTTTATTTCGATTTTGATTTTTATTTAGATTTTAATTTTAATTTTGATTTTAATTTTGATTTTACTATCATCCCAGCAATTGCACAGCATGGGATGAGCAGGAGATTCCCACAGGGATGGGAGAACCATCCTCATCTCTAAGGAACTCACTGGAATTGTGAAAGGGATTTTGAGCTGCTTTGGAACATAAAATCCAGCAATAATTAGGTAAAATCAGAGCTCTAATTAGTCACTGCTTTTAATGAAGCTGCACTTTAGGTGGACAGCACATGAAACTTCCAGCAGAATTCAGGTTTAGGGCTTTTCTCCTGGAATTTCTGATTGGTTTGGGTGGGAAAGGCTTCAAAGCCCATCCCATTCCTGCCATGGACAGGGAAACCTTCCAGCAGCCCAGGTTGCTCCAAACCCTGTCCAACCTAGTTTAACTTTCATTTTCATTTTCATTTTCATTTTAACTTTAATTTTAACTTTAACTTTAACTTTAACCTTTAATTTTCGTTTTAATTTTGATTTTAATTTTAACTTCAACTTTGACTTTAACTTTAATTTTAATTTTCATTTTAACTTTAATTTTGATTTTAATTTTAACTTTCATTTTAATTTTAGCTTTAATTTTGATTTTAATTTTAATTTTAACTTCAACTTTAATTTTAACTTTAATTTTAACTTCAACTTTAACCTTTAACTTTAATTTTAATTTTGATTTTAATTTTAATTTTAACTGCAATTTTGACTTTAACTTTAACTTTAAACTTTAAGTTTAACTTTACATTTAAGTTTAACTTTAAACTTTAATTTTAACTTCAACTTTATTTCATTTTAATTTTAACTTTAACTTTATTTAACTTTAACTTCAACTTTAATTTTCATTTTCATTTTAACTTTCACTTCAATTTTACATTTTCATTTCCTCTCTCTCATTTATGGCTGGGATAAATAAAATTCAAACCCCGCCCCGAGCTCCTTTTGCCAAGAGCTGCAGCCAGGCTGATCCCGACGCTCGTGGGCGAGAAATCTCACGGGTTCCTCGCGGAATCCGCCGGAACAGGAGCGAGCGGGAAGGGCTGGCGGCTCTTGCGGCAGCTCCTGGTGCTCTGTGTGGGACCCCAGGAGAAGCCGAGTTTGGGTGGAAATCTCTGCCCTGGAGAGCTCTGCTGGAACAGGAGCGAGCGGGAAGGGCTGGCGGCTCTTGCGGCAGCTCCTGGTGCCGTGTGTGGGACACCAGGAGAAGCCGAGTTTGGGTGGAAATCTCTGCCCTGGGGAGCTCTGCTGGAACAGGAGCGAGCGGGAAGGGCTGGCGGCTCTCGTGGCAGCTCCTGGTGCCGTGTGTGGGACACCAGGAGAAGCCGAGTTTGGGTGGAAATCTCTGCCCTGGGGAGCTCTGCTGGAACAGGAGCGAGCGGGAAGGGCTGGCGGCTCTCGTGGCAGCTCCTGGTGCCGTGTGTGGGACACCAGGAGAAGCCGAGTTTGGGTGGAAATCTCTGCCCTGGGGAGCTCTGCTGGAACAGGAGCGAGCGGGAAGGGCTGGCGGCTCTCGTGGCAGCTCCTGGTGCCGTGTGTGGGACACCAGGAGAAGCCGAGTTTGGGTGGAAATCTCTGCCCTGGGGAGCTCTGCTGGAACAGGAGCGAGCGGGAAGGGCTGGCGGCTCTCGTGGCAGCTCCTGGTGCCGTGTGTGGGACACCAGGAGAAGCCGAGTTTGGGTGGAAATCTCTGCCCTGGGGAGCTCTGCTGGAACAGGAGCGAGCGGGAAGGGCTGGCGGCTCTCGTGGCAGCTCCTGGTGCCGTGTGTGGGACACCAGGAGAAGCCGAGTTTGGGTGGAAATCTCTGCCCTGGGGAGCTCTGCTGGAACAGGAGCGAGCGGGAAGGGCTGGCGGCTCTCGTGGCAGCTCCTGGTGCCGTGTGTGGGACACCAGGAGAAGCCGAGTTTGGGTGGAAATCTCTGCCCTGGGGAGCTCTGCTGGAACAGGAGCGAGCGGGAAGGGCTGGCGGCTCTCGTGGCAGCTCCTGGTGCCGTGTGTGGGACACCAGGAGAAGCCGAGTTTGGGTGGAAATCTCTGCCCTGGGGAGCTCTGCTGGAACAGGAGCGAGCGGGAAGGGCTGGCGGCTCTCGTGGCAGCTCCTGGTGCCGTGTGTGGGACACCAGGAGAAGCCGAGTTTGGGTGGAAATCTCTGCCCTGGGGAGCTTTTCCCTGCAAGAGGCGGCCAGGCCCGCTCCAGGGATGCGGGGGATTATGGAGCCGTTCCCCCGGGCAGCATCCCCCGAAAATGAGATTGATCGGGCCCTTCGTGTTCTCCGCGGCCCCAAAGTCGCTGTCCGAGAGAAAGAAATCCCGGGAATGGCACTGGGAGTGCTTTGGAGCCTGATCGACAATGCAGGAGCAGCCAAGCAAATGAAAATCACCACGGGCTTAGGCGTCGAGGAGATGGTGATGGGAAATATCCTCATTTATTTAGATAAAAAGTGCAATTCTCAGAGTTTTCAAGAGCTGTAAAGCTTTTTTCCGTTTCCAGTAATTGTTTAAGATGGAGATATTATAGCCAGATTAAATAGAAAATAAAGGTAAATACAATGCAAATATAAATATAAATATAAATATTTGCATTAATATCCATATAAATATTAGTATAAATATTTGCATTAATATCCATATAAATATTAATATAAATATAGTGTAAATATAAATATAGTATAAATAGACATATAAATATAATTACAGATGTTGATATTTATAGTTATATAAACATAAACACAAACACAAATATAAACATAAATATAAATATAAATACAATATCAATATAAATATAAATATAATTACAAATATAATACAATATAAATATAAATATAACTACAAATATTAATATTTATATTAATATAAATATTAATATGAATGTAGCGATATTATAGCCAGATTAAATATAAAATAAATATAAATGCAATATAAGCATAAATATAAATATGAAATAAAGAGATATATATCAAATAAATAAATATATAAAATAAATAAATAAATAGATATAAAATACAAAATAAATATAAATATAGATATAAATATAAATATAAATATAAATATAAATATAAATACAATTATAAATATTCATATAAGTACAAATACAATATTAATATAAATATAAATATGAATTAAATATTAATATGCATTAAATATGCATTAAATATAAATATAAATATAAATATAAATATAAAATAAATATAAATACAAAATATAAAACAAAAATAAAAATAAAAGTAAAAATATAAAGGTAAAACAAATAGATATAGACATAGACATAAATATAAATATAAATATAAATATAAATATA
>NW_008238361.1:1148236-1148466 GCF_000691975.1 Corvus brachyrhynchos
ATAAATATAAATATAAATATAAATAAACTCCAGTGGGTTGGGCTGCAGCTGCCACCAGTGAAGCTCTGGGACACCAGGACAGACCAATCCTAACCACACTCAGGACTCAGAAATCTTCCCGAATTCCTGGATTAGCCAGAGGCCCTCCAGGTGGATATTAATGACTCCTCATTAGCGACTCCCCATTAATGACTCCTCATTAGCGTTGCCCCTCGGTGCCCCCTCCCCCA
>NW_008238361.1:1148666-1149026 GCF_000691975.1 Corvus brachyrhynchos
GCCGGCCCTCTCGGGCCCCTGCAATCAGTTCTGCTCCCTGCGCTCACCCCGTGTCCTTGTTGGCGCTGGGGGATCCTTATGGAATCTTTTCCCGGCCTTGGAGCGCTGAGGCCCAGCTGTGCCTGCTCGGGGCCGGTGTCGGGGCGGCATCCGGTGCCATCTGTGCCAGCTGCGGGCCGGGCACGCGGGGACGGCTCTGATCCTGCACAGGGAACGCTTGGGATTTACCAGCGACATTCCGTGCTCCTTGGAGTCAGAGAATGGGGGAATGACGGGATGGCTTGGGTTGGAAGGGATGGGAAAGGTCACCCAGTGCTAGCCCTGCCATGGCAGGGGCACCCCCCGCTCTGCCAGGGCGCG
>NW_008238361.1:1149071-1155304 GCF_000691975.1 Corvus brachyrhynchos
ACCCTGTGCCAGGGCCTCCCCACCCTCCCAGCCAGGAATTCCTGCCCAATACCCCAATCTCCCATCCATCCCTGCCGTCTGGCAGTGGGTAGCCGTTCCCTGAATCCTCTCACTCCAGACCCTTTTCCCAAAGTCTCTCTCCACCGTTCTTGCAGGCTCCCCCCAGGTCCTGGAAGGACCCCCTGAATTTTCTCCAGGCTGAACAATCCCAAGATCCCTCTTTTTTTTGGAAGAGCTCCCATGCCAATGCCAGAACTTTCATTCCATTAAGCCCTGTGAACATAAATCTTGCAGGAGGGCTGGGATATTTGGCTGGGACAGTTTTTGGTAGGAGCAGTTTCTGAGGGACAGCTCGCCCCACGCTCCCTGCAGGCCGTGGTTCCAAGGCTGGGATTCATCACGGGGATGGAAGTGGATCCTCAGGGCTGTTCGTTCCTGCAGAGAGCAATCAAGCCATGGAATTATGATCCCTCAATTAGCTGCAGGGATAACTCCTGATGGAAATGAGGCATCCACAGGGCCTCAAACTGGGCTTGATGAGGCTTTTCCTGATGAATCTCTGGTGCTTTTGGACGCCAGCAGAGCTGGGGCTGAGCTGAGCTGCAGGGTGCAAAGTGTGAGCTGGGCTTGGTAAATCCGAGCTCAGAGGAGCTGGGCTTTGCTTATGCTGTGGTAAAGTAGGGTTAGGCAGGATATTGGGAAGGAATTCCTGGCTGGGAGGGTGGGGAGGGGCTGGGATGGAATTCCAGGGAAGCTGTGGCTGTCCCTGGATCCCTGGAAATGTCCAAGGCCAGGTTGGATGGGGCTTGGAGCAGCCTGGGAGAGCGGGAGGTGTCCCTGCCCATGGCAGGGGTTGAATGGGATGAGATTTAAATCCCTTCCATCCCAAACCATTCCAAGATTTTATGATTTTGTGCTTCAAGGACCTTCAGGGAGCTCAAGGCACTGCAAACTGGGGGAATATTTAAGGATTCATAATCCCTGTGTCCTGTACGGTGCTGTTGGAGCAGAGCATCCATGGATTTTCCTGCCCCAGTGGCACCTCCTAATTTTGGAATCAGCCTCTGGAAGCCCTTGCTCAGGCTCACTCTGCACCCCTGCCTGGATTCCAAGGGAGCAGATCCACCCTCTGCCCGTGTCTGAGGGCAGGAAGCTGTCCGGGCTGGAAAAAGGCACAATCCTGAACCTATGGATGCACTTGGAAAAGAAAAGGGATTTTTGTGGGGCACCGGGGAGGACCAGAGAGAAACAAACCCGAACATTTCCCTTTGTTATTTCCCACGGAACATTGGACACACCATCCCTTGATTTTCCCCTGCCATCCAGGCTTTTCCAAGCCCATCAGACCCCAGGAGCCGCAGCTCCTGTTGTGCCCGTTAATTCCACCTCATTCCCAGGGACGTATTCCGACGCGAAGAGCAGCTCTCAGGACATCCTTTATTCCCTCCACATAATTCCCACACAAAGCACCACTCGACGCTGGTGTAAAACATCAGGACTCAGATTTATGAAGTGCCCATGGCACGGATGAATCACTTTGCACATTAAATATGGTAATTTATGCAGATGAAAGGCCAGAACAAGAGAAGTTTCTATTTATTTAGACCAAAAGCACAAAAGCCTCAGCAAATTGCGTTTTAACCAGGGAGGAAAAAGGGTTTTCAGTAATTTCAGCCTCACAATGGAACTCAGGCCGAGCTGTCATTAAAGAGATAAGAAAGAGGGGGTTTTAATGGGGCTTTTTAGCTGCTTTTTGCTCATTAGTTCCTTGAATCATCCCAGAATCCCAGATTTTTGTGTGGGAAGGGGCATCAAAGCTCATCTGCTTCTACCCCTGACACCTCCTGCTATCCCAGGCTGCTCCAACCTGGCCTTGGACACTTCCAGGGATCCAGGGGCAGCCACAGCTGCTCTGGCAATTCCAGCCCAGACCCTCCCCACCCTCCCAGCCAGCAATTCCCAATCTCCCATCCATCCCTGCCCTCTGGCACTGGGAAGCCATTCCCTGGGTCCTGTCCCTCCAGGCCTTGTCCCCAGTCCCTCTCCAGCTCTCCTGGAGCCCCTTTAGGCCCTGCAAGGGGCTCGGAGCTCTCCCTGTGTCCTTCCCTTCTCCAGGTGAACATTCCCAGCTCTCCCAGCCTGCCTCCAGCCCTTGGATCATTGCACCAACAACATCAATCCCATTTATTTTCTCCCAAAAGCCAAAGGTTTTCCTGGTGCTGCATCCACCTGTTGGGAAAAGGATAAGATTTCTCCCAGTCCCCCAGCACTGCTCTCTCCCAATTTCCTGCTTTTCCCAGGATTTTGCACTGGGATCACGTGGCATTTCCTTAATGCATCTTTATTGCCTAAAAACCAACTCAGTGAGTGCCTTTAAATAAACATCCACAACACTTCAGAGCTCAAACAGGGAGCAGGGACCACCCCTTGGAAAAGCTGAGGGAACGTGGAATTCTCAGCTCGTTTGCAGAGTTGTGTTGATGAATAAATTAACGAAAATAGCATCCTTTGCTTCAGCTGCAGCTTTCCAGGACTATTTGTTTGTTCTCACAAGTTAACCCAAAAAGTGGGAGTTAAAACAGGCCACAGGTTCTGTATCTGACAGGAAAAAAACCCAGGTCAGTTTTAGAAATCCTACAAAACCTAAAGGGATGGAGGGTTACAGATAACAGCGAAAGAGGAATATTTTCCTGGAAAATCCTTTGTTTTGCTGCCACATTTGGTTCTTCCCACAGGCTCTGTCCGTGCCCGACAACGAGGCATCAGTTTTGATCCCAATCCATGGATGCACGGCAGCAGTGGCTGGAAACCTGCAGCTATCAATGCTGCTGCCGTCTTCCTTTTCCCATCGTTCTTCTTTTATTCCTTCCCAAAAAAACCTCTTTCCCAGATCTGTTATAATCCATGGAGCGGGCAGAAACTTCGTGTGCAGCAATGGAGCTGGGAAGGGTCTGGAGCACCAGGATCGACTGAAGGAGCTGGAAAGGGGCTCAGCCTGGAGCAAAGGAGGATGCAGAAGGGAAAAGCTCTGCAGCAGAGCCCTCCCCAAACTTCCCTCACTTTCCTTTCCCCTCACGTTTTCTCCCACTTTTTGATTTTCCCCTCACGGCAAGGGAGACCCTGAGGGGCTGGAGGAGTCCAGGGAAGGGAATGGAGCTGGGGGGGGGGTGGGGAGGTACTGAGGGGGACGGGGCTGGAAAGGGGCTCAGGCTGGAGCAAAGGAGCTCAGGGGGGACCTTGTGGCTCGGCACAAGTCCCTGACAGGAGGGGGCAGCCGGGGGGGTCGGGCTCTGCTCGCAGGGAACAGGGACAGGAGGAGAGGGAACGGCCTCAGGCTGGATATTGGGGAAAATTCCTTCATGGAAAGGGTGCTCAGGTAGAGTCCTCATCCCTGGAGGGATTTCAAAGCCATGCTGGGAACAGTTGGACTCAATGATCTCAGAGGACTTTTCCAACCAATGATTTTATCCTTGAGCATCATTCCTTTAACAACCATTTCACCTCTCCGTCCCTTCTCCATCTCCTTCCCGTGGTGCTTCCCACGGTTTCACTCCCCCTCCAGCAGCTCTTCCCCAAAGGCAGCTGAGGCCGAGTGCCAGAAGGGGAGGAAGGATGGGATCAAAGGCTCAGTGTGGATTTCCAGAGCCTCTCCTGGATCTCCAGAGTGTGAGAGCAGCTGAATTATTCATCCTTGGGATATCATCACCCGGCTTTTGTAGGTCACCGTTGGCAGCGACAGACGTTGAGCACAAACCAATGGCCTGAAATTGCTCCAAGGAGGGAAATTTAATCCAAATCTGGGAATTATTTGAGAAAGCTAAAAATAAACTTTCAAAAAAAATCCCCGGTGGATGCTGGGTGTGCTCCGGACTCACACGTTGGGATAAAGAAATTGTGAATTGTCTCCACAGAGCGAAGAGTTTTGGGAGCCATCCAGGGGGGTGAGGCTGCAGGGAATGACAAGGGCTGGAAGGTCAAGTTTCAATCCACACAAGAGGAAGGAAAAAAGAAGGAGAAGGGATGAGGCCACCCGAGCACAGCTGTGGCAACTCTCAACACTCCGCCAGTGACATGGAATTGGATCCGAGCCACTGTCCTTGCCCTGTTCTTCCAGACAGCTGGTGCTGAGAGAAATCGGAAAGCTCTCGGGAAAATCTGATCCTGCTCGTGGAAAAGGTGGAAGTCTGGGTCAGGGATGGGTTTGTCCATCAAGCACAGGCCAGGAGCTGGCCCTGGGGAGGCCCCTCCAGGGCTGTGTCCTGTTCTGGGACCCTCAGGACAAGAGGGATACGGAGGGACTGGAGTGAGTCCAGGGAAAGGAATGGAGCTGGGAAGGGGCTGGAGAGTTCCTGAGGGAGCTGGGAAAGGGGCTGGAGAATTCCTGAGGGAGCTGGGAAGGGGCTGGAGAATTCCTGAGGGAGCTGGAAAGGGGCTCAGGCTGGAGCAAAGGAGCTCAGGGGGGACCTTGTGGCTCTGCACAAGTCCCTGACAGGAGGGGGCAGCCGGGGGGGTCGGGCTCTGCTGGCAGGGAACAGGGACAGGAGGAGAGGGAACGGCCTCAGGCTGGGCCAGGGCAGGCTCAGGGTGGATATCAGCAGGAATTTCTCCATGGAAAGGGTGCTCAGGCATTGGAACTGCCCAGGGAATGGTGGAGTGCCCATCCCTGGAGGTGTTCCTGGATGTGGCACTCAGTGCTCTGGGCTGGGGACATGGTGGGCATCGGGCACAGCTGGGTCTCAGTGACCTCAGAGGCCTCTTCCAACCTCAGAGATCTGTGCTGGATCTGGGATTCTGTGCTGGAAAGCTCCAGCTTTTCCAGACGTGCAGATGCAATTCCCCTCCCATTCCTGGCACACAGGGAGAAATCCCAGCTCCATCCCAGGTGGAGAAATTCCAGGTCCAGCCTCCCTCAGCCCCTCAGCTCTGCCCCGCTGGTGGCACCAGCTGAGCCACAAACCCCATTTTATTGAATTATTTCAATAACCAAACCAGGCTCTGCAAAGTCATCTTGACTTTTAAATGCATTTATTTGAAATTCCTCAAATCCTGAAGGTGAGGAGACTGGAAAGGAGAGCAGGAATTTGTTTTCCTGGTGTTTTGACAGCGACAGCTGGAGGAGGAACAGGACAGGCCTGGTTTGAGCGCTTTGTACAGCCAGCGCAGAACCTGCTGAGCTCTCCCACAGACAGCACCTGCTTGAATAAAATGCATTTTTGTACCAATCAAAATGGGGGTTGGTACATTTTTAATAGGGGCTGTCAGTCACACAAACACCTGCTGCCACTGGGGCTGGGCTTTCTGCACATCTTCCCAGAGAACGGCTCATTCCCAGGCTTCCCGGGATAAAGAATTCCTTAAAATCCTGCATTTCTTACAGGGAATGTTCCTCCACGATTTAATTCTGACACACATCCAGTTTATATTTCTCTAAGCCACATTTTCCCCCTCATGAATTGTATGAAGGAAATTAAGTGAGACAAACGAAATTCCACACACGACTGGAGACTTGATTTTCCTGGGAAAAATCTTGCAGGAAAAGCGGGTTTAGATCATTTGTAAAGACAAAACCTCCCCTAATAATTCCTCCTGCAATTATTTAGTCTTCAAATCTGCAACTCAGTTCTAAACAACACTAAAATATATAGAATTTAAATGTCCAATAACACAGCAGCCATTTTATCCTTTGTCTGTTTGTCCAAACCTTTTTACATCCTTGGTGCAATTAATTTTGGAATTTTCGCCAGGCAGCAAAAGCCTGGTATGGAACTATGACTCCAGGAGTTATAAAAACCATAGGGAAGAGAAACTCCTAAAATCAGATAGAAGAGCAATCCTGTTTTCACTGAATCCAATAAAAATTCTTAAATAACTCAGTCCCTGCAGGGTTAGAAAATAAAACAGTGCTGTACAAATATCACCGAGCCCGAGGATTTGAATATAGAAACCAAAAATTGCTGTTTTTTATCAGGTGGAAGTTAAACAGAAGGAGAAGTGAGGAAAAATTACTGGATTTCATCACATTTTAATTGTAAATTGGTTTTGCCTGCTTTTCTCCGCATGCCCAAAACCAGCATGAAAATAACATCGAGAAAATCAGAAAATATCCCAGGGGTTTGGAACTTTGTTGTGTGGAAGATAAATATTCCTGTTTTGTGTTAAACACCTCCCACTCTCCCAGGCTGCTCCCAGCCCTGTCCAACCTGGCCTGGGACACTGCCAGGGATCCAGGGGCA
>NW_008238361.1:1155315-1157376 GCF_000691975.1 Corvus brachyrhynchos
ACAGCTGCTCTGGAATTCTATTCCAGTCCCTCCCCACCCTCCCAGCCAGCAATTCCTTCCCAATATCCCATCCAGCCCTGCCGTTCCCTGTGTCCTGTCCCTCCAGGCCTTGTCCAAAGTCAGCTCAGGGGCACAGGCACTGCCAGGATGGAAACACAAGGTGCTGTAATTGCATTTTGCATCCAAATGAAAAAACCCAATTATGTCCAATGCCTTTAAACACAGTTAATGAATTGAAAACTTCCTCAGGAGCTTGGCCTGGAGGAGAGGAGCTTGGAGGTGACCTAATTGTGCCCTTGCAGGGCCTAAAGGGGCTCCAGGAGAGCTGCAGAGGGACTGGGGACAAGGCATGGAGGGACAGGACACAGGGAATGGCTTCCCAGTGCCAGAAGGCAGGGATGGGTGGGATATTGGGAACTGGGAATTGTTCCCTGGGAGGGTGGGCAGGCCCTGGCACAGGGTGCCCAGAGCAGCTGGGGCTGCCCCTGGATCCCTGGCAGTGCCCAAGGCCAGGCTGGACATTGGGGCTGGAGCAGCCTGGGACAGTGGGAGGTGTCCCTGCCCATGGAAGGGGGGGATAGGATGGGCTTTAGGGTCTCATCCAGCCCAAACCAGTCTGGGATTCTATGGAATGAACTCCAGAACTGGGATAAGGTACATAAGGTTTAGTAAAAGAGGAAGAAAGAAAAAAGGAAGGAAGAAGAGAAAAAAAAGAACAAAAAAGGAAAATAGAGAAGAAAGAAGGAAGAAAAATCATTCCAGAGGATTATTCACAAAGAATTTGCCTTCCTGAGGGAGAGGCCGCACCTGGATCTGGAGCGAGCTGATGTCCAAATATCCCTCCCAGGGTGTTTATTCCGACTCTCCAGCCCCAGCTGGCATTCCCCGGAGCGGCCGCCTTTGTTTCCCCTCCTGCTGGGAGCGGCCCCGTGCTCAGGAGCAGGGAATGGCCATTATCCCCCTTTTCCCCCGCTGGGGTTGGGAATTAACTGCAGCTCTGTTGCCCTTTAAGCTTTATCCGCACGCTTTTATCTTGAGCCTCATTAGGCTCCTTAGGGCACATCCCAGACAGCTCCAAAGCTGGGAAAACAACAATTCCAGCTCACCCTGGGCTGTTCTATCGGGATTTCTCCACACGCTGCTCCCCCCACCTTCCCCACTTTTATTTCCCGTATCCAAAGGCTCCCAAGTGCCGCCGGAGAGCTGGATTCTGGGAAGCAGCTGTCACCACTCTCCTGGCTTTTTAACATTTCTCTGGAGGATGTTTTATCGTTCCAATTTTAATCCTCTCTTACGACTCCGGGATTTGTTTTTCCACCAATAGTCCGGAGCCCATTTTTATTTCTAGCACTTGCTGGTAATGAAATCGGGATTATTTGCCCTAAATCCATGAATTCATCAGCTATGCAGCAGCAAGATCAAGCCAGAAGTATTACTGATCTATGTCCCAGGGCGTGATTTTTATGGAAAACAACAAGCAGATGAAAACAATAAGGTGGGAGACACAATTATTTAGGATCAAATCCCTTATTATCCATCCAAATCCGGGATTAGGCATGTGAGGTGCAACAGGTTTTAACTGGCAAATCAGGTGGGAAAACTCCAATATTTATTATACAAAGCCCAAATTATCCCTCTTGGAGTGAGAATTCCCATGAGCCAGGAGGTATCCAAGGGGGATATCAATTTACTTTTGGAATTCTCACATCTTTTCCTTTGCACTTTTGCCTGGCTTTGCTCCAGCTGCCTCCCATCCTTCCTCTGGCCTGGATTTGGGATGTGCTGCTCCTCATGGCTCCCATCCCTCAAATTCTCACTTTCCTGAGCTGTGAATAAATAGGAACTGCCCAGATCCTGAGTTGTCCAGGCTCCCAAATTCCCTCAAAGGGATCTCAGGAAATGGACACATCCATGCTCAAGGTGTGCCTCCAGAGGTGACACCTCATTTCCAGAGGCATTCTGTTTCCATCCCATGAAACATTCCCTAGAAATTATTAATCCTCAGCTTTAGACTTTTTTCCAGGAAAAAAAGTTGGAATTATTCTTGTTGCTTTTCCCTAC
>NW_008238361.1:1157585-1160801 GCF_000691975.1 Corvus brachyrhynchos
ATTGGGCTGGCGAGAATCCAGCTGCAGCCTGCTGTTTTCTGGGATGACAGAGCAGGACATGACTGGGGTAACACATTCCCGTAGGGAATACCGCAGCATCCAGCAGGAAACCCAATCCCACAGCTTGTAAGGAAAGTTCACTGCTGGAAAATTTGATTTTCATGGGCTAAAGAGTGAAAAAGAAGTTCTTCAGAGGGAGAAATAACTGCAAAAAATACTTCAGGACTATGGGGAAAAGCTCCCTGCCGCTGTTTTCCAAAGGGTGATGGGCTGAATCCATGGATTCCGACATCCCTGGCACTCCTTGGAAGGAAAGCAAAGAGCCGCACCCTCGCCACGGGAGAACCGTGGCTTTAAAAACCCGAATCACTGCAATTCTTCAATAACTTATGAGCTCTAATGGAAAAAAACCCCAGAGCTAAATCTCCTGGAGGCGCCGCTGCTGGGAATAACCATCCAAGGAAACCCAGCCCCAGCTTCCTGCTGGATCCCGTTGTCCCGGCTTTGGGATTGGGAATGTCCAGAGCGAGGTTTTACCCGGGTGGGGTGGAATCAGCAGCTCCAAATTTCTCCTGGAAGTGAGACGTGGTTGCCAAGGCAACTCTGCCCATTAAACCCCCAGCTCCCGGCTTTTACACGGGAAATCGGCTTTTCCTGGGAAGCAGCACAGAATTCCAAATGGAATTGAAATGAGAAGTATCTGTAAAAGGTTCGTCCTTACCCAGCTCCTGTTGATTCGCGAATCCCGGGACAAGCTGGAAGCTTCCCTGGTGCTTCCCTGCCCTAAAGATTCCGTGTGCAAGTCCTCTCCCTGCTGGCCACTCCGGGAATTCTCCTGGAATTCTCTGTGTTTCCAAAAGAAATCCTTCTATCGGTGCCTAGGAAACATCTGAGAGCAATTTTATATTGAGTTTACAGGAAAGAGAAGAGTTTTTCTAAGAGTAAAACTAAGAGATCACCGGTTGAATATACTCCAAGTAGCAGTTAAAATTCCAGGGAAAAGGAATTTCAGGGATCATTGTCCCAAAAAAATCTTGTATTTCAGAATTCCATTTTCAGAATTTGCATTTCAGAATTTAGCTTTCCAAATTTTCATTTCAGAATTTGTAGTTCAGATTTTTTTATTTCAAAAATTTGTATTTCTGGAATTTTTATTTCAAAATTTGTATTTCAAAGTGTTTTATTTCAAAATTTGTATTTCAAAGTTTTTTGTTTCAGAATTTGTATTTCAGAATTTGTGCCTCAGGGTTTTCATTTCAGGGTTTGTGTTTCCAAATTTATATTTCAAAATTCTCTATTTCAGAACTTGCAGTTCCGAATTTTTATTTCAGTACTTGCATCTCAGAATCTGTATCTCAGAATTTGTATTTTGGGTTTTTTTTATTTCAGAAACTGCGTTTCAGAGCTTTTGTTCCAGAATTTTTATTTCAGAATTCGTATTTCAGGGGTTTTGTTTCAGGAATTGCATTTCTGAGGTTTTATTGCAGAATTTGTATTTCAAAATTCTCCCTTTCAGAATTCAGTATTTCAAAAGCTTCCTACAAGATCTGTTTGAAAATCCAGATTAAAAACCAGGAGAGTTTCCTCCAGGATCAGGATGGAAGAGTGAAGGATTGGATGCTCTATCAAAATTTCTGCAAAACCATACAAATAGCTTAAAAAATCAGAAAAAGTAAATAAATTCACTTGATTTAGACATTTTTAGGCAGCTGTGTTTAAAAATAAATAAATAAAAATACTCTAAGTAGTGAAGTTACACCTCAGGCTGACAAAAGCAGCTGTGCCCCACTGAAGCTCTGCTCCCTGCACACCACGAGGGAGATCGAAACGAGATTTCAGGATTTAATTAAAAATCAATTCAGACTTTAATGTCACTGCTGGATCATGGCAGGAAAATCAGACGAATCAAGGCCTTTTAGTGTGGATGTATTTAGAGAATTCTTTAGGCTCAGTCCGATGGGTCAGGGTCAGGGTTGGTGTTTATTCCAAGTGTCCAAGGCCAGGCTGGAAAACCCTGGGATAGTGGGAGGTGTGGGACTGGAGGGGTAGGATTGCAGGAATTTTATGTCCCTTTTATCCCAAACCATTCCACATTTCTGTGATCTGAGCCAAACCAGCTCCTGCCTCGCTGCAGCAAAGGGATTTAAGCATCTGTACCCCCAAATTGCAAAATGAATAGTGTTTGCCAGCAATGGAAGTGTGTGGAAATCCAGAAATACGATGGGAAAATAAAATCCACATCCCTGAACATCCCCTCTTCTCCAGCAGGATGACAATGAGACACGGGAGATGCAATGCTGGGGACAGGGAAATATTCCAAGTTGTGCAACTCCAGGGACGGGAAGAGGACCACGGCATAAATAAACCTGCTGAGGGAGCAGAGGTCATTCCCTGGATCTTCCAAGTCACGCCCCTTTGGATTTCCCACTTAAATCCAGTTTATCCCGCAGAATTCTCAGCCCTCTCTCACTTTGCTGTGTGGGATCAACTCCATCCCAGCTAAACTTGATGGGAAGTGGTACGAAACCAAAGTATAAGTTATTGGGAATTTTTCCCACCTTTCCCAGACCTTCTCCCACTTTATTCAGGTGGACCTTGATGTCTTGATATCGGATTTGTGATATTAAACCAAGATTATCAAATAAATCAAATGCATCTCTCCCAGTGATTTGATTGATGAGCACTAATTTTAGGTCATATACAATTTTACCGTGATTTAATCAATTAACTCCTTCCTCCACACCAAAACCTTGGCAGGAGGAATTTGTGCGAGGAAAACACCAGGATTTTAACTCTTCTTTGAAAACCAAGAGTTACATTTTAGACAATTCCAGCTGAAGTTACATTGAGCTTTAACATTGTTTCTGTTTTCAGTTCTCCTTTTTGGCCTTTTCTCCCGGGCCCTGCAATGCCAGGACGCAGGGAACGGCTTCCCACGGCCAGAGGGCAGCGATGGATGGGATTTTGGGCAGGAATTCCTGGCTGGGAAGGTGGGCAGGCCCTGGCACAGGGTGCCCAGAGCAGCTGGGGCTGCCCCTGGGTCCCTGGAATTGTCACGGCCTCAAGGCTGCCGGAGCTCCAGGAGCGCTTGGACAAGGCTCTGAGGCACAGGGGGGGTTGTTGGGCTGTGCAGGTGCAGGAGTGGGACTGGCTGATGCCTGTGGGTCCCTTCCCACCGGGATATTCCCCGATCCCAGCGGGATCTCCCCCGCCCGC
>NW_008238361.1:1161414-1161716 GCF_000691975.1 Corvus brachyrhynchos
GGCGTCGACCGCGGCTCCCTCATGGTGAGTGCGGGCTCGGGTGGGGGGGCGCGGAGTCACAGCGTGGGGGAGCTGGTCCCGCCTCCCTGCTCTAGCGGGGTCATGCCAGGGTTGGGTGGGATGGGCATCCCATGGCACAGAGTTGTGTGCAGGCGGTTCTGAGTATCCCCACTGAGGGAAGCGCCAAACTTTCTCTGGGTACCTGGCACCCGCACAAGGAAGAAGTTCTTGCTCCTGTGCGGGGGAATTGCCGGGCTCAGGCCCTGCCCGTGGCTCTGGTGCCGCTGGCGGGCCCCGGCGCA
>NW_008238361.1:1161760-1162817 GCF_000691975.1 Corvus brachyrhynchos
CCCTCTCAGCGGGGGCTCCTCTCGAGGCTGAGCAGCCCCGGCGCCCTCAGCCTGTGCTGGGCACGGAGCTGCTCCAGGCCCTTCTTCAGCTGCGCAGCCTCCGCTGGAGCCTCTCCAGGAGCTCCCTGGCCCTGCTGGGCTGAGGAGCCAGAGCTGGACACAGCACCCCAGAGGTGCCTCCCAGAGCTGGGCAGAAAGGCAGGATCAGCTGCCTGACCTGCTGGAAATGTTCTTCCTGATGCCTCCCAGGACACACTGGATCACAGACATGGCTGTATCCAGAGCTGGGAAAGGGTCTGGAGCAGCAGGAGTGGCTGGGGGAGCTGGGAAAGGGGCTCAGCCTGGAGAAAAGGAGGCTCAGGGGGACCTTCTCACTCTCCACAATTGGTGACAGACAGCACCAGGGTGACAGGTCCCTCTGAACTCAAGAGAACACTGAAAAAGGTCAGAGGAGAATTTTAAGGAACACTGTTCCACCTGGAATTACCTGGGACTTGGGAAACAGGAGCTGTCACTGCATGTGCTGTGAGAGGATGTGATTGAGAAAAGTCAGGTGTCCTGTCCAGAAGATTCAAACCCTTTTAGTTACTTGTGGTTTCTGGCCTAAGAAAAATCATTGGAAAACTGGTTTTGGACTGAAAGGTGGTAGAGTTAGGGGTAATTAGGGAGAAATCCTCCCCTGGGAGGGTGGGGAGGGGCTGGGATGGAATTCCCAGAGAAGCTGTGGCTGCCCTTGGATCCTTGGTAGTGTCCAAGGCCAGGCTGGAGCACCCTGGGATAGTGGGAGGTGTCAGGGGTAGAACTGGATGAGCTTTAAGGTTCCTTCCAACCTAAACCATTCTGGGATTCTGCAGTCAATAATTTGATTTCTTTTTCCCCGTTAAATGTGTTTTCCAAAGGGAAATTCTGCCCAGGGTTTACCTTGAGGTACTCTCAGAGCTGTTGCCTTTGTTTGGAACAGAAAGTTCTTAAAGTGTTTCAATAATTAAAAAAGCAGGAAAGGGATCTCCCTTATTCCCTTTAGTGAATGTTTTGGGTTTTTGCCTTCCTGCCGATT
>NW_008238361.1:1162858-1169359 GCF_000691975.1 Corvus brachyrhynchos
TGCCCCACTACCCCCCCATGGGGATGCATCCCATGGGACAGAGACCTCCCAACATGCCCCCAGTTCCCCACGGGATGATGCCTCAGATGATGCCCCCCATGGGAGGACCCCCAATGGGGCAGGTAAGGCCCTTCCACAAGGATCATTTTATTCCCTGTCTTCCCATAATGATGCCAAGGGATCCCTGAGCTGGGTAAATCTCCCTGGGAAGAGGAAAGGTCAGTAATTCAGGGAATTTTATCCTCTCCAGGTTAAAACTGTTCTCACAGGGAACACTGTAACTTTAATTATCAATTGGTATGCGAACAGGTAATTAGTGCACCTCTAACTCCAGTTATAAACAGGTATGAATCCATAATTTGGGGTTTATTAAAGTTTATTGGAAGTTTCCTGTACGTTTTGAAGGAATAAGGTTGTTTTGGGACTTCATGTCTCTTGAATTCTTGGCCAATTCCTACATCCACACACAAGAACATTACAGCAAGGGAAGAAATAAATACATATTGAATTTTTGCAGAATTCCTGCTTGAATCCTAGGGATTGATTTATAATCCCTGTATCCCGTTGTTGCTGATGCCATGGGACTGGAAAAAAGCCCTGAGAAGTGTCACAGCCACAAGCATGGCCCTGCTTTTGGCAGCTTTTCTTTTCAGTTATCACATTTCCTGTGTGGTTTCTGATTAAACCCTCAACTCCTGAAAGAAATAATTCTCTTTCTGGATATAATAAATATCCCAGGAATGCTTAATATCCTAGGGATGCTCCCTGTGATGGTGGATTATGGAAGTGGAGACTGGGCAGAGAGGGGATGACAGGGAAGGATTAAACCTTTGGGAACAGCCCATGGTGGCAACTCTTCCTTTGTAATTCCTTGGACACAGCATCTGTATTTTTCCTTAAATTGGAGTGTAAAGGCTTGGCAGGAATTTCTTCACTGTGAATTTGCAGCTTCTGGGGTGAAAAAAAAGCAGTTTTTTAAAAACTGAGGAGGATTTGACTCATTAGCACTGTGTGTGTTCATTAGAAAGCGAAGCAGAAATTCTGGTTTATTCCTCTACTTTTTTGTAACTTCTTTTCCACAATTCCCACTCTTTAGACAGGAAATATTTCACATGTTAGGGAGCAACTCAGGACTTTTTGGTAGATGGAGAGCAAAAACCTGAAGGTAAATGTCGTGTCTGGGGGTTCACCTTTCCTTTGTTCTTTTATTCCCTGTAGCCTTGGAATTCTGCAGAAATCATTCCTAACCTTTATTTTTTCCTGCTTTTACTTAGGATTTCAGTGATGGTTTATTAACAGCCCCCTCATCATTTGATGGTGTTCCTTTGGGGTTTAAATGGTCTTTATTGATATTTCGTATCCAACTTTGGAATCTGGACATGTCATTCCTCATATGAGGATCCCTGTGTAGTGGGAGTGTGATGAAGGGAATCACAATCCCACAAATCTATTTTATGTCACCTAAGAGGGATGTTTGGGGTTTTTTTAATTAAAAAGAAGTATCAGATAATGGCTTTTCAATAAAAATATTGTATTGTATGTTGAGAATATGGTAAAATACATGGAAAATACTCTTGAATTCCAGATGCCTGGAATGATGCAGTCAGTGATGCCTGGAATGATGATGTCCCACATGTCCCAGGCTGCCATGCAGCCCACGGTTCCTGTGAGTTTCATTTCAGTTTTCCAGTTTTTAAAAGCTCTTTTTAGCAGTTGCTGTTGTTCAGTCTTTACTTTCTTTAATCAGAAAATAAGAATTTCAGTTTTAAACATATTTTTCATTGCAATGGAGTTTTATGTGGCTCTTGAATTATTGTAAAACAAAGAATTTTGTGATTTTCATCAGTCTTTAAACTCCTTTTAGTTTTCCTTTCTGGATTCTCCTCCCCACATTCCTTGTCCTTCACTTCCTGGAGTTTGGCAGGAACCACTGTGACCTTGGACTGTTTGGAGGAAGGAAAAATTGTCTGACCAAGAGATTCTTCTCTCTTAAATTTTAATTTTTTGAAGAGTTTTAATTCAATATGAATGAGATCTGAATCAATTAGAAAGAGATTGTTTTGTACAAGGTCCTGAAATTCAGTTGAGTATAAAAATTGCTGGAATGGCTCAAGGAATGAGGAGTTCTTTGGGTGGAAATGGAGAGGGAAACGTTAAAATGAAATACAGGTGAAATCTCTGAGGGGAGAAAATTTAAATTAAATTCTGTTCCTAGGAAATAAATTCAGTCCAACCCTAAGAGATCCACTTAAAACCAGTTCCAGCCACTTAAATGTAGAAATAAATTATTTTAATGTTTTTTTTCCCATGCAGATTTATATCCCTAAGTGAGATTCCTCTGGAATTTCCTCTAGTGCAGAGCACAAACCTTTGCTCCCATTTTTGTGGATTATTTTGGCTGCCTGGTGGAAAACCTAATCTGAATAAAGATTGAGGCCAACTGGATGATCCTGGAATGTGTCACCCAAGGATTGTGGTTTTTCCAGGTCATTCCCCTCTGGGAAGCTGATTAGAAGCAGTGGAATTCCTAAAAATCAGTATTTTAGTCAGATTAATGCTCATAAAATACGCAAAAAATTACAATTTGGATCAAATTAATGCTCTTAAAATACACAGCAAATTCCTGTGAATTCCCAGTTTCTTCCAGTTGGATAATATCAAATCAAATTGATCCAATGTGATTTATTTTCATTTTTTAACCAATTTTTCTGTTTTCTTGAGGAATATTTGAGGTTTGTAGCTGAGAACTGAAAATAAACCTTAATCAAAGCTAAATCCACAAGGAAAAAAAAGGGAAAACTTTGAATTTTGTTGATTTTTTTTCCTAACTGTAAGGAATTCAAGAAGGAAGAGCTCCATGAATGCAACTTTATGGGAAAACTTTGAATTTTGTTGATTTTTTTTTTTTCCTAACTGTAAGGAATTTCAAGAAGGAAGAGCTCCATGAATGCAACTTTAATACATCCAAAGCCTTTTGCCACATAATTATCCCAACTAATGATGTTCCTAATTGCTTATTTAAGGAGCAGGAATAATTAAGAGGGAACCAGGAATCCTTATTTAAGGAATTAGAGCCTTTTGTGGCAGAAAGTCCTTGTTTGAATAATGAATATTGGATTTTTTTAGGATTTAATTCCTCAGTATTTAATGATTTAAATTTAATTGTTTAAATGCCTAATTGTTTTAATTTAATTATTTTTACAGCCAGGGGTGAACAGCATGGATGCACAAGTAGGTGAGTAAAAAGCTTGTTATAATTTCAAAATATTTACCCCAATTCAGCTGAAATATTAAAAAATTGCACTTTTCCCTAAAATGTGATGGAGCATTTCAGTCCTGGAATCTCCATTGGTGCCCAGGACATTTTTTTCCTGGCACACATTGAGGAATATTTAGAAAAATGAAGCAACCAAACCTGTTTTTAATTCTTAATTATTTTATTTTTTAGGTGTGACCCCTCCTGGAACTCAGGTATGTGGAAAGCACAATTCCAGAAGGTTGGAATTCCAATGTGATGTGGGGCAAATGTGGCTTTAGGAATTTCAAGGAAAACCTTGTTTCTTTTTTTCCTCCCCCTTTTCTTTCCCTCCCCTCCTTCCCCCCCTGCCTTTTTCCAAGTTTTTGGTTGTTCCTTGAAACCTGTGAGCCTTGTCCCAGCTTAATTATTAAATATAGATGAATATCCATTTTATTTCTGGGAGATTTCCATCCTGCGCCATTGGACTGTCAGGAAATCCAGCTCCCCTTGGCCATATCCAGTCACTGATCCACAGCAGGTGGATACAGTCCTGATTCCAGGGAATTCGTAGGAAAACTGGCCATGGAAAGCAGCAGGAAGTTTGATGTAAGCTCAATAAGCCAGAATCTTCCTGAATAAATTTTCCTGAAGTTTTGGGAACAGGGAGTGCTGCTGGAATTTTGTCTTGGAGTTGTTGGAGTCTGACCCCTTCACTTCCACTTTCTGGTGGGGATTAGGCCCTTCAGAATGTGGAATTTAACAGCTTCACTCCCAAAGAAGGAGGTTTTGTGGAAAAATACTGACTTAAGGTGTGGATTTGGGTCCCTGCCTTTCCTGTGCTGCTGAAGCACTTGGAAAATCCAGGATATTTAGGTGAAAACCACCAATTAATCAGGATTTTCCAAGGCCTGTTTTGTCTCCTCCTCAGACAACGCATCCCGTGGTCTCCACAGTCCAGCAAAGCTCCACCACCACCAGCTCTGCCAGCGAGGACCACTCCAAACAGGTCTGTATCCCACTATTCTTGTGGAGTTTGATCCCATCCTTTTGTTCATTATTAATTTGGCTTTGAATTTTCCCAGAAATCCACGTGGACGGAGCACAAATCCCCGGATGGAAGAACTTATTACTACAACACCGAGACCAAGCAGTCCACGTGGGAGAAGCCAGATGACCTCAAAACCCCTGCTGAGGTAACCAAATCCCAAATTAATTCTGGGAGCTTGTGTGAACACGAGGATTCCCAAGCCTAACACCTGCAGCAGGGATAATTCTGCTGGAAGCAATGGGAGCAAACTCTTCCAATAAGAAATGTTCCTGAAGCATTTGGATCGTTCTCCTTACGTCGGGAGAACCAGAGGGTGCAAAGTGGCCAAAATTCTTCAATTTTCCTTATTGTTAGATAGGGTTGGTTTTTTTTTTAAATAGGTATTTTTTTAATATTTAGAGAAGTAATGTGGAATTTCAGAATCATGGAATGGGTTGGGATGGAAGGGACATTAAAGATCATCTCATTCCATGGGCAGGGACACTTTCCACTATCCCAGCTTGCTTCAACCTGGCCTTGGGCACTGCCAGGGATCCAGGAGCAGCCACAGCTGCTCTGGGAATTCCATCCCACCCCCTGCCCACCCTCCCAGGGAACAATTCCTTCCTAATCTCCCATCCAGCCCTGCCCTCTGGCACTGGGAAGCCATTCCCTGTGTCCTGTCCCTCCATGCCTTGTCCTGTCACTTTGTGCCCAGATAAAAAAAGTCCCTCTCCCTCCTTTTTATAATCTTGTTATTTTACGTGTTTATTTATTGCTAAAGGAGATTTTCCTTGGAAAATCTTTGTTTTCTGTCCATCAGCAATTGTTATCCAAGTGTCCCTGGAAGGAGTATAAATCAGATTCTGGGAAGCCTTACTATTACAATTCCCAGACAAAGGAATCCCGCTGGGCAAAACCCAAAGAGCTGGAGGATCTTGAAGGTAAAAGGGGGCTGGACTTGTATTTTTATAAATATGTATAAATTAATTAATTAATTAAAATAGCAACAAAATCAACTGGGGTAAAAAATAAGTGTTAAAAAAAAAAAAAGACTAGGCAGCCGTAATTTAAATATTTCCTTTTTAAAAATTCTGTTTAATAATCCTGACTTTCCTTCTGGGTGTTCGGATTCTTTTTTAAAAAATGAAAATAATTATTTTAAACCAAAAAGTCATTTTTATATTCCTCAATCTTCCTGTAGTGGCATTTTCTAAATCTTATTTTAATTTCAATTGATTTAATCTTTCAAGGGCACAAACTTAAAATTATTGGTAGTAACAAAAATATTTTAAACTTTGCTTTTATTAAATCAATAATCACCAGAACCCCCTGTGTATATAAACTATTTTAAAGCAATATTTTAACTGTTTGTCTCCTTTTTTCCTCTAGCAATGATTAAAGCTGAAGAGAACAGGTATGTTTCTAATATTATGCTATATTTTTTCTGAGGGAGTTTAAACCTTTTTTCTGAGGGAGTTTAAACCTTTTTTCTGAGGGAGTTTAAACCTTTTTTCTGAGGGAGTTTAAACCTTTTTTCTGAGGGAGTTTAAACCTAGCCCTTTTTTTCCTGAGGGCCTTTCAGCCCTTTTTTTCCTGAGGGCCTTTCAGCCCTTTTTTTCCTGAGGGCCTTTCAGCCCTTTTTTTCCTGAGGGCCTTTCAGCCCTTTTTTTCCTGAGGGCCTTTCAGCCCTTTTTTTCCTGAGGGCCTTTCAGCCCTTTTTTTCCTGAGGGCCTTTCAGCCCTTTTTTTCCTGAGGGCCTTTCAGCCCTTTTTTTCCTGAGGGCCTTTCAGCCCTTTTTTTCCTGAGGGCCTTTCAGCCCTTTTTTTCCTGAGGGCCTTTCAGCCCTTTTTTTCCTGAGGGCCTTTCAGCCCTTTTTTTCCTGAGGGCCTTCAATGCCTTTTTTCCTGAGGGCCTTCAATGCCTTTTTTCCTGAGGGCCTTCAATCCCTTCTTTCCTGAGAGCCTTCAACCCCTTCTCCTGAGAGCCTTTCAACCTTCCCTGGGGATCTTCAAACCTTTCTGAGGGCCTTGAACCCCTTTTTTTCCTGAGGGTCTTCAACTCCTTTTTTCCTGAGGGCCTATAAACCTTTTCCAAGTATTTAACTCTCCCTAAACCCCTCATTCCCCACTTTATCTCTTCTTTAACCTCTACCCTTGCCCTGAATCTTTAAGACCAGTGCCTGTCGCTGACTGTTGTTGTTTGTATTCCAAGCACGAAGCCGGAGGATGCGGTC
>NW_008238361.1:1169699-1170390 GCF_000691975.1 Corvus brachyrhynchos
TGAGGCGGCCAAGCAGGAGGCCTCGGGAGAGTAAGTGGAGTTAAAAGGCAAGGGCATGGATTGCAGCTCCAGGAAAGTGGATTGGGATGGGATATGAGGGGGAAATCCTTCCCTGTGAGGCTGGGAAGGGGCTGGGATGGAAGTCCCAGGGAAGCTGTGGCTGCCCCTGGATCCCTGGAAGTGTCCAAGGCCAGGTTGGGTGGGATATACCCTGGGATAGTGGAAGGTGCTCCTGCCCATGGCAGGGGTGGATTGGGATGATCCTTAATGTCCCATCCCACCCAACCCATTCCATGATTCCATGATAATTTATGAAGCCACATGGCTTTGCTGCCATTTTTCATTTCTTAGCAGCCTCAGTGACAGGAACATTCCATAAATTTTCCAGTAGCTGTAAGAATTTCCCAGGGTGCCATTAAACTCTTCCCCCTTATGCTCCTTTTCCATGGTTCTGTGCCATTGGTTATCACTGGAAGAAAATAAAATACTAAAGAGATTTTTATCTGTTCCAGCCACAATTCCTTTTATTTTAATAATGAAAAATTGATTATGTGAAAAATTAAAACTTAGGATTTTTATCATTCAAAGTAAAAAAGAAATGCTGTGGGGGATTTTAGACAGCAAGACATAATTAAGGATAAGAGGCACATTTTTAGGCACTTCTCTTTATGTTTTTATATAAAATATCAAT
>NW_008238361.1:1170401-1172506 GCF_000691975.1 Corvus brachyrhynchos
CCTGCTGAATTTCAACATTATGTTTTTATGAATCATTTCTAGATAACTTCAGCAGGCAGCAAATTACAGGAGGGAAATATTTTGCTGAAATAATTTGCTTTTTTTGATCTTTTTTTCATCAGTTGTGGTGCCTGTAAGGAAAAGCTTTACATGAATTATCAGAATGACTTTTTTACTTTGAGTTGCTATTTAAAAAACTCATTCTGTGATGGTTTGTGACTCTTCAGTGCCTCTAACTTAGAAAAAAAAACGCTGAAATAATTAAATTCTTCTTGTTTTAGTGCTGCTGCAAAGAAGGAGGATGAGGATGCCCAACCTGTTAAAAAAACCTACACGTGGAACACAAAGGAAGAGGCTAAACAAGCATTTAAAGAACTGCTAAAAGAAAAGGTATTTGGGCCAATTATTGGTGTTTTATTGACCAATTACTAATGTTTTACTGAACTACAAAGCCTGGTGTAATTTTTATTTTATTTACCAGGTTTTACTGGATTTTTTTGGTGAAGAATTCCTCACTCTTGTAGAAATGAAAGAAAAGAGCTTTCCAGTGAAATGTTGTTTTAGCTCAAAAATAAAATGCCTTTTTTCCCCCTCCCTCCCCCCCGCAATGGCTGTTTTTAAGGAATTGTTCCTTGTTGGATGTTAATTCCAGATTTGATTAATCCATAATTTCCTGTTTTCACAGCGAGTTCCATCTAATGCTTCCTGGGAGCAAGCCATGAAAATGATCATTAATGACCCCAGATACAGGTACTGAGTCCTCCTTTAATTCCACACAGACCCTTTTTTAGGGAATTTGCCTTCCAAACAATCCAAGATTCTGTCAGCAACAGATATTCCTGCATTTTGTGCCGTTGGCAGGGAATTTTCCTCCTTTCCCCCATAAAGAAATGCTTCAAACAGCTTAATTTTCATTGGGAAAAAGCTTGGAAGTTGGTATTTTATGCTGAGTTTGGGATTAAAATGTTTAGATTATATTTGATTTTATCTTAAATCTGGATTAGTCAAACCTGTTGCCTTGTGCTTTTTGGTTTAGATTTTATGTATTTTTCTTGTTTTCTTATTTTCTTTTTCTGATGTTTCTGAGTTTTTCTCTGACTTTCCTTTCCTTTTTCTCTGACTTTCCTTTCCTTTTTCTCTGACTTTGCTGCTGAGTTTGGGATTAAAATGTTTAGATTATATTTGATTTTATCTTAAATCTGGATTAGTCAAACCTGTTGCCTTGTGCTTTTTGGTTTAGATTTTATGTATTTTTCTTGTTTTCTTATTTTCTTTTTCTGATGTTTCTGAGTTTTTCTCTGACTTTCCTTTCCTTTTTCTCTGACTTTCCTTTCCTTTTTCTCTGACTTTCCTTTCCTTTTTCTCTGACTTTCTTTTTCTTCTCTTCCTGCTTTTCTTTATCTATAAATGACATTATTCTTTCCTTTTCTTTCCTGGGAAGTGCTTTGGCAAAACTGAGTGAAAAAAAGCAAGCCTTTAACGCTTACAAAGTTCAGACAGAGAAGGAGGAGAAGGAAGAAGCCAGATCCAAGTACAAGGAAGCCAAGGAATCCTTCCAGCGGTTCCTGGAAAACCATGAGAAGATGACATCCACCACCAGATACAAGTAAGGGACTTGGGACAGGAATGTGGGATAAAAATCCTGATGGGATCCACTGCTTGGAGTGGCATCAACTTCCATTTTTAGCTTTTTCCTTCATTTATAAAAATTTAAAAGGTATCCTGGAAAAAACTTTCTCGAGGGAAAATCAAGGAGAATTCCTATAAAAGTGTTCCTGCTTGGGACAGAGCTCTCCCTGATGGTCTTGGGGATTGATGGGATAATTTAGTCACAAATAAATAAATAAAGAGCTGTGTGTTTTTCATTTGTTTTGCCCAGAAAAGCTGAACAAATGTTTGGGGAGATGGAAGTGTGGAATGCCATATCCGAGCGGGACCGGCTGGAGATTTATGAGGATGTTTTGTTTTTCCTGTCCAAGAAGGAGAAGGTAAATTCCCTTCAAATACATCCAGTATCTCCTCACTTGTTCCTAGATCACTTTAAACCTGTGGTTGAGGCTTTGTGGCAGATAAACAGCAGATTTTAGGGAAGTTTTTTGGGTTTA
>NW_008238361.1:1172545-1176939 GCF_000691975.1 Corvus brachyrhynchos
GTTGAATTTTTAGAGGGATTTAAATAAATTCCATGGTGACTTTCCTGCTAAATTAATGAAGCAATAATGATACGGAAAAACTGTGTTGTTCTGTGTCCAAGGCCAGGTTGGATGGGGCTTGGAGCAACCTGGTCCCTGTCCAGGGCAGGAGGTTGGAATGGGATGAGTTTTAATGTCCCTTCCAACCCAAACCACTCTAGAATTCCATGATTTTATATAAATTAAAGTTGAATTCTACGTTTTCTTGGAGAACACACTTGGTATCTTGTACTTCTGTCCAAACCACCTCAAACTGAACCCCCCAAAAAAACTTTTCCCCTCAGGAACAAGCCAAGCAACTCCGGAAGAGGAACTGGGAAGCTCTGAAGAACATCCTGGATAACATGGCCAATGTCACCTACTGCACCACCTGGTCAGAGGCTCAGCAGTACCTCATGGACAACCCCACCTTTGCTGAGGATGAGGAGCTCCAGAGTATGTCCATGGGCTCTGGGATTCTTTGGGAAGGAGGGTTTCTTCCTGAGTGGGAAGGAATAACCTGATCTTTTTTCCCCTTTTTTCCCCTGTTTTCTTGCTAGACATGGATAAGGAGGATGCCCTGATCTGTTTTGAGGAACATATCAGGGCCTTGGAAAAAGAGGAGGAGGAGGAGAAGCAGAAAAGTTTGCTGAGGGAAAGGAGGAGGCAGCGTAAAAACAGGGAGTCTTTTCAGGTTGGTGGAATTTGGGGTTCTGTCTTAAACATGTCATGGAATATCATGGGATATTCCGCGTGGGGTTTTTTATTTCTGAGGGTTGATTAAAGGGGGGTTTAAAGCCTCAGGTGTTGGGTTGTAGCATTTTCTCTGCTGTGTTAGGCCAGAAAGGTGGAAAAGTGACAGGGAATAGGCCTGGATGGGAAGGAGATGCAGCTGGAATGTTGTAGATGGTGGAGAAAAGCAGGAAGAACAACATAAAATGTGATTTTTCAATGCTATTGGAACAAAACTGGAATTCCAGTTACCAAGACAATCCATCCCAGCTGGTACCAAGGAGAAGCATGAGGAATGACTCCAGATTCCCATTTTCCTCGTGTTTTCCAGCTGTTTTTGGATGAGCTGCATGAGCACGGCCAGTTACATTCCATGTCCTCCTGGATGGAATTGTATCCAGCCATCAGCTCCGACATCAGGTTCACCAGCATGCTCGGCCAGCCTGGTAAGGAAGGGAAAACCTGGGATTTGGGGCAGGACAGGGCACTTACTCCTATTTTTTAAAACCTAAAAATGCAGCTCTTTGGTTAAACCTGACCTGTGGCTTAACTAAACCCTCCCTCAGGATCAACTGCGCTTGACCTGTTCAAGTTTTATGTGGAGGACTTGAAAGCTCGTTACCACGATGAGAAGAAGATAATTAAAGACATCTTAAAGGTGAGGTTTACCTGGCTCCTCCTTGAACTCCACATTTCCCATCCCAGGGAGCTGGGATTTCCTTGTGGGAATTGAGGGAATTCCTGAGTTCCCTCATGCCAAAGGAGCCACTTTTTTCCAGGATAAAGGATTTGTGGTGGAAGTGAACACTTCCTTTGAGGATTTTGTCACTGTCATCAGCTCCACTAAAAGAGCCACCACTTTGGATGCAGGGAACATCAAGCTGGCTTTCAACAGTGTAAGTATTAATTAATACATTCATTAATTAATTGGGATATCTGGATAATTAGGATGGGAAATCCCTTCTCCAGACAGGAATTAGGGTTTATTTTCTAAGTAATTCCATAATAGTTGAGGAATATTCTGTTATTTAGAGTTATTTAACTGATTCCAGTTGCCAAAATAAAAATAAACCTTAATCCAAGCCATCAACGTTCCCAGACTTGAGGAATTCTGGGATAGGAATTTAATGATGTTCTCCTGTTTGTGCATAAGATTTCCCCCGATTTGTGCGTTGCTATAATTTTGCATAATTGGATTCTCAGGAGCAGCAATTCCATGCTTGGAAAATAAAGAATTGATTAATCTGCGATAAAATAATCATTTATTATAACAACTTCGATTTAATAATTAATGCATTTACCTGTACTTAATTTCCTTGTCATTTCCATGTGACTGAGACACAACTCTGAGGGTGAACTGTCCCGAAAACCCCAAGAAACTGAATGATTTTCCTTCTGCTTTCCAATCCCTCGTTCCTTTCGCTTCCCGCAGCTGCTGGAAAAGGCGGAAGCGCGGGAAAGGGAGCGGGAAAAGGAGGAAGCCCGGAAGATGAAGAGGAAGGAATCAGCCTTCAAGAGCATGTTGAAACAAGCCACCCCCCCCATCGAGCTGGATGCTGTCTGGGAGGATGTAAGCATGGCAATTCCCTGGGAAAGAATTCCCAGATTCCCAAAGGGAATCCCTTCAAACGCCGTGGTTTCCAAGCTCTTCCTGGTTCTGCTTATGGGACGTCAAAATCCCATAAAATCCTGTGGTTTTTTCAGGAAAATTTGGAGTTGCATGGGGAGAAATTCATCCTGATCCCTTTGATTACAATTTGAAATGAAAGAATTCCTAAAGCAAATGGAAAAAAAACCCGAATAATCCTACAAAGCTCCCAAAATTCATTGAAATTATTTAAAAGTGTAAACGTTGTCCAGGATAAAATAACCTGGAAAACCTTTCCAAGGACAATTTCTAGAAATATTTGGGGATTTTTATGCTTAAATGGAATGTGCAGGAAAAACAGTGGGATTCTCCATGTTTCCATGAGTTAGAGCTTCCCCAAACACTGGAAATTTGGGATTTGCTTGGAAATCTGGGATTAAAAGAGTTTAGCCTCGTACCAGTTCAGGGGCTTTTTCAACTGGTGAAAATAAATCTATTTTTATTAAATTCTTACTGTTTTAAAAATTATTATTATCTTCATTTTTTTCATTTTTCTTATTGTTTTTATCTTTCTTTTTTATCATCTCTTATTATTTTTACTATTCATTTTTATTTTTTCTTATTATTTGTATTATTTCTGTTATTTTTACTGTTTTTATTTTTTACTGGTTTTATTTCTTGCAGATTTTAGTTTTCTTATTTTTCTTATTTTTATTTTTCTTTTCCTTAATTTCTCTTATTTTTCTTTTTTCTTATTTTCTTATTTTTATTATTCTTTATTATTTTTCTTATTTTTATTATGCCTTATTACTTTTATTATGCCTTATTATTTTTCTTATTTTTATTTTTCTTACTCTTTTCTTGTTACTCCTTACTGGTTTTATTATTTCTTACTGTTATTGCCATTATTATGATGATATTATATTTTATTATTATATTCTATTTATTCTTTTCTAGTATTTTAACAAATCAATCATTAAATTATTTTGAGTATCATTAATAGAATTATTTTCCTGACAGATCAGAGACAGATTTGTGAAGGAACCAGCATTTGAGGACATCACCCTGGAATCTGAAAGGAAAAGGATATTTAAGGATTTCTTACACGTACTTGAGGTAATTATTCCTTGATTTTTAAAATCATTCGACAGCAGACAACAAAAATTCCTTTTCCTCCTAAATTGGGTGGGAAGGGGAAGGATTGAAGGGAATTTGATTTTTCAGCTCTCACTCTTGGAGGTTTTGTTCCATTTCCTGCAGTTTGGAAGAATTTTAACTGACATTTTACCTTCTCATTTTATAGTTTCCAGTTAGGCAGAGCAAGGGGTGGGTTTAGGCCAGGCTTAACTTGGATCCAGGGAACAGATCCGTGTGTTTTCCCTTGCTCCTGGCTGCTTTTATGGCAGCTCCAACATGGCAACAGTGCCCATTTTTAGGGATTTTGATACTAAATGCTGATTGTGGAGCTTTTAACCTTTCCCAGCTTTTGTGGATCAGGAAAAACATCAATTTTTTGGGATGTCCTGTAGGAGCTGATGAGCTGCCATTAAATGCTGATTTTATGGAGCGTTTAACCTTTCCCAGCTTTTGTGGATGAGGAGGAACATTCCATCAGTTTTTTGGGATGTCCTGTGGGCAGTGATGAGGTGGTGCTGTCATTAAATGCTGATTATGGAGTTTTTAGCCTTTCCCAACTTCTGTGGGTGAGAAAGATCCCATCAGTTTTTTGGGATGTCCTGTAAGAGCTGGTGAGGTTGTGCTGCCCCGTCCCTGGAATTGTCCACGGCCGGGTTGGAGCACCCTGCTCCAGGGAAGTTGTCCTTACCCATGGTGGAACAGGCTGGGATTTTAGGGTTTTTCCAAGCCCAATCCCTGCTGGAATTCTGAGCTCACCCCTCCTTGCCTTGCCCACAGCACGAGTGTCAACACCACCACTCCAAGACCAAGAAGCATTCGAAGAAATCCAAGAAACATCACCGGAAGCGCTCCCGTTCCCGCTCTGTGAGTATTCCTGAAGATCCTCCCTCTGCAATTCCAAACTGCACTAATTCCTGCT
>NW_008238361.1:1177012-1178944 GCF_000691975.1 Corvus brachyrhynchos
CGCGTGGCGGGCGCGGCGCCGGCGCCCCCCCCCAGCCACTCCAAGAAGAAGCGGCAGCGCTCGGAATCGCGGTCGGTGTCCGAGCGTTCTTCCAGCGCCGAATCCGGTATGGGATGGGATTGGCTTCCCAGCAGCTGGGGGTTTATCCCTGGGGATTTATCCATTGATTCCTGGGTTTTTTGTTTCTCCCTGTGGCTGCAGAGAGGAGTTACAAGAAGTCCAAAAAACACAAGAAGAAGAGCAAGAAAAGGAGGCACAAGTCTGTAAGTGCAGTTCAGTTTGGAGCTGGATTATGGAAAACCTGGCACCTGCTGTCAGTAATCCCAGCTGGATTTTCCAAGGGAAAAGTTGGGATCAAACTGGAGGAGGGTATTGCCAAAATAACAGCTTCTGTTAAATATTCTTAATATTAAACCACTTCAAACTGCTGAATGTGGAGGGTTTAACTCCGTGTGAAGGACTCCATGAGTAACCTGGGATTTGCTGGTTTTCCTGGCAAATCCAGGTGGTCTCCTTCATTGTGGAGAGCTGGGAAGGATCCCAGCCATTCCTCATGCCTGCCTGAGCATCAGGGTTGTGTTGGAAGCTCTGAATTGTTGTACAAGAGCAGCAGAAGGATCTGAAAAGCAGAAAGAGCTTCGCTTCTTCCTGTGAGGGTGGAGAGGCCCTGGCACAGGTTTCCCTGGAAAATGGTGGCTGCTCCATCCCTGGAAGTGTCCAAGGCCAGGCTGGACAGGGCTTGGAGCAAGCTGGGATAGTGGGAGGTGTCTCTGCCCAGGGCAGGGGGTGGAATGGGATGAGATTTAAGGTTCCTTCCAACTTAAATCAAGTTGGACTTAATATTCACTATTCCCGTTTTTTTTTTTCCCCCAGGATTCGCCAGAATCTGATGTGGAACGAGAGAAGGACAAGAAAGAAAGAGAGAGGGACAGTGAGAAGGAAAGAGCCAGACAGAGATCCGAGTCCAAGCATAAATCTCCCACTAAAAAACGGCCCGGAAAAGATTCCGTAAGCTCTGCTTCCTTTTTTCCTGAGGCTTTGGGCTCTAGCAGCAGGATCTGCTGGATGCTGATTCCATAGGTGTGCTCTGGGAGAGGTCAGAGGTTGGATTTTGATGATCCTGGAGGTCTTTCCCATTCCCAGATTTGGATTTTGGGGTTCCCAAGTGACACAGAGCAGCCAGCTCTGGCTCTGTTGTGGAGCCTGCGCGGAAAATCCCATCCTGACCGCTGTCCCATCTCTCCACAGGGAAACTGGGATACCTCTGGCAGCGAGCTCAGTGAGGGGGAGCTGGAAAAACAGAGGAGGACTCTTTTGGAACAGCTGGATGAAGATCAATGAGCAGATTCTTGATACCAAAAATGTTTACAGGTGGCAAAATAAAACCAAGCCTTGTGTGGGCGAGGCCCTGGGGCCGGTGGCCGGTGGCCCATGGCCACAACAACGGTGGCTTTTAGTTTTTTACCACTTCAATCCAGTCAAAAGTAGAAAAATCCATGGAATTCTGAGGGCAAAGCTGTGCCTGGCCTGGAGCTGCGGGGCGGGATGGGGGCCGGGATCCCCTGGAGGGGACACAGAGGTGGCAGCAGTGTCCCCAAGCACTTTCCCTGTGTCCTTCCTAGGCAGGGAACAGCCCTGGGCTGCCTGGGCAGAGCCCAGTTCAGCTTCAGGAAAAAAATTCCTAATTTAATTCCTTGTGGTTTCATTCATTGGATGGATTTGGTTGGGTGGGGTTTTGTTGGGAAGGCAACGGGAGTAAGGAATCCGTGTCCTGATGTGTTCTGCACAGCCCTGGATTTTGGGATTGTCTGGCACTGGAGATTGTTTCTCCAAGCCTGATTCATGTCCAAGTCCCGACTCCCATCAATCCCAAATCCTGGGCAATGTGGTGGATGGGAATTCTCCTGCTGTGCCAGCAGAGGGAGCGTGTGT
>NW_008238361.1:1178957-1189390 GCF_000691975.1 Corvus brachyrhynchos
TCCCTGAATCCCGACCCGGCCCAGCCCTGGCTGTTACTCCAGCGTTTCTCTCCACCTTTTCTCTCCCCCTTCCGAAAATTTAGGAATAAAAATCCAATGTTAAACGCAATTCCATGTGTTGCCTTAAGAACCTGCTGCAGAATGTACCTGCACAGCCCAGAGCAGCCCAGAGGAGGGAGGAGGAAGCAGCTCCAGCCCTGTTTTCCAGCCCCTGCACATTCAGGAAGGTGCCCCCAGCCCTGCTCGGTGAGAAAATTGGGAACCCGCTGTCCTTGGAATATTTTTGTACATTTTTATCGATGATTAAACCTTGTCTTTTAGCATGTACTGGTATTTATTTCTCCTTAAATACTCTGTACAGCTCTGAGCCTCATCATCACTCACAAAACCTGCTTGAAGACTCTTTCAAGATTCCTTTGCAGGAATTTTTCCCTGAATTTTGACCACTTTTACCAGTGCATAAACACCCAAAGGATCCATTTATGCAGGGAATTCTCTGGCTGGGGTGGTTACAAGGCTCAGACTCCTTAAGTAAGAACACCCTGGGATGGAAATGAGTTATTTGAAATCTAAAATGCAGGAGGTTGTAACCATTTTTTCCTGGGATGCTTTGGGATTTTCTGGGATGCTTTGGGATGGGAAAGCACATCCCAATCCTGCTGTTTCCCCCTGAAGGGTCATTGCTCATCACCCATTGCTTGGGGGAAGAACACCTGGATTTGGTCAAACAGGGCTTGTGGGAATTTTTGGCATCCTTGGGCTGTTTGGTGTGGAAATCCAGGTTGGAAGCAGTGGCAGGGAATAGATTCCAGGTTTTTCCCTGCAGCAAGTGGCTCTCCCAAGGAAGTTGCTGCTCCAGGGCTTTACCTCTGTGCTTTGCTCACCTGCCAGCCACTTCCCTGGATTTATATCCCAAAATGGGAATGCTCCAAGTGGGAACAGCCCAGCAGAGTTTGGGAAACACAAGGGCAGCTGACCCTGAAATCCTGCATGGAATTGGGAGAAGGATTTAGAGTGTGACAGGTCCTAAGGGTTTGCAGACAGGGAGGAACTTCTTCCAATACTCTTAAAAGGTTTGCCTTCATTGACTAAAGAAACTGGGAACATAAATTATTCCAGTGGTGGGGTATTTTTAACATCTTAATTCACTCTGCTGGAAGAACCTCATCTTAAGCTGAGCCTGCTTTTAAACCAAGCAAGGCAGGATTGACTTTTCCAAGGAACTGAGTTCAGGCTTATTTTCCCAGTTTTTTGGTTTTTTTTTTTGGTGTGTTTTCCTCCTCTTCCCTATTTCCCAGCCCCATTTTCTCCTGTGGCAGCCCCAGCACAGCCAACAGCTCAAACTCTGCATTCCCACCTGGAAACTGGAAGGAGTTTTAGCCAAATGGTTTCTTTTTAATGAATTTTGGGATGATTTTGAACTGTGTCCATCAATGTTGAAACCTTGGCTGTGCTGGTTAATCCTGACCCCCCTCAGAACAATTTTATTAAACCCTTCTAAAAGTTAAATTGGATTTTAATATCAAATTGTTACATTTTGCCCTAAATATCTGGATTTTTTTGAATACATTTGTGGCAAATATTAATCCCCATTTATTTCTCTGCTGGAGCTGATCCAGGTGTCTCCCCGGAACATCCGCCCCAAATTTCTTCCCTCAGCCTCTTCCAGAATAACAAAGAATCAATGCTGCAAATGATTTCAGTCTTCACCCACACAAGCTCCAGGTGTTCACCTGTCAAATATCACGATTTTTAGGGGGGGGGGAAAAGGTAAAAGTGACCCAAAAAACCCCTCTGGATTTCAGTGTAGTAGTGTAAATAGTTTATTTGATTTTATGGCAGGAACAGACCAGGAAAGGAACGTGAACTGCTTTATAAAACACTTCTAATCTTGCTAAGAAGCAGATCTATGACTAGAAAAATATTAAAGAGAACATGCCAGCTTGGCTTTCATTTTGGGCTTTAATTAAAAAAAATACCTTTGAGCTGAAGCAAATGAGATTTAGTGCTTATACCCCAACAAGTGCTGAAATTGAAATTCAAATTGTCCAGTTCTCTTTGATCCAAACTCTCATTCCAACAATGGCATGTTCTCTTTAGCAGGTCAAGTACACGGTGCTGCAAATGCAAAACTTGGCAGTTTTTCAAGGAAAAATTCCTGGAAATTGGTCAATGTGGTAACTCTGAGTCCCAAACTGTCCTTTTAGTTAAATATAAAAACAAAAACTATAAGTTAAAATAACATTCCGATTGTATAGCACAGGCTTGATGCATTTATTTCCTTTTAAACAATATTTACAATATTACCCAGAGGCTAAAGTGGGGGGGGAGAAGGGGGGAGAGTGTAAAAACCATAAAAAACTGCACCAATTTTGTAGCAAAATATCTGTACATTTAAAAACAGATTATCATATAACTACACATTATCCAAGGAAAACAAAAACCAGGGACCTCCACCAGTGGTTCACGGGAGCACAATGGAAAAGGGCAAAGAAATTCAGTGGTTAAATACTATACAAGAAATTTTACAATTAACAGATGGATGAGCCCAGGCAGGGAAGCTGGAAGCAAAATGGGCCTTGGGAAGGACAAATTTCTCCTCAGTCCAGCTCTTCCCAGCTCCTGGATGCTGCCGGCACGGAGTGGGATCCATCCCGCTGCTCCGGGGCACGGGGTGGTCCTAAATCAGCCTCCTGTCCTTTGTTAGGCTTGGAAAATGCCATGGAGAACCTAAAACCTACCGGGAATTTTAGGCTGGGCTTCCCTTCCACAGGAGCCTCAGCAGGGAATCCGAGCGGGAATGTCTTGCAGCCGGAGCAGGGTTGGAATCCCCGTGCCAGGAACTGGACTGCAGTGGTCCTCAGAGCCTAATACTGATTACTGGGTGTTAATTGCTTAGTGCTAATTAATAAATACGCTGTTATCCCAACGCTGCCTCCCTCGGCCCCCCAGCCAAGGCCCCGGAACATCCCAAAGCCCCGGCCTGGGGTGAGCTCCTGTTCCATTCCTATCCCTGTGACTGTGGGCCCACATTCCATGCGGAGGCTGCAGGGGCTTGGAAAAGGGCTGGGTTGCTCCTTGGGATTATTAATTCCATGTATAGAAAGCCCTTAAATGTCTTGGTTTGCAGTTTTAATTAAAAAAGAGCCGTTAAGTGCAGCTGAAGGCCAGGCCCGACCCTCAGCCCAGCATTAAAAGCCAAGCACATCCCAGTATTCCCAGCATTCCCAGTTTCCAACCAGTCGGGCCCACAGGAGCCCTCGCTCTCATCAACCCAACCCCCCAAACTAATCCATATTTTACATTTTGGTTACAAATCCTGCAGAGTCTTGGTGTCCAGAGAAACCCAACCAACCCCAATCCTATTGCTTGGATCCATCGGAGCAGGAGCTTCCATTTGAGGCACTTGGCGTGGAGAGCCCGGCGCCGGGCCGGGAGCCCTCCGAAGGTCCGTTTTTCCCTGGAAAAGGCGGGATGTGGAGCCCATCCCGCTCCCTGGCAGGCTCACATGGCCAGCTCGGCGCCGTTGGAGCGCAGCCCGTGCTCGTCGAAGCGGCGGCGCACGCTCCTCCTCAGCGCGTCGGCCCGGCGGTACGGCTGGTTCCGGAGATCTGCGGGGAGCCGGGAGTCAGGAGCGCCGGCACGGACACACGGACACACGGCACACGCAGGACAGACAGGGAAAGGCCCGCTGGAAGCCAGTCAAAGCAGCTTGTGGAGGACGGGAGCAGGGATTGGCGCAGCGCAGGGAGCAGGACGGACGTGCCCGGAACTACGCGCCCCAGCGGCCGGTTAATACTGGTGGGATCGGGATGCTGGTGGGACCACGGGAATTGTGCTGTGGGAATGGCCCCAAGAGCCCTCTCAAAGGCCACATGGACCCCAGTGAGCTGGTTTGAGGTGTGCCCTGGGCGTTCCCACACTCCCTCAACGCCGCAGCTGGAGGATGTTCCACCTCACGGCAGGGGTGTGACCCATGGGTTCAGCCGCAGCAGGACGGATTTAGGATCCCTACATCTCATTTAGCATGGAATAATGGAATCATTCAGGTTGGCAAGGACCTCCAAGATCTTAAAGAGGTGCCCTGGGATTCTCCAGCTGCCAGCCCACCTCCTGGCCGGAGAGATGCTGGAAGGGCCAAAGGAGGGGAGAGCTCGGGAGGGAACACTGAGCATGGGATGGGACGGATGGATGGATGGAAGAGGGAGAAAGCTGATGGATGTGATGATGGAAGCCCATTACAGGTGGCCCATGTGCTGTGCACCTACAACACAACAAGCACTGAAGACAATTCCAGTTCTAATATTTCTCTCCTGGCCAACAAATCTGTGCTGGACTGGGCAAATCCCTCAGATTTCCTGGATAACTTGTGCTGGAGTTGACACACAACTCCCAAACTTCTCAGCTCTCCTCTCTCCACGCCTGCAGCTGGAGATTGTCCACCTCATGCAGAACCCAACTGTGGGGCTGCAACGCGTGGGGACAAAGCTATTTTGGGCTGGACTTGAAAAGAAATGGCCAAAACAGGGTGTGAAGGTGGTCACCAACCCACACCACATGGGGACAAGGCTGTTTTGGGCTCAACTGGAATTTAAAAGGCCAAAAGGGAATGTGAAGATGGTCACCAACCAAAGGCACTTGGGGACAAGACTATTTTGGGCTCAACTTGATGAGAAATGGCCAAACCAGAGTGTGATGGTGGTCACCAACCAACACCACCTGGGACAGGACTATTCTGGGCCGGACTTGAGGAGAAGTGGCCAAAATGGAGTGTGAACTTGGTCACCAACCAACATCACCTGGGGACAAGGCTGTTTTGGGCTCAACTTGAAGTGGCCAAAACAGTGTGATGATGGTCACCAGCCACCATCCTGTGGATCCCTGCACCTCAGAGGGGAGAATCAAGGATCTGGGTCTCCACTGGCCTCGAGGGTCTCACCAGTATTAGCTCAGCCACATCTACCACCAGCTGCCTGGCACAGAGAGAGAGGAGGAAGCCAAGTAAAAAGTGATGCTTGCCAGCTCTGGGACTCCTCCACCACGGCTGTGCTAGAAGAAATCCTTACCCTCGAGTGAACATTGGGAAATTTAGTGATATTATTCTTCTTTAGGGCTAAACAGAAAAAAAACAGAACAAAACAAAAACAACAAACAAAAACAAAACACAAAAAATGATGGTTAAGTAAAAAAATGGGATGGAGAATGAAGAGCAAGTCAAGTCAGCGTTCAAACCTCCCGGGCAGAAAGCACGGAGCAGGAGGGGTTAGACAGGCCAGGAGGGACAGGAGGCCGCTCCCTACCCCAATTCCAAGCTGCTTTGAAGGTTGGCTCCAGGAAGAGAACACAGCAGAGAAGCCGGAAGGGCAGAGAAGCGCGGAGCGGGTTAGTTTGTGGATTTCTTGGCAGCACTGCTGCAGTTACACAGAGAACAGGGGGAGGAGCACTGTTGGCTTCTTAAGCTGAGTCCTTAATGAGGACAACAGTGTCCTGGGACATGCTGGGTTAGGGACACCCTTGGGACAATGGGCACCACCATGGGAATCGCTCAGTTCCATGTCAGGTTTTCCTTGGCACCGTTCCCGTGGTTCTGCCCTGTATTTCCCGTGACTCCCAGCCCTGCTCCCCTCTCCCCCTGCTCCATGCACTGAGCCCAGCCTCGGCAGAGTCCAGGCTCAGTGAGAATTCCCGATGCCATGAAAGAAAGCTGGCATGGAACTGACACGGAATAAGGGTTAAATACGGATGTGACCAAAGGAGGAGAGATTTTACCCTGCTGTTCCACCCCATGCAGCCAAACATGCAGGTGCTGGTTAGGAATCCTAAACCATCCCATGGGTGTTATTCCCGAGCCAGAAGCCACCCCCAAGGCCCTTCCCAAGGTCCATGCAGCCCGGAATTCCGCTCTGGCGTGCAGCTGAGGTGCCACATGCACAGCCCCCCGAGGTGACACAGACAAGCCAAGTGAGCTGTCACTGCCTGGGCTCCTCAGTCCTTGCACTGCAGGAGACTCATCCCAGTGACTCCCACCTTGCTGTTCTATGGGACACAAGGACAGCCAGACGGGATGGGATGAAGAGGACATGCAACAGAGGGGACACCACTACAACGTCAGGAGGACGCTGGACACCACTACACACTCAACAGTCACAGAGTCCTGGCTGAGATCCACACAAACAAAGTGGCAAAAAGCCTACAGCGACCTTCCTGGTTTCTAAGAGCGGCAGGTGTGAAAGAGGGAGAGTTTAGTAATGGAATTCCTCAGGGACAACAGGGTCGCAGAAGAACCGAGAGCCGCGCTTGGCGCTTCGGGCGGTGAACGGCACCGTCTTCAGCACTGCATGGGAACAACAACAGCCACACACAAACCAACGTCAGCACTGCTCCAGGCCACCACAGGGACAGCTCAGCGCTCCCACAGGGACACTGGGACACCTCCAGCCTGCTCCTCACGGGCCCTTGGACAAGGTGGTTGTGAGGCTTGAGGAGATATTTCATCCACTCGTGGAATCCCAGCGTGGTTTGGGTTGGGAGGGACCTTAAAATCATCTCATCCCACCCCTGCCATGGGCAGGGACACCTCCCACTGTCCCAGGCTGCTCCAAGCCCCAGTGTCCAACCTGGCCTTGAGCACTGCCAGGGATCCAGGGGCAGCCACAGCTGCTCTGGGCACCCTGTGCCAGGAATTCCTTCCCAATCCCTGATCTTCCCTTCAGCTTAAAGCCATTCCCCCTTGGCCTATAATAAAATAATTTCCTTGAAGAACTTGCTTTAAGATGTGCTACAGGTTTGTGGGAAGACCCCCTTGGTGTTTGGGATCAGAGTCCTGAAATGGTTTGGGGTTCAGAGGGACCCTGAAGCCCACCCAGTGCCACCCCTGCCCTGGGCAGGGAAACCTCCCACTGTCCCAGGCTGCTCCAAGCCCCAGTGTCCAGCCTGGCCTTGGACACTGCCAGGGATGGGGAGGTGCAGGATTTACTGGGATATCTCCAGGGATGGGGAGGTGATCTCAGTCCTACCTGACCTTCCATGCCTGACCTTTCCTCCTCCGTGGCTTGAGGCCCCAAGATGGGCAAATCCAGGCACCAGAGCACAGGAAATGTTTAATTCGAGCCTGGCACCCTCTCCTCTGGACGTTTTTTCCATAGGGATGGGTGTCTGCCACACAATCTGTTCCTCCCACAGAACAGAACCGTTTTTCCAATTAAATGAACTCCCAGGAGTCCGGAGGAGTTGTGGAAGCAATGCCAGGTTGGATATCATCGCCACCCTGCCCTTTAAATGAGGAATGTTATCTCAGGGCCGTTAATCAAGGTTAAAATGAGTTGGGAAAGCTTCACACACTTCATCCAGTTGGGCAAAAACTCCCTGGATTTCCTTAGTGAGGGATCAAACAGCTCTCCTGCCCTGCTGCAGGAAAAACTCCTGTGGAAAACTTCCAGGAGCAGTTGGCAAAGACCTTTTTTTTGAGCTTCTGTGCAAGGGAATGGAGTTTGTGAAGCTCCTGAGGTGTTAAATCATGTTCCTTCCACACCACAGGTGAAGAATTTGTGGAAAACTCCAAATACTGCAATCCCAGCAGCTGGGAGGGCTAAAAAGGATTGAATTCCTGGGCAAAAGGCAGCTCAGGTGGCTCCTTTTAGCAGCAAGTATTTGCAGCCAAGTCCTGACTGTGCCTGGCTGCACCAGGAGCTGTGTCCCTTCCCTCTGGGATGGGCAGGAAAACCTGGAGCAGGTTGGGGTCACCAGGGGTTGACTGAAAGATTTCTGAGCTCAATCCTAACGAAAACAGAGGCACTGACACTGACCCCATTTGTGGGGAGCAAAAAGGGTCACCAGGGGTTGACTGAAGGATTTCTGAGTTCAATCCTAACGAAAACAGAGGCTCTTCCTCCTGACACTGACCCCATTTGTGGGGAGCAAAAAGGGATCTGGGACAGATCCACATGGCACAGCTGGAGCAGCTGCTGGGATCAGGCACTCCCTACCTGCTCCAAAAACCTGGGAATGTCCCCACAAGCTGGAAGAGAAGGAGCGGAACCTTCTGCACTTGCTGCACAGCACACAACCAACGCCCTCAGGAGGACACGAAGCCCTGAGCGGCCACTCGGCAGATCCACCCTGTTGTTCCTGAGGCTGGCATTCCCAGCTGGCTGGCAGAGCCCTGTTGCTCCTGGCATTCCCAGCTGGCTGGCAGGGTGGGGAGGAGGGTACCTGTGATGATGTCCTCGATGGCGCCGTCCTTGCCCTCGTACACGTGCCGGTTGTCCTTGACCTGCCGGCGCCGCAGCTCCGCGATCAGCTCCTGCTGCTGCCGCTTGCTCTTGTGGGAAGGGGACTGGGAACACGCACAGGGATGGTCAGGATGGACCTCTGGCTCTCCTGGGCTTCTTCCTGAACCTCTCACACCCATTTGTCCCACCAGCTCCCACAGGAACTGCCGATTTCCACCCCCTTCTATCCCAAGGCTGGGAACAGCCGTGTGCCGGTTGCTCCCACTCCATGGAGAAGCCAGGGAAGGACAAAGTTTAGCTCGTGGAAATAAGGACAACACAACATTCCACCTGTTTAGTTTTCCTTCTGCAGACTTCCCAAGCAGCAGAACATACACTGGAACTTCTCCAGCTTATCCCAGCTCCCTCCATAAAAACTTCCAGACTCTTTTCCAGGCAACTACAATTCCTCACTTGGAGCTGAGGTTTCTGAGTAGCAGGAACATGATCCCACCTGGAAGCCGTATCTGTGCCATACCTTTTGGTCCTGTTGCTCCATCAATGCCTCTTGCTCCATGAGTTTTTCCATTAAGGCCTGTTCCTGCTTTTTCCTCAGCTCGTTTTCTTCTTCTGCTTGCTGTTTGTGAGAAAATCCATGGGTTAGAGATGTGAGGGAGGAATGGGATCCTGTGCCAAAATGGGGCTGTCTGAGAAAGGGAGAAGGAGAAGAGAAAGGAGGAGAAAGGAGGAGAAAGGAGGAGAAAGGAGGAGAAAGGAGGAGAAAGGAGGAGAAAGGAGGAGAAAGGAGGAGAAAGGAGGAGAAAGGAGGAGAAAGGAGGAGAAGAAAGAGGAGGAGGAGAAGAAGAGAAAGGGGAGGAGAAGGAAGATAAGAAGGAAGGGGAGGAGAAGGAGGAGAAAGACAAGGAGAAAAGGAGGAGGAGGAAGAAGAACAGAAGAAAGAGGGGGAGGAAGAGGACAAGGAGGAGGACAAGGACAAGGTTTACCTTGTAGGCCTTCACAAAGCGGACGAACACCGGGAAGAAGACCGAGGGCGGGGTTGTCTTGGGATTCTCCCCGAAATACTTCACAGCATCATCAAAGGCATCCTGCAACAGGCACAGCTTCAGAGCCCTGCACACCCTCCCAGGCATCCTCCCCACCCCCAGCATTCCATGGAAACAGCCCATCCCTGGGTGTCACCCCCCTCACCGCAAATCCCAGGAACACAGAAGTACCTGGGCTATTTTGGCATCGTCCTGGAGCTTCTTGAGCTTGCCCTCGTTGCTCTGGATGAAGTCCTTGAGCATGGTGTTGTGGTCGTGCATGGTGTACTCGCGCTTGGTCAGCTCCAGGCCCCGCTGCAGCTCCTTCACGTCCAGCAGGACGTTCTCCAGGGACACTGCGAAAGGAAACAGGAATGCTCAGCCCACAGGCTGAGTGATTCCCGGCGGGCAGAGCCTGCTGTGCCAGGAAACGCCATCCCAGGAGGCTGCAGGAGGCTGCTGCACCTGCTGCTGCCTTCTCCACGTAGTGCAGCTCGTTGTAGAACAGGGCCACGTGCTGGTACTTCTCCTTCACCACGTTGGAGATGTAGTGCAGCAGCGTCTGCTTCCGGTCTGTCGACTTCGTTTCCAGGAGCTGGGAAGAGCAGGAGCAGAGGTGTGGGGAGCTGGGAGCAGGCTCCAAGCTCAGGGACTCACCGGTGCTGCCCCAGCGTCTTTTCCATGCTGGAAGCACCAGTGGAGTCCCTCAGCAGCCACTCACCCTCGGGTCACCACAACCCCCTGAAGGGCCACAGGGCTGGGATGGAGACGATGGAAAACTGGGAAAGGACCTAGGGGTGATGAACATGAGCCCAGGGGTGCCCAGGTGGGCAAGAGGCCAGTGGCCCCTGGGCTGTGCCAGCCCTGGTGTGACACAGCCCCAGGGCAGTGCCCGTCCCTGTGCTGGCGCTGCTGGGGCACCTCCAGTGCTGGGGACAGCTCTGGGACAAGGGGGACCCTGAGGGGCTGGAGGAGTCCAGGGAAGGGAACGGAGCTGGGAAGGGGCTGGAGAATTCCTGAGGGAGCTGGGAAAGGGGCTCAGCCTGGAGCAAAGGAGGCTCAGGGGGGACCTTGTGGCTCTGCACAAGTCCCTGACAGGAGGGGGCAGCCGGGGGGGCCGGGCTCGGCTGGCAGGGAACAGGGACAGGAGGAGAGGGAACGGCCTCAGGCTGGGCCAGGG
>NW_008238361.1:1189436-1195992 GCF_000691975.1 Corvus brachyrhynchos
GGAGCTGCCCAGGGGGGTTTGCAGTGCCCATCCCTGGAGGGATTTCAAAGCCCTGTGGATGTGGCACCTGGGAACAGGGGTCAGTGGTGGCCTTGGCAGAGCTGGGAATGGTTGGACTCCATAACCCTGGAGAGCTTTTCCAATCTCAGTTACTCCCCAGCTCTAATTCCCAGCTGGTGCCCACAGCATATCCCAGCTTTTCTTACCAGGTCTAAACTCTGCAGCTTAAATCCATACACAGCCCCTCGTTTGCTGCTGTTCATGTAATTCCCAAGAGCCAGGATGATCTGCCAGGGTGAAACAGAGCAGAGCAGGAATTCTCAGGACAAATTCCTGGAAGTTTAGACACCCCTGGAAGGAGAGCTGGGGTCAGACCTACCTCCAGGATTTTCTTCAGTTTTTGGGATGACTTTATGGAGACAGAGGCAGCGATTATGGCGTGGAGTTGCTGCGGGGAAACACAGGGAAAGCTTTGGTTAATGCCCATCCAGCCAGGAGAAAAATGAACATCCTGAAAAAAACCCTCCTGGTTTTCATCCACACCATGGGACAGAGCATGGATGTCCCTGTGCCACAGAGACAGGCTGGGAGAGCTGGGAATGTTCCCCTGGAGAAGGGAAGGACACAGGGAGAGCTCCGAGCCCCTTGCAGGGCCTAAAGGGGCTCCAGGAGAGCTGCAGAGGGACTGGGGACAAGGCCTGGAGGGACAGGACACAGGGAATGGCTTCCCAGTGCCAGAGGGCAGGGCTGGATGGGAGATTGGGAAGGAATTGTTCCCTGGGAGGGTGGGCAGGCCCTGGCACAGGGTGCCCAGAGCAGCTGGGGCTGCCCCTGGATCCCTGGCAGTGGCCAAGGCCAGGCTGGACATTGGGGCTGGAGCAGCCTGGGACAGTGGGAGCTGTCCCTGCCCATGGCAGGGGTGGGATGAGATATTCCTTATTTTCCCTTCCCACCCAGCCCAGTCTGGGATTCTGTGAATGTTCCCCTGCCCTGACACTCCAGGATTCCAAACTCTTCGTCTGCCCACTGGATTCACTCCCCTCAGATGTTCTGGGGTAAGAAAGAATTTACATTCCAGCCCCTCCAGCTGTCCCAGTGTTTCAGACTGGATGGGACCCAATTCCAAGGGCTCACGGACCAGCACCAACAGTACCTTTTCCCACCAATACTCCTTTGAGGCTGCTGGGCACTGCCCAGGCTCCCCAGGGAATGGGCACGGCCCCGAGGCTGCCAGAGCTCCAGGAGCATTGGGCAGCGCTGCCAGGGATGCCCAGGGGGGGGTTGTTGGGGGGTCTGTGCAGGGACAGGAGCTGGATCAGTGATCCCATGGATCCCTTCCAGCTGTGGACATTCCCTGCTCCCGCTCACCGGGGTGAGCATCTGGATGCTCTCGGCGAAGTTGCCGATGAAGGCCATGATGGTCATTTTCTGCATGAGCCTCTCGATCTTGCTGAACTGCATCATGAACCTGTCCTCGTCCGACAGGTTCTCCAGGGGCTTCCTCTCCCTCTCGTAGAGCCTCAGCACCTTCACCTCGTTCTCCGTGGGCAGGAACCGCATCAGGCATTCCACGAAATCCACCGGCAGCGTCTTCAGGTCAAACCTGCGGGAAAATCCCAGGAAAGGGTGTGGGGATACCCCCCTGCAGAGAAGTGGCCAGGCCAGGGATGTCTCTCGGCTCTGGAGTCAGGCTGGGAGAGCTGGGAATGTTCCCCTGGAGAAGGGAAGGACACAGGGAGAGCTCCGAGCCCCTTGCAGGGCCTGAAGGGGCTCCAGGAGAGCTGGAGAGGGACTGGGGACAAGGCCTGGAGGGACAGGACACAGGGAATGGCTTCCCAGTGCCAGAGGGCAGGGATGGATGGGAGATTGGGAAGGAATTCTTCCCTGTGAGGGTGGAGAAGAGCTGGGCTGGAATTCCCAGAGCAGCTGTGGCTGCCCCTGGACCCCTGAAGTGTCCCAGGCCAGGTTGGACGAGGCTTGGAGCAGCCTGGGACAGTGGGAGGTGTCCCTGGATGAACTGGATGGGCTTTAAGGTCCTTCCCAACCCAAACCAGTCCGGGATTCAGCTCCACATGAAGAAAAGCAAAGAAGAAGCTGTGAAGCTCCTCCTGCCCTGCACATGGAGCTGGGAACAGGATCCAGGGATAATGGGAATGATGCTGCTTCCATTTCCAAACACGTGGCCATTCCCTCACCCCTCCAGGCTCGTTTTTCCAGGGAAAAGAGGAGAGGAGCAGCAAATATTCGTATTTAATTGACCCAGAGCCCCCTAAAGCCCAACTGCTTAACCTGCCAGGGCATGGGGCAGGTTTGGGTCACTCCTGCCCAAAGGCAAAGCCTGGCATCCACATCCTTAAGGGAGGAGTGGGAGATGTTTGCCATGGCCAGGATGAGTCTGGGTGGATTTGGGATCAGCCCAAGGAGCAGCAGCCACACCTATCCCAGGAGCAGGGAAGGACCCATATCAGTTCCTGAGGCCACTCCACGAACCTAATTCCATGCAAAATCTGCTCCAGCACCTGGGCTAAACTCATCCTTCACGGAGCAAACCAAAAGGGCTGCCTGTTCCTGTGTTCCCTCTGGATTTTGCTCATTGCATCAGGAAATATCTGGGAGCTGCCATGGCAAACTGGATGGGCTGGGATGAGCTGCTTTAATAAAGGGAGTGCTAATTTGTCAAACCTCAACAGGGACTCAGCAACACCAAGCCGAGAGCTTCCTGAGTTCCAGGCAATCGCATTTCTGGGAATTCACAACCATTCCGTCCTTCCCCCGGAATTTTTTTCCAGCTGCCAAAGCATTTCCGTCAACCGCCAATTCCAAACCCTTTCCCAGCGCTCCCAGTAAAGCTCAGGCAGGATTCCCTCGCTGCCAGGGGCTGCACTCACACGTGGATGGCTTTGCAGATCTCATCCGCCGTTTTCCCGGCTTTCCGCAGGGTGATGGCCAAATTCTTGGCTCTGTTGGCATCCAGCAGCGTGACTTTGTTGGATCCTTTCTGAGGGATCTTCTGCTTGCTGGAAGTCAGATCCATGGCTGGGCCCTGCGCCTTCGTTTTGAATATTTCCTCAAATTCATCCACGTTTAGATCCTGGAAAGGAAAGGAAGGGATTTATCCCGCAGGGAACACTAAATCCTAACCCAGAGTGGCAGGGAAAGCGTTGTGCCGGCTGAGACTGCATCATGGAATCATGGAATGGTTTGGGTGGGAATCTTAGAGCTCATCCCAATTCCACCCCCTGCCATGGGGACACCTTCCACTGTCCCAGGTTTTTCCCAACCCTGGCTTTGGAATCCAGAGAATTTCAGGGGCCGAGGGATGGAGGGAACAGGCTCCTGAGCTGGGATCAGGAAATCTGGCCAGATCCCAGAAATCCAGCTCTGCACATGTTCAGAAATTGAGGAACACTCGTTATCCATGGGAGCATCCAGGAGCTGGAATGAGCCCTTTCCCAAGGTCACTGCTGTGCCCTATCCCTGTGGGAAGCTTCCCACTCCCCACAACTCCCTGACAGGAGGGGGCAGCTGGGGCTCTGCTCCCAGGGAACAGGGACAGCAGGAGAGGGAATGCAATCTTGTTGCTCCAGCAGAGGTTTAGTTGGATATTGGGAAAATTCCTTCCTGGAAAGCGTGGTCAGGCACTGGAAGGGGCCGGAGCCGCCATCCGGGAGGGGTTGAACCCCCTGGGGATGTGGCACCTGGGGACACGGGGCAGTGCTGGCCTGAGGGCTGCACGGGGCGCTCTGAGAGGCTTTCCCAGCCCAACCATTCCATGATTCCCTGCTTTCCCGGGCAGCAGGGAGGGAGCAGGGGCACCTCGAGGATCCTCTCGTCGTCGATCTCGTTGAAGACGGTGCCGTTGATCTGGTTGGGCTTCAGGGCCACCCAGTTGAACACGGGCATGCGGAACTTGGTCTTGATGGGCTTCTTGATCTTCACAGCTGCGGAGAGTGCATGGAAAACTCCTGGGAAACTGCCTGGGAATGCCACAGCGCAGCTCCCCAGCTGCAATTCAGCACTGGAGGAGAACTGGCTGGACCCCATTATCCCACTGGAATCCTGGAAAGGTGTCGCTGCCTCCAGAGGCTGCTGGAGAGGGGAATCCCAGCCCTCAGCAGGACAGCACCAACCCCCAGGGCTCTGCAAACTTCCCAAAGGGAAATCTGGGATTCCTGTAGCACCACAAGCTGCCTAGATTGACTTGAACTCCCAGGCTCTGTCCAAATTCCATGGAAAAGGGGGAATGTGGGTGAATCCAGCCCTGCCCTGCTGCTGGCAGAGCCCTCCCTGAGCTGTGTCACAAATAGGTGACAAGAAGGGAAAAAAGCCCCATTCCCAAGGGTTTTGGGGAAACTGCAGTGGGGCACCTCAGCAGGTTTGAGTTTCAAGGCCAGAGGGGCTGAGCTGCAGCAGAGCTGGGCTTTAACAGGGGTTTAAAACCAAGTTTTAATTCCTGTGCCATGCAAATCCAGCTAATCGGAGTCGGGAACTCTGGAGTAACCTGGGAATTTAGACAGAGGAGCTGGGAAAATGAAACCTGGAAATGAGGCCTGATCGTTCCCAAACAGCAATGCTGGAGCAGGGGAACAACCCTTCCCTGCTCCTATTATATTCCTATTTCTATTTCTATTCCCATTCTATTCCTATTTCCATTTCCATCTTCCTATTATATTCCTATTCCTATTTCTATTCCTATTCCCATTCTATTCCTATTTCCATTTCCATCCTATTCCTATTTCTATTCCCATTCCTTTTTCATTCCTATTCCCATTCCTATTCCCATTTCCATCCTATTCCCATTCCCATTTCCATCCCATTCCCATCCTATTCCCATTCCCATTCTATTCCTATTCCTATCCCTATCCCATTCAATCTGGAAGCCACAGGAATAATTTCCATAATCCAGTTTCCCTTTCTTTTCCTTTAAATGAAAACACAGACTTGTTCCTTGCTAAAAAATCAATCAATTACAGTCACCAATCAACTTTTTTCCCCTGAATTACTTCCCAAAAAATCGGTTCTTGTTCTTGCAAACATGGAACAGAAACCCTGGTCCTGCAGTGCTGGCCACCACATGGACAACAGGGAGTACACAGAATATTCCACTGTGTATTTTGGGAATGGGATTTATCCAACTTGTGCTCTAACACTAAACAGAGCTTTGCTCTCTGCTTAATTAATGGGGTTACTTAAAGTAATTCCTACAATAAAAGAAGCTTTGAACACCCATGGAAAAAGGAATTTTCTACTTGTGCATACACTGGAATGGATAATTATCTGCTCCCGGGTTATTCCAGGACATGGAAGGCAGGAACGCCTCGTGGGAAAGATAACGGAGCCCAGAATCCCTTTGGATTTCCCTTCTCCTCCTCCCTTCCCGAGCTCTGAGTGCCCAAATGCCGAGGGCTGGCTCTGACCTCCCCCTGCCCATCCCCTGGAGCCCCTGGGCACCCCCCAGGACACAGGGAATGCCGGGATAAGGAATACTTAGCAGCAAGGAACCTACAGAAGAGCTTGATGGGCCCATCTTAGCAGGAAGCAGAAGGAACAGAGAAAGAAGTGTTAGGAAAGGTCAGAAAAGCAGCAGTTGTTATTTCCCGACTCCCCTCGGCCCCACAGCGTTCCTGCCCTGGGAATGCCCCTTCCCATGGAGCCCTCAGATCCAGAAAAGGCACTTCCAGTCCCATTCCCTCGGAATTCCCACCGAAGAATGGGATCTGCAGCCCAGCAGCCCCCAGGCACCTCCACGGCCCCATCCCGAGGGATCAGCTCTCCCTGGTGCCTTTGGGCCTTGATTTTCCGACAAAACACCCTGGGACCCTCTGGATGCTTTTTGTCTTCCAAAGAATCTTTAAAGGCTGGGATACTGCATTAGATTCTTTGTCTTTAACAAAGCTCTTCATGGGAGTCTCTTGCTTTGGACTCCTGACGAGCTCTGGAGATTTCTGGTGCAATCAGTCAGCCCTCACTCACTCCCTGAGACACCTGGCAGGTGGCAGTGACTAAAACACGGACAAGGATGGGCAACAAATTGTTCTTCCTGCCAAAAAATTCCCAAATTTTGCCTTTTCTTCCCAAATTTCCACAAAAAAGTTCCCAAATTTCACACAGGTATTTCTTCTCAGAAGAAATCAAACCCATGTTCTGTCAAAGTCAGAAATGACCCTGTTCATAAAATACTTTTGGTGCGAGTTTGGTTCCACTGGAGAATCCAACTCTTCCAGACCAAACCCAAACCGCTGGGTTGATAAATCCCAGAATCCCAGACCGGTTTGGGTTGGGAAGGACATTGAGGATTATCCAGTTCCACCATCCCAGGCTGCTCCAAGCTGGCCTTGGGCACTTCCAGGGATGGATGGGGCAGCCACAGCTTCTCTGGGCACCCTTGGAAAACCCCAAATACTGTTTTTTTCCATGAGCTCCTCATCCCAAGCCCAGGGAGGCCCAGTGGGATTTGTTTTGGGGCAGCACTGGGGTGCCCTGCCCTCCCCTGAGGGAGATTTACCTGCGAGGCCAGAGTTGAAGACCACAGTGGGCGAGGCCGTGCCAGGCAGGG
>NW_008238361.1:1196016-1196339 GCF_000691975.1 Corvus brachyrhynchos
CGGGCACTGTGGGATGGAGGGAAAATGGAGTTAGCATGGAGTGAAGGGTCACAAAGGAAGAGCCACAATATCCCCACTGTCCCCTCCCCAGAGCCACAACATCCCCTGGGGTCCCCTCCCCACCCTGAGCCACCAAAGGCCTTCAGCACCTGGAAGTGCCCTCAGGAAAGGAGGGACCAATTTTTCCATCCACGGAAAAACAGGAGATGGAGGGGGCAGCCGGGAGGGGGTCGGGCTCTGCTGCCAGGGAACAGGGCCAGGAGGAGAGGGAACGGCCTCAGGCTGGGCCAGGGGAGGGGCAGGGGGGGAACCAGCGAGGACGT
>NW_008238361.1:1196351-1201636 GCF_000691975.1 Corvus brachyrhynchos
GGGTGCTCAGGCCTCGGAACTGCCCAGAGAGGTTTGGAGTGCCCATCCAGGTGCCCCCACAGCTGGGATCTGCCCCCTTCCTCACCTGCCTCGGGTGACCCTGGCAGGGTGGGCAGGGGGGGTGGAGGTGGGGGCAGTGGCACTGAGGGGCCAGCTCCGGGTGTGGCACAGGTCCCTGGCACTGCCTCCGCTCCCGCCGGCACCATCCCGGAGCCCAGGGCCACGGGGAGGATGGAAATATCCCCATCCCCTTTCTTCTGGATCTTGATGGTTCCCTGCTTCTCCAGCTCGTGGATCTTCTTCTCCAGCGTGGATTGGCGCTGGATGGCTTCCTCCTTCTCCTTCACCATCTTCCTCAGGGTGTGAACCTGCGTGTTTGCATCCTTGTAGATCTCCTGGAATGATGCAGACACAGGGAATGTACATTCAGAATTCCAGAGGCCAGCAGCAGAACAGCCTGATCCAGACAGGGGCTTGCACTGCATGTGCCCAGGGCAGCCCCTCCAGAGGAATTCCGGATTCTCCCACCCTTTGGGACCTGCACAGGTCCAAAACTCCCACCTGGAATGCTCCAGATGTGGACAGTGAGATGTGTCCATCTCACTCAGTGATTCCTGGCACATCCAAAGGGATTTATGTCCATCCTTGGAGTGCACACACAAATAATTCCACCAGAAATCTGCCCCAGGCTCTAAATTGGGAAGCCAAGAGAATTCCCCTGCCCCAGATCCGTGATCTCCACTCCCTGCATCCTGCACCCAGCCGGGGCTTCCCCGTCCCACTCACGCGGATCACGTCCAGTTCTTTGTTCCTTTGCATGAGTTGCTTTTCCAGTTCCACAATCTTGGCCATGGCTTCATTCTCCGTATCCTGGAGCTTTTCAGATAACTGTCCAGCACAAGAGAAATGGATTAAAGAACTGGAAAATTGGGTGTTTATCCATCAAAACAAGAGGTCACTTCTTGGAGCAGCAGCACTTGATAAATTATTGATATTCCAGGAAACCCTGAAGCCTTTCCTTGGCAAGAGAACAGATTCCTGCTTGAGATGGGAGACATCAAGTTGGAATGGGCTTGGAGCACCCCGGGAGAGTGGAAGGTATCCCTGTCAGGGCAGGCGGTGGCACTGGATGAGTTTCAGTGTCCCTTCCAACCCAAGCCATTCCATGATTCCTACAACACCTCAGAGGGGCAAACATTGCACAGCAAGAACAGATTTATTCCAAGTGATGGAAACACAGGGATGGTGAGAGAAGGGAAAGCCTTTTCTCATTTTTAAAATATGGAGAACTCCCTTTTGTACTCATTTTCCAAAAGCCAGGCCACGTCTCCCGGCCTAAAGGAAAACACCAAGGTTTGGGACAGCAAACCCTGAGTATCTACACAAGAGGATTTTCCAGCCCCTTCCCTCCTGATCCCCTGTTTAAGGCACAGCCAGGATGGCTTTTCCCTCTATTTTGGGCCTGCTCTGCCGAGGAGTTGGAATTCTCTGTGGAAATCAGCTCTCGCAGCTCCCACACCTGTGCAGAGGCTCCCTGTGCCAGGCGGGAGCACAACCAGCGCCTGATTAACCCCCAGGACACAGGCCCAGCAATCCCAAGGCTTTTTCCAAGGGAACCTCCCCCCAAACCTGGCCTGGCAAATCCAGAATCCTGGTGGCACCACTCACGTGGGAAAGGTTTTCTTCCAGTTCTTCCACCCTCTCCAGGGCTGCGTTCTTGGTCTCCGCGTCCTCCAGCAGAGCCCCCACGTCGAACACGTTGTCCAGGTAGGCCTGGATCTGCACCTGCAGCTTGTCACTCTCCGTGTGCTTCAGCTTCTGCACAGCCCAGGGGACACAGGGGACACAGGGGACACAGGTGACACGGGTGACACAGGGGACAAAGGGGACACAGGGGACAGCGGGCACTGGGACAGGCCGGGGGGCAGGGGGAGCTCAGGGCACTTCCACCACCCAGGGAAACCCTCTGGACATCAAACAGTTCAGTTAACCAGGGTCTTCTCTTCTCTCACTCCAGGGGATACTGAAGCTTCCCTGCCCATGAAGGGCTGGAATGAGAGCTTTAAGGTCCTTTCCAGCCCAAACCATTCCATGATTTCCTCCGTGTTTGCTGGGAAAGGCTCTGCCTGGTCCCCATGGACTCCCCAGAGCCACCTCCAGGCCCCAAACACACCCATGGCCAGTGCAGCCATGTCCAAACAAATCCCACAGACCCCAAATCCCTCTCCTGATGGATACTGAGCAGGAATCAGCAGGGACAAGTCATTCCCATGCCAACAGGAGCAGCGTTTCCATGGATGTGCTCCTGAGGACAGGGACAAAAATGCTGCCTGGAGAGGTTGTGGCTGCTCCAATCCTTGGAAGTGTCCAAGGCCAGGCTGGACAGGGCTTGGAGCAGCCTGGGATAGTGGGAGGTGTCCCTCCCCATGGCAGGGGCGACTGAGAAGCTCCTTAGGGTCCCTTCCAACCCCAACCATTCTGGGATTCTACGGAAAACAGGAAAGGGGAAACAAAAAAGCATCTTCCATCTGACAGACAGACAGCAGAGAAGTGCTGGCTGTCAGAGAATCCCAAAGGAGAGTTTTCCAGCCTGGAGAAGGAGGGAGCCCCGTGGCTGGAGCCGGGGACGTGGCAGGGCGAGGATGGCTGTGGTTCATCCTCCCTTTGTTATCAGGCTCCGGATTTAGCTCCAGGCTGTAATTCCAGCTGGCTGCAGCCATTCCCCTCTGGCCACCGCCCCTCCAGCTGTGGCACAGCCCAGAAGCTGTGGGGTGAGGGGCCCGGGGAGGCAGGAGGGGGGATTGGGAATGGGAGCAGCTCCAGACTCACATCCAGGTACTCGTCCAGGCCCAGCTTGGTGAACTCGTACTGGAGGTGCACTCGGAAGTTCATGTCCTCCACGGAGTGCACCACGATGTTGATGAACTGCATGCAGGCCACCTGCAAGGACACCCACAGTGAGCCCAGGGATCCCCAGGGACAGCTGGAATGGGATCTCTGGGATCAGCACTGGAACAGGATCCCCAGGAGCGGGATGGGAACGGGCTCTCCAAAGCCAGACACTTGGTTACTCCAAGGGAAAGCCAGGAGCTGCTCTCCTGAACTGCTCTATTCCCAAGCCAGTGCCGGATTTGGGCTCAGGGAACGTTTGTTTGCTGGGATAAAGGGGAATGAGATTCCAGGAATTAAGTCATGTCTGCAGGGTCACCTTCCCGGAGCGGGAATGCTCCTGGGCCGGAGCAGGTGCCAGCACCAGGCCCTAAAATACCAATCCTGGCTTTAAACAGCCTGGAAAAGGGAGATTAATCTGGGCCTGGGTTTAAACAGCTGTGAAAGGGAGATTAATCTGGGCCTGTAAAAGTGAGATTAACCTGGGCCTGTAAAAGGAGATCAATCTGTGCCTGGAAGCCCCAGTTTAGGAAAGGGGACTTGCACAAAAGGAGCTCTGGTGGTTGTCCAAAGCACATTTCCCAAGCTGAACAAGGACCAGATCCCAGGGATTGGCATCCACACCCACCCCAAGCCAGCCAGGGGAAGGCAAAGGCTCTCCAGGGTGTGAGATGTGGGGAAATCTCCTGTGGAGTGGCAGGAATTGGGGTACAAACCCCAAAATTTGCCCTTCCCTTGCCATGTCCTGCTGTGCCCAGGTACCCCCAGCCCTCTGAGGATCCCGTCTGTCACCCCTGGAGCTGCTCCAGGAAGGAGTTTCCCTCATCCTTGCTGGATTTCTCATGGATATAAGCCCATCCTGTGAGCAACACTGCAACAGCAGCTTCCCATCATCCACTGGAATCCTTCCCAGATTTCCAGGAGGAACCTGAGAATTGAAGCAACCTGATTCTACCCACAGGAAAAGCCTCCAGGAGACTCCACATCTCTGGGTCTTTTGGTGGGAAGAACAAACTGGAGGCACTCCTTGGATCACCAGTTTGGTACTGGAATTTGGCCAGTTCCCTGGGATTTGTTCCAGGGCCCAGAGGAAAAATGGATGGGATACATCTGTGACTCCAGGCTGGGGTGCCTTGAGTGAAAATGCAAGGATCACTGGAATTTCCTCTTTTTCTTTTTAAATCCAAGGAATTTGCCAGCCTGTCTCCCTCACACCACCTCCTTTTCAACCTGCTGGCCCTCCAGGCTGTGATCCTGTCCTGGAGACATTCCTGGAGCACTCAAAGCCTGCAGGAATCGCCTCACTGGTGCTTCAACACCTGATTTTTGGCAGAAAATGGTCTTTTACACAAAGCTCAGCGCTAAATTGTCATCAAGTGCAACAGAGGCCTCAGAATTCCAGTGCTGGGGTGGGAAATGCTGCTCAGAACGGACCCACATCGGATCCAAGCACTGAGCAGGAGTGCAAGGGAGATTTTTCCTGATTAAAAGCAGGATTTCAGTTTCTCACACCCCAGCACAGCCTCAAACCCCCAGCTCTGGGAGATTTTTGCCACCAGCCCCGTAACCAGCACTCCTCCAACCCCCTCCCTGCTGCCACAGCTGTGCCTGAGAGAACAGGGCCAGGCCCAGGGAAGGAAAATGATGGAAAAACTGGGGAGTTCCTGGAAAATAACACTCGCCATGAAGTCGATGTTGTTGTCTTCATTCCGGAAGTGCTCCATGAGCTTCTCGAAGCGCTGCTTCTCCCCACACACCTGAAAACAAGCACCACACCTGGGGTCAACCCCAAAAAGAATTTCAAATACACCCCTCTGCTTGTTCAGGCCCTCTCCAGCCAGGTTTTCCTCCCATTAAAATACCCTTCAGCCCAAAATAATTCCATGTGGATGCCTGCAGTGTGAGCCTGAGCAGCCAGGTACAATTACTGCACATTTGTAATTAGAAAATCTCTCTTTTTATCTCTTTATCCGTGAGTGGAAGGAGCAGGGTTGCACCAGGCTGGGCCACAGCTCAGAGCTGCCTTTTCTCTGTAATTAGGGAGAAACCCAAATGACAGGGAGGGAAAGAAGAGAAAATGATCCCTGGCTAAAGGAGGAGTGAAAATAAATCAGCACAACAAGCAGCTGGTGGGAATTCCAGAGCTGTGGAAAGGGGTTTTGGCAGGAAACAAAAGATCCAAGATAAAGCAGCTCCCTGGATATTGTTTCAACCTTAATATTCCCAGTAGCTTCTCTGGGAGGTTGGAATTCTCTCTGTCAGTCCTGCTCTCCTCAGCACACAGACCTGGAGTGATCCACAAAACACCCACAGAACGGCAGATGCGCTGGAAAGGACATTCCCATCCCTGGAATGTTCCAGGCCAGGTTGGAGCGATCTGGGATAGTGGGAAGTGT
>NW_008238361.1:1201653-1209318 GCF_000691975.1 Corvus brachyrhynchos
ATGGGATGAGCTTTAAACTTCCTACTTCCCCAAAACCCTTAAAACACACATGGAAATCTGGGATAGAGCAAAGCAGAGCTGGGACAGATCCATCCCTGGGTGGAGGAGGATTTGGAGTCTCCTGGTGAAGGACACAAGGCTCTGCTTGGCAGGGATGGGATCCCTGGGACATGGGAAGGGTTTGGAGCTGCCCTTCAGGCTGTAAATCCTCACACTAATCCCAGGCCTTTCTTCAGGAATAATCCTTGGGAAGCCTCCCTGCAGCACCAGGAGCGCCTCGCTGGGAGATCAAACACCACACACACTGCTCAGGGTCCGGGCAGCTCCAAGGAAAAGGGAGGGGCAGGGATCCGGGATCCCTTGCAGGGATCAAAGGCAGCAGCAGCCTGATGGTCTCAGCTGAGGCTGATCCGAGTCCTGCCCAAAGCAATCCCAAGGAATCCTCTCCAAAGGCTCCCCAGGTGCTCTGTGTTATATCCCACACCATCCCTTCCTGCCCTAGGAAAGGTGCTTGGAGCAACCTGGGCTGGTAAATGTGGGAAAGGAGGGAAATTTCAGGGAACATTCCAGGCAGGAGGCTGCACAGAGAGGTTTTGGACCCCTCATCCTTGGAAGTGTCCAGGTTGGAAGGGGCTTGGAGCAGCCTGGGATAGTGGGAGTGTCCCTGTCCATGGCAGGGGTGGGATGGGCTTTAAGGCCCCTTCCCACCCAAACCATTCCAGGATTCCATGGTCTCTCTTGCACCCACTTCAGAAAACATGGAGCAGATTTAAACAAAATCACGGATTGTGGATACAAACGGAGCAACAGAGCTCTGATCCCTCTGCAGCAAAGCCAGGATTCCTGGGAAATCTGGTATAAACCATTCCCATGGCTGGGAACAGCTGCCATAAACACCCAGGAGCTATTTAGGGCAGAGTCATGAAATCAGGAGCAACCCAATCAGAGCAGGGCCAATCCCAGGATCAGCAATCCTGGGATCCTGCACCTGAGGAAGGGGAAAAGCAACATCCACCTGTGGCTGCTCAGGGATATTCCCACTGCCCTCAGATGAGGCAGGGCTGGAACTCAGGAGCTCCAGGAGACAGCAAAGGGATTTCCATGGAATGCTGCAATTTATCCTGGAAGATTCAGGAGAGGGAAGCTGGAGATGAAGCCTCCAGCCTGAAGGTTGGCCTGGATCCTGCTGGGAATGCTGGGATCCAGGCCCACCACAGCAAACCAGATGCTGCCATTTCCACTGGGATACATTTCCAAGGGCTGTCACTGGGAAGCACGGCTGGGATGAGGGGAGGCAGAGCTTTCCTCTAGGAGCGTTACTGTGGGGAAGAACCAGGATTAAAGAGCTGGAAAAACCCTGTCTCTTGCTTAGGCTGGGAACAAAACCTTTGGAAGTTGCACTGAGCCCACATCATTCCAGAAAACAAAGTGTTTTTATGGAAAACCACCCACGGAGGGGCCTTCTCCGGGTGCTAACGAAGGAAGTCCACCCCGGATCTATTCCAAACTGCACCACAACCCCATGGGGAAGCAGGAGGATCTGTTAGGAGGGGTTTAGGGAGGATTGGATCCATACCCACCTGGCAATGGACACGCAACTCCCAGCCAGACCTCCCAGGAGCAAAGCTCAACCCTCGCGTTGGTCCCGCTCTCCTGGCTGGCTGGATGCTCCAGGATCATTCCCAGAATGGTTTGGATTGGGAGGGCCTTTAAAAATCCTCTAATTCCACACATTCCTCTATCCCAGGTTGCTCCGAGCAACCCTGGAAGTGATGGGGCTTGGAGCAATCTGGGATAGTGGGAGGTGTCCCTGCCCATGGCAGGGGTGGAATAAAAGGGATTTAAGGTCCCTTCCCACCCAAACCAGTCCAGGATTCTGATTCCATGGAATCAGTGGGAGTGATGTTAAAACAGAGGGAATCTTGGTGTGCTGGATCCTGCTCCTCTCCCACCCCTGGTTCCAACACCAGCTCTTCCCTTCCCAGGGAAGTTCAGACCCTGGAACAACCACCAGACAACGACCTTCCCAAAAGTTGTCTGGATTAGCTGAATTCCAGTTTATTTTTCTGGCATTTCTGCTTGCCTTGGAGCAAAACACATTGGATTCTTCAAATTTATGGATCACCTTCAGAAAAGCTCCTCAGTCCTGGGTTTATTTCCAAAGCTCCTCAATCCCGGGTTTATTTCCAAATTCCAAGTGATTTCCCCCCCAGAGATGCCACGAGCACACCCTCCCCTCCCAAATCCAATTATTCTGGAATATTTTTGTATAAAACACCACAACAGCTTTGCTGGATGAGAGCCAACGTTGGGAAGTGTTCCCTGCACAGAGCCAGGATTATTTCTGCCTCTCTGTCCCACTCAGATCCCAGTTTGGATCCCACAGTGCTCTCGGAGTGTTGGGATTTCAATGGAGCACCAGCTCCCAGCACCTGGGACCCCTGGAGCATTCCAAAGCTGTCCCACAGCTCCCTCTTCCCTCCCGTCCTCCCTTGGAATTCTGCTCGTCCTGCAACACCAAGATCAGGCAACTCGGATAAATCTGCAGAGCTGCCTCTCACAAATCCATGGAAACCAGGACAAAGGGCTGGGAATGCTGCTCAGGGAGCTCACTGGCGAGGGGGGAAGGCTGTGATATCCCAATCCAGCCTGCAGTGGGAAGTGCTGGGAATAAGAGGTGCTGGAATGGTTGGAATTACAGCTCTTTAACACAAACAGGAGAACGATGGAAGGGATACCAAAGTGCTCCAAGGAAAACCTGCAGCTTCTGGAAAACCCTTCCTGGAGGGAATTTAGCTGGATGAGGAGGCTCCAATCAATCATAAGAGAAGTAGGGACACCCAAGTCTGATAAAGCAGCTCCACGAACCTCCTTGAAGTTATCAAAGGCAGACAAAATGATTTCGTGGCCCCCTCGGACGAGGCAAACGGCCGCCAGGAGTTCCAGGACCAGGGCCTTTGTCCTGTGGGGAAAACAAAGGGAGACACTCAGGGACAGCACCTGATCCATCTGCTCCCCACCTGAGGGACAAGGTGGGAGCTGCAGCCTCACCCCGTGGGTTTTTAACCCCTTGGAATGAATATCCCTGCAAGGTGCACAGTGCTGATCCAGGGAATTTCGCCTCTCCCAGGATCGTGCAGTGTTCCCCCCCGTCTCAAAGCTTCTCAAACCATGCAGGGATTGAAATCCCGAGTTGGAAACTCAAGCAAAAAGGCACTGGCAGAGCTCTGGCAAAGGCAGGGCAGTGTTTGAGAGCTGCTGCTCCCAGGGAATTCCCTGCACGCACCTGGAGGAGCAGCTTGGCACCCCCCACCACGTTCCTTGGAGCCCAGTTTTTAATGGAAGTGCTTCTAATTCCAATCTGCAGTTTTCCTGACCCAAATCTGAATTATTCTCCGTGATAATCTGTATTTATAGCCACACACACACACACAATTCACTGCAGGAACACAGGATGTTGGAGCATGTCCTTCTCCTTAAAAATCAGGAATCGGAGCTGATTTTCAGCAGTGAAAACAGAGAGAAAATGAGATCGCTGAGGGAAAAACATGCAGCAAACTCAGTGTAACCCTCATGGAAATAATCCATAGTGTTTTCTTCCAGGATTCCTGGAAAACAAAAGACTTTCTGGGCAGCTGAGCTCTGAGCAGAGGCAAACCATGCACACACAGAAAAAAATTAGTCCCATGCTCAAGCAGCGACTCAAACCAGATGTTACAGAACAAGAAATACCTTGTGGCTCTCAAAGGGTCAAGGTTATCTTTGGAAACCAGAAAAAATGGTCCCTTCCCTAGGAAATTTTAAATGGAATGTTCAATTCTGCCTCCTCAAGGGTTTGTTTAGGTTTTATTTTTCCCTCCTGCCACAAAAACTTCCAAGGTGTTTCGGGATCAAGGAGCTCTCATGGGGATTTGCTGCAATGTCCCCTCTGAGGGGAATGTGTGTGGGGAGGGGATGGAGATCTCTGGGATTGGAGTCTCCAGCGCTGCCCACACCTCTGGGATGAGCACAGGGAAAGGGCAGCTCCAGCTGTGCCTGTGGGATGTGTTTGGGAATAACCCGAGGAGATGGAGTCCCTGCAGTCCTGCCCCACCCCCTGCCCGCTCCCTCTGCAGTGGGAATGGGATCAGCCCCCCCAGTCCCCAGGATGGGCTCAGCTCTGCAGAATTCCCTGGAGCTGCTGCTTCCCCGTGGCACATCCCAGCCAACCCTGAGCACCCAAACCTCGGGGATCCCAACAGCTCCCATGGGACTAAACCAAACACAGTTTGGGGTTTGAGCAGAGCTAACATTCAACTCAGTCCTCAGATTGTTTTAGCCACATATTAAAGCAGGTTTGTTATTGAAATAACCCATGTCTTCCAACAGTGAAAATTTGGGTTCTCCCCTGATTTGCAGGCACTGGAAAACGATAAAAATGATAAAAAATGATTTAATAAAAAAATGATAAAAACAATAAACTTCCCATTTCTCCTTGGCTTGCTGAGTTGGGGCTGACTAAAAGAAAGGAAGGAAGAACCTGCTTCCCTCAGGACAAGATTCCTGCTCCTGTGCCCAGCCCCAGCCCAGGCTGTGCAGACACACACCCGGTGCTGGTTATCACCCCATCCCCCTGTTTCCCCTTTCCTTGGGGACATCTCTGTGTCGGGTTTGGATTTGTCAAACCTGCCAAGGCTCAGAACTCCAGGCTCTGCTGGAGGTGGGATCACAGGGATGTGTGGGAGAGGAAGGGACATGGAATCACCAGCAGTTCCACTGAGCAATTACAGCATCATGCCGTGGCTGCAACCTGACCCAGCACAAGAGTGAAACCCTCTCCCAGAGAAATTCCAAGCTCAGCATCTTGGATAACATTTTGTAATGAAGATTTTCCCTCTCTTCAGGAAAATCCCACATTAAGCTGCTCATTGCCAGTGGGGTTTCCTTGCACTGCAACAGAGCTGGAGGGCTCCAGCAGCCAAATTCCAGCTGAATCCCAGAATCCCAGAATGCTTTGGGTGGGAAGGTGGAGAAAGATGATCCAGTGCCACCTCTGCCATGGGCAGGAACACCTCCCACTATCCCAGGCTGCTCCAGCCTGGCCTTGGGCACTTCCAGGGATCCAGGGGCAGCCCCAGCTGCTCTGGACACCCTGTGCCAGGGCCTGCCCACCCTCCCAGCCAGGAATTCCTGCCCAATATCCCATCTAAACCCCCCCTCCTTCAGTCTGAAGCCGTTATGGAAGCTGGAGAATCAGCAGCTTCTGAAAGCACTGGAATTAGACGCCCACTGCTCGTTTATCCGCACCATTCCACACATTCCATCTGATCCAGAGCAAAGGCTGCTTTTTCCACAAATGCCCCTCTGGAAGGCCTTTCCAAGCCCTCTTTACTCACCTGCTTGTTCAGCCCTACAAGGCAGAGGAGCCTACCTGGGGTTCTTGTTGTTCAGGCTTAGTGCAATCTCATTGACGGCGTGAGGGTGGGACATGACCATGTTGAATCCGTACTGGGAAGAGAAGGGAGAATCCCGCTCAGTCTGACACCAATGAATGCTCCCCAAATCCAGCGAATCCCAGCCCCCTGACCAGATCCTGTGGCAGCTTCTCCTGGTGCTTTAAGCTGAACAAAACCTCGTGGAATTTACCACTGGAATATTCCATTCTCCCGCCGTACCTAACAACTTCCAACTGGGTATTCCATGGTTTTACAATTCCCGCCCATTGGCGTTGTTGGAAGTGCTGGGCTTGGCCATTTCAGCAACAAAAACGGCCCAAGAGCTGCTCCTACACCACTCCCAACCCTCTGCTCGTTCCTTTCTCCTCCAATCCCTATTTAATTGTCCTTCATTTCTTGTCTAAATGGGAATTTGCAGTCTGGCTGCCACACCCGACTCTCCTGCAGGCCCTGCACGAGCACTGCTGCCTTTGCTCCCCACAAACCAAACGGAATTCCTCTGGAATCTGCTCCCCTGGTTACTGGAATTGCTGCTTGCATCCTTCCCAGAGCTCCCACAACCCCCTCCCAACTCCCAGTCAAGGTGTTCACCACAGATTTCCTTGGTTTTAGCGGAAAATCCCAAATTCCTGATGCTCCCAGGGCATGCTGCATGATCCCAGCATCCCACTGGAGAGAGAAAAAACTCAGGAAAATAAGATGAGCTTGGTCCAGCGGATTGATTTCCAGTTATCCCAAGTGCTTTGCCACAAGCACATCCAAGGGAAAACTTGGATTTTCCATCATCTCTTATTTTGGAGTGTTAGCACTAAACTCCAGACTAATTATAACCTAATCAGCTGCATGTCTAATGAACAGGAGCTGGCCCAACATTCCCAGGCCCTTATTCCCCTTCCCTAAATCCCTAAATCACAGGATCATTTCCCATTCCTTCCCGTTTTATGAGAATTTCAATATTTCCATCCATTTTCCCTTAAAAATCCCCCCTTTTACGTTCCCTCCCCCCTTCCCACCACCCCAACAATTCCCTGCTCCCCAGGGGAATTACCTGGTAGTTCATTATGGCCCGTAAGCACATGATGCACACGTGGACATCATCCTTCTTACTCACTAGTCGGGAATTTTTCAGGGTTCTTCGGCTTGGCAAGGTGTTGTAGCTGCAAAAAAAAAAACCAACAAACCCCATTTCTCATCAATCCCAGGATGATTTCTAAGGAGTGGAAAGAAAGGAAGAGGAATATCCCTCCGCTGGGTGAGAATGCAGGAGTTTTCCAGAGGACAGGCAGAAAATATTCGTGGGAATAAAGGAGGAAAAGGTCCTGGGATGTTTAACTGGCAAGGATAAAAATCCAGTGCTTGGCTCCAGCAGGAGCTGCAGCTGAGCCCTTCCTGCCAGCACAGGTGGCAGGGAATATTCCCAAGAAAACAGGGACAGGGAATGTCACACTGGTTTGTTGTGACTTCCTGGCTCATCCCTGGATATTCCCTCTGTTTAATCCACAATAAAACAAGGACAGGGAATACCACACTGGTTTGTGTGACTTCCTGGCTCATCCCTGCAAATTCCCTCTTCAAATCCATGATAAAAGCAGGAACAGGGAACACCACACTGGTTTGTGTGACTTCCTGGCTCATCCCTGCAAATTCCCTCTTCAAATGCACAAACCAAGAGGAACAAGGTCCCACACCAGGGCTGGGTGCTCCCTGTGCCCACCCTGCCCACGGAGAGCCCACAATTCCCAGCTTTCCACAACCCCTCCCCTGGGCTTTCCCTTCCCGGCTGTGCCGAGATGAAAGAATCCCCAAATTCAAAGCAGGATTCAGTCAAAGGAGGGGTTTTTTCCATCCATAAATATGAATGAATCCATCAGCTCAGGGCACTGCAGGATTTCGGGAAGCGTGACCCAGTTTGGGATCAGCACACAGGGGTTGGAGCACCAGAGCTGAATTTTGGGAGCAGCACAGGAGGAGGCTGCTCTGGCCCCAAGCTCTGCACCTGCACCTGGGTATTTGGGATGCTCCTGGTGGGAATGGGGGTGCCAGGGCGGTCCCACATCCCTCCTGCTTCCCCTTGGATCAGCTCTGTGCCCACAGCGAGCCCAGGGCTCGTTCCTGTCCCAAATGTCCCTTCCCCAGTCACAGCAGGAGCAGAGCGACCTCAAACTGGGAATCTGAACTGGGAAGAGATGGTTCCTACACTGCTTCAGCTCAGATTTAAATTCTTTTCCCT
>NW_008238361.1:1209343-1215073 GCF_000691975.1 Corvus brachyrhynchos
ACTGTTGGAAGAAAAACAATCCCCTCACTCAGTGCCCAGTGAGCCACATCCCTGAACTTCAGGACTGAAGCATCCACCAGTTCTGTTGGCTCTAAGAAAGGGGAGAAAGTCTCCTTAAACAAGAAAAATGACGGTAAATCCAGATTTTGGGATTTCCAGATGCCTGGAGAAACAGAACTGGGGAGCAAGGGTACTCCAGCATCTCCAATACTGGGTCTGATCTGCCTGGAAGTTCAGCTTGGATCCAGCCACTTGGATGGAGCCTTGCCAAGCCGAGATGATCCCTCCTAAACCTCTCCCTACCTGGGTGACTTTCCAGGCACCTGGAGCCAGGCTGGGAGAGCTGGGAACGTTCACCTGGGGAGGAGAAGGATCTAGGGAGAGCTCCGAGCCCCTTGCAGGGCCTAAAGGGGCTCCAGGAGAGCTGGAGAGGGACTGGGGACAAGGCCTGGAGGGACAGGACACAGGGAATGGCAGGGATGGATGGGATGTTGGGCCCACAGGGGGTCACTGGTGCCACCTCCCTGCCCAGCAGGGCCATCCCAGAGCACAGGGTTGTGTCCAGGTGGGTCTGGAATATCCCAGGGAGGGAGACTCCACTCTGGGATCTGTTCAGGGCTCGGGCACTGCGCAGGGACAAAGTTCTGTCTCCTGTCCAGGTGGAATTTCCTGGGATCAATTCCTGCCCCTTCCTCTTGTCCCACTGTTTGGCATCACCCAAGAGCTTCCCCTCGTGCCAGGGGACAATCCAGGTGAGACCTGGACATGGAACATGCCCTGGAGAGCTCCTGTGCTGAGCCAGCCCCTCCAGGCAGAGGGAATTCTGCCCTGGATTCCCACCCCATCCCCTCAGCAGACGCTATTCCTTCCCACAGCCACCAGAGCCAAGAATTAACCAGGATTTTTGTACAGGAACTCCTGAACAACAGCTCAGCCGCTGGAATTCAGGCTCAGGATGCTTTTCCTTGTGTCTGCAGCCATTCCAAGGCTCTCTGATGTTTTTGTTCCCTCCCCCAAGGCGGGGCAGGCCGGTGGCAGCTCCCACACCTCCCTTTGTGAGCCAGGGAATGGGTGGATGAGCTCCTCCTGCTTCTCCCTCATTCCTGGTTCCCAAAAACTTGGCCCAGCAGCTGGAGGACTCGTTGGGTTTGATTTCCTGTCTGCTGCAGGTCCCAGATGATGTCAGCCCAGGATATTTATCCTGCTAATTCATGGCAGATGGTTCCTCTTTCATTTCCCCGGCCCCTCCTTGCAAGGGGAGCTGCAAAACCTTTCCCCTGCAGAAGAGCAGGAACTGAGCAGCTGAGCCTGGGGAAGCTCCTGCAGAGGGGATGGGTTCCTCCTGCCAGTCCTAAAGGGGGTGGCACCTGTGGGGAGGGAGCTCATCCAGAGTTTTGGGATGAGCAGGATGAGGGGAAGAGCAGGACTTCAACTGCTCAACAACCAGGAAAGCCAGGGCCAGCCCTGGGCTGGAATACACAGTTTGAGGTTCTTTTTCTCACCCAGATCTGACAGAAAAACGTTTCTGTTCAAGAATAATTTCGTAATTTTTTTATATTTTAGGGCCATGGAGATGCTCTGAGGCCTGGAGCTCCTCAGCTCTGGAGCCAGGCTGGGAGAGGTGGGAATGTTCATCTGGAGAAGGGAAGGACACAGGGAGAGCTCCGAGCCCCTGGCAGGGCCTGAAGGGGCTCCAGGAGAGCTGGAGAGGGACTGGGGACAAGGCCTGGAGGGACAGGACACAGGGAATGGCTTCCCACTGCCAGAGGGCAGGGATGGATGGGGGGTTGGGGAGGGAATTGCTGGCTGGGAGGGTGGGGAGGGTCTGGGCTGGAATTGCCAGAGCAGCTGGGGCTGCCCCTGGATCCCTGGCAGTGCCCAAGACCAGGCTGGACATTGGGGCTGGGAGCAGCCTGGGACAGTGGGAGGAAGGTTGGAATTAGATCCCAAACCCTTCTGGAATTCCATGATGTGCCCAGTCCCGTGGTGAAGACTTTGAATGCTCCAATTTAATACAAATTCCAGCTGATTTCTCCCATCATTTTTACCTTTTGATCTGCTAAAAACCATCCTGCTCTCCTCTGGCTCCCAGCAGAGCAGCCCAGGGTGGGTCTCACAGAGATGAGAAGCTGAAATTCATCAGGGCTGGCTGGGTTTGGGGTTCCATCCCTGCAATTTTGCTGGTGGTGGGTTGGAACTGTGGGGTTTGTCTCAACTGACAGCCAAAAATTCCTTCAGAAAGGAAGGTTTGGGCCCATTTGGGGTTTCTGTGATCTGCTGGAGCTGCTCACAGAGATGCTCTGTTGAATTAGGAAGCATCTGACAAAAATGATGCCTTCCCCGGGCCCCTGAGCAGTGCGAGTGTCACTGGCAAAGCCCAAACTCGGGGACTGCAGCTCCCAAAACCGTGGCAGATTTAAGCCCAGTTACTGAACACACTCAAAGCCCATTCCCAGATTTGCCTGGATGGTTCTCTCCTCATGGACTCGGCAGATTCTGGAGGAGGAATCGAAGTTTCTCATTTCAATCCACATGGAAACTCCAGTCCTTTCCTCAGAAGAAAGGGAATTTCTAATGGGCTGGGATGCTGCAAAGCCTGCATTAATATTTATCTGACAGCAGAGGCTGGCTCTCAGTAAAGCTCCTTCTCCCAAAAAAGCAGTAATGAAATCCCCAAAGGTTCTTCCCCCTTTTTCATCCTCCTGCCCTCATTTTGGTGTTGGTTTCCCAAATCCCTGTGCCTCCTCTCCAGGAAAAAAAGCCCCTCTCAGTTGCCAAGGAAACGCAGGGAGGGGGGAATTGGCAGGTTCAGCACTGCTAAAAAGAGCTGTGGGGAGGCAGCTGGACTTGGAATTGGAGAGGGATGGTCCTGGAGGATGGACAGAGCTCTGCCCAGCCCAGGCCAGCTCCTGAATTTTCCATTACCCTGGGGAGGTTTTCTCAGCCTTCTCCTTTTTCCTCCAAGAGGGAAGAGCAGATCTTTCAGCTTGGATGGGGCTTGGGAGAGTGGGAGGTGTCCCTGCCCATGGAATGGGGTGAGTTTAAACCTTTCCAACCCAAACCAGTCTGGGATGCTGGGATTCCTTTCTCCTGTTTGCACAGTTTTCACCATTCCAGGAATTTCCACACAGCCTGGGTGTTCCCACATCCCAAAAATCTCATTTACCACCCGGAGATGGGGCAGAACCTCCTGGTTTTTCCCAAAAAAAACACCCTGTGCCCCCTCCTCAACTGAGCACCTGCCTTGATCTGAGGAGGAGATTCTCTCTCAGTTCACCAATATTTACTAATTATAAAAATTACAATTTAAAAATTATAATTATAAAAACAACCCTCCTTTCTTAAAAATCTCTCACCTACCTTTAGCTTTCCCTTTTTTTTAACACACATAATCCCCAGCTACTGAAAAAAGACATTTTTAAAAACACACCTTTAAAAAAAATGCACCTTTTTAAAAATGCACATTTTTAAAAATAGACTTTTTAAAGAAATACACATTTTAAAAATACCCATTTAAAAGAAATATTAAAAATACAGATTTTAAAATACAGATTTAAGACAAAAACCCCAAATCCAGGTAAGTTGCCTCAGTTGTGAGATGGCTCTGGAGGAAGGGGAAACTTTTGGCTGGAAAACTCTGTCAGGTCCCATTTCCGTGGCAGTTTTGGGGATGAGCAAAGTCTCTATTTCTAACAAAAAGAGGAAACAAGATGGACAAGGACTACAAGCTCTAAGCTTAGGTACAAAACACAACTACTTGCACCATGAGAAGGAGAATTCGGCTCTTGCTTCCAGGCCAACCACGCTTCCCTCTCTCCGCGAAAATCCCGCTCTACGGAAGCCAACTACGCTCGGGATTATAATGTGATAACCACACGTGCTGGAGCCTGCAGCCCTTCTCCTGGGGCTGGGGCTGTCCCAGTCCGTGTGGCCACCAGATTATCCATGGCATGGGAGCAGTGCTGGCCCCGGGGCTCCATGCCCTGCAGGGGACACCTTGCACTCGGACTTACGGGATTTTCCGGGCGGGAGCCTCATCGGCAGAGCGCAAAGGGAAGCTGCTCCAGAGGCAGGTGGCTGCCAAGCAGCTCTGGCAGCGTTTGAGCTCAAGGTGGTCGGGCAGAGAAACCAATCTGATGGTGTGTGACAGGAGATGAGAGCGCCGGGAAGGACGGGAGAACGGGGAAAGAGCATTTGAGCGGGAAAAGGGAATGGAGGAGACGTTGAAACGGAGAGTCAGACACGAAAGGAATAAAGGGAGATGTGAGAAGGGGAAAAGGGTGGAAGGAAATGAAGAGAAACAATGTCAGAGACATGTAAGGTATTCCTGGTTTAGGCACTCCTAATCCCAAACACTCCTCCTTAGGGAACGGCGGAACCAGCACCTCCTGCCAGCTCGGGCTCTGCCACTTCTGACAGAGCAACTCAGGAGCAAAGAACACCAAAACCACTAAAAAACCCCTAAATCAAGTGGCCAAGTGATCCTGCTGCACTCCACAGCTGGATTTCTTTCCCAGAGCTCTCCTCCTCTCCAGTGCCTGAGGGCTGGGAATTAATCTTCCAGGTACAAGGTTTGGAGCCACTCAACAACCCAGGGCCAAGGGCACTGCCTGGCAAAGCAAAACCACCTCTGCTGGAAGGGAAAGCTGCAAGTGAGGTGGCTCCACTTTTGGACACTTCTCTGCTCACAGGATTATGGAGCAAAACTCCATAAAAGCCAAAAAAATCCCAAAGGATCCAGCACTCAGAGCTGCAACCCCAGTACCAGGATGTGAGGGTGGTGGTCGGGGCAGGACATCCAAGGAATGGAAGAGGTGACTGTCAGTCAATCCTGGGAAGTGATCCTGCCTTTTCCACAAATTAAAAAAAAAAGGAACATTGGGAAAGAGAGACTTGGTAGTAAAGCATGGAATGGTGGGAGTGAAAGCAGGTCTGGGGGAGGGAAGTGGCCTTTCCAAAGAATCCAACATCCCCTTCATGGCAGCACGGAAGGAATGTGCTGCTGCAAGAGACGGGACACAGGATGGGAGCCCCAGACTGGCTGGGTCCATGGAAATGCTGAGCTGCATTTTGGAGACGAGGAATGGCTTCCTCTGCACAAGGAATTGCATCCTCGGCTCATCCTGCCCTCGGAAGTGATTCCTGCCCCTTCCCCAGCTGCTGCCCTGAGAGGCTCCTTCCACCTCAAACCACCAATTCCTTAAATGCCACTCCTCTGCTGGGAAAAGAGGGAAGATGAGGGATATCCCAACGGGAAAAGCTGTCCCACACTGCAGATCCCGAGGATGCCGTACCGGAGGGTCGAGTGTCTGCCGGAGCGGGAGATGCTGTTCCCAACGGGAGAGGGCAGGTTGCTGCCCCTGTGCAGGTCCTCGATGGATCGGCTCCAGGGCTTGGACTTGTCCATGGAGCTCTCCACGCTGTTCTCCAGGCTTTCAAAGTCAAATCTGCAAGGAAACAAGGATTCCAAGGCCGGGTTAGGTGGGAGAGACGCGCGCCGAGTTCTCCTTCCCGCCGCAGGTTTTGGTGGCATCACAGAATCATTGGACAGAGCCAAATGGGCCAAAAACAAAGGAAAAGCTCTCCAAGATCTCCAAGATCATCCCAGTGCTCCCTCAGTACTGGGAAAGTCCCTTCCCACCCAAACCAGTCTGGAATTCTGTGATTTCAACAGGTGGAATAATGATGGAAAAGGAGAGTTAAGGACAACGTGGTGCTAGAGGGACATGG
>NW_008238361.1:1215275-1225998 GCF_000691975.1 Corvus brachyrhynchos
GAACTTCACATGGGGGAAGGAAATCCCAGAACCACAGGTTCACTGAGATTGGAAAAGCCCTCCAAGACCATGGAGTCCAACCATTCCCAGCCCTGCCAAGGCCACCACTGCCCCTTGTCCCCAGGTGCCACATCCGCAGGGCTTTGAATCCCTCAGGGACACATCCCAACAGGATCAAACAGCTTCTTCAACATAAAATAAATCCAACACTGGCTGCTGGCTGATGAATAGCCCTGCCTGGAAGGAAAGAGCGGGAATTCTGGGAGCTCTCTCCAGTGAATCCCCATAAACCAGCTGTGCAAGCACCGCTTCGGTTTCCTCCATCCCAGCTCGGCCCCACAAACCTCCCAGCACATTCAAATATCACCACAATCATCCCAGATCCCCTGATTTCTGACTCCTTGCCCGTTGTTCTGCTATTCCAAGCAGGAATTGCTTGTTCCCCTTCCAGCTCCCGAGGTTATTACTCATGTTCCCCATGTGAGAGGGGAAAAACCCAGCGAGTTCCTTGCGTACATTTGTATAAATTTAGGCAGAAAGGCTCTGTACAAACATTTCTTTTTGCTGTGCACCGTTTTTTCCAGTGGGTAACATTTTAAACCATAGGATTTTCCCTCATAAATTTTCCTGCAACCCCACCACAAATCTCTTTTCTGGGCAGTGCCAGACGTAAATCTGATGGCAGCCTTGCTAAAAATAAATTATCAGCTCTCCCCAGCTGGAGTTTCTACTCCAAAATTATCTTTAACCTTTGTCATTTTTATATAAAAAAATCTGCTACGATATCCTGAGCGAATGTGGATTCATTCCCCATCCCTGGAATTGTCCACAGCCAGGTTGGATGGGGTTTGGAGCAACCTGGGATAGTGGAAGGCTCCCTGTCCATGGCAGGGATGGGCTTTAAGGTCCCTCCCAACCCAAAGCAGTCTGGGATGATTCCATGACAATAAAACAAAGCCTCAGCTGAAGATCTCCACTGAAAGCTGATTTTCTCCACTGGTTTTTCAGAGCCCGTGTCATGATTTACGACCCAAACGTCTAAACCTGATCTCAACTTCCCAGATGTCAGAAAAAAACTCCGTTTCCAGTCTTCCCAACTTCCAAAATGCCCCTGGAATTGCTCCTGAGTTGTGCTGCAGCACATCTGCTGCCCAGGACCCCAGGCCTGCCTGCCAGGAGCCTCGGGAGCAGCGCCTGGGGGGTGGGAATCCCTCTGAACACAGCGGGAACACAAAGCCTTGGGCTCAGACACCAATTCCAAACCTATTCTCAAGGAATCCTGCATCTTTCCACACATTTGTGGGATGGGTTTCCCACCCTTAAGATGCTCAGAGACCAAAGATAAAAAATGTGAAGAGAGATGAATAATCTCAAGGTTTAAATTCCGGCCTTTTTTTGCCTGCTGTGATGAAATAATTCCAGACTCACTTCAAGATTTCCTCTGCCCTCAGGCCCACAGAATCATGGAATTATTGAGGCTGGAAAAGACCAGCACCACCAAACCACGTGCCCAAATTCCACATCTACTCCTTTTTGAACAATTCCAGGGATTGTGACTCCACCACTGCCCCCTGGGCAGCCTCTTCAATGCTTCACCCCTTCTTAATGAAGGAATATTCCCTAATATCCATGTATTTACTGGCAGGGAATCCTGGGAATGTCTCACTTACGTGACTGCGTACTGGGCAAAGGACAGGTATTCCACCAGGACATCCAGGCCTTTGTTCTCTTCATTCAGGAACTCCCTGACCCATCTGTGAGAGAAACACCAGACAGCAGAGCCTTAGAACTCCCTGGAATTCCCAGAAAAACCGGAGACAGAGCCACTGCAGCACTTTGGGTCTCACTCAGGGGGAAAAAAAGGCTTGTTCAAAATGATTTAGAGGACTTTAAAGATTCCTTTAGATGCCTTTCCAAATGTACTGAAATGAGGTTTTTTTGCAGCACTGTGAAGGTCAGTTCCTAACACAGGGGCCTGGCTCAGGTTTTCTCTCATCCTGATCTCCAGCAGGCTGTAAAAGCAGGAGAAGAATCTCTGATGGATATCCTGGATGTGCATTTAACAGTAATTTTACCTCCTTTTTTTTAAAAGGTATTCACCTGCTACAGTGAATTCTGGCCCCTGGGTTTTGCAAAATAATTCTGAAAAATCGATTATCTTCCAAAGCTTTGAAAATGCCAAGAAAAATTTGAAACTCCATCCATTGAGGGGCAAAGCCAAGGGGAAAAGGAGCCTCAGCACAGCCTCAGCTCTCCTCTGAACCCCAATTGGGACAGCAAATCCCCTGGGAGTGGCTGGGTGCCACTGGAATGAGGGAATGCAGGGAGGGAAGTGGAGCTCCAGGCTCGTGGAGTGGGAATTCATCACCTCTGAGTTATTCTGATCTTCAAGATGGAAATTTTTGATTATTTCCCTGCTAAAACAACCAGCCTGGCCTTTTATAAAATGTGTTTTGAAAGAAATCCTTCAGCCAGGGGCACCAAAGAAATGAACCCTGGTCCTGTCCCCTCTCTCATTGCCCCGGTGCAGCACCGAGGATCCTCCTGCTCATCCTGAATCCAACAGCATCCATGGATGCCTCAAGCCTCTGGTGGGGAATCCTTTGTGCTGGGAAAGGAGGGAAAACCTGGCAGGGCTGTGGGAGGAGATTTTGGGGTGGTGCAGCTGGAGGGAGGGATCCCATCACCACACTGGGAACTGCAATTCCTCCCACAGCTTAAAACACCTCCATTCCCTCAAAATCCCAGCAGAATCCCGAAAAATCGATGGAATTGAGCTGGAGACAGTGTGTGATCATGGAGAAAAACACTGGAAAAGCTCCCTGGCTGATGTCCCAGTGCTGGACCAGCTTCTGATCCCACAGGGAGGTGAAATTGGTGGGAATGTGGATGGGAAAGGGATGTCTGATAAAAAACTAAAGCTCTGGCAATTCTACTGCAGCAATTTGGGATGGATTTCCTGCTTGGTGGATAAATCCTGGTGATGTTATTCCCAGCCAGGCTCCACGAGCTGCCCCACGTTAAAGCTATGAAGCAGCAGGGGGGTGAGATATGAATTTATAGCTGCAGCATTATTTTTATTCTGGACACAGCCACACTCCCTGTGCTCTGACTGAGCAGGAGCTGACTCCAACCTTCCCTCAGCCTTCAGAAAAACGTGGATGAATCCATGAGGAAAGGATTAAAGCTGAATTATCCTCCTGAGATGCCCAGCTCCCCTTAACTAAGCCCATCAGGCTTTAATTAGCAACCGAGTGGCATCACTTCTTGACATGCACAGAGGGGTTTTCCCAGAGACAGGCACCACTAGAACTACAAAATAAATTAATAAATAATTTTTTTTAAAATCACTGAATAACAAAAGAAATTAATAAATTAATAATTTTTAAAAAAATAATTGGAAAAAAAAACCAAACCCAAACAACTGAACCAGAGGCATCAGAAATTCTTACCCGATGTGGTTTGTCCTCAAGGAAATTTCCAGTTCTCGGAGCACCTGAGTCGACTCCTGGACTCGTCTCCTGAATTTCTGCAATGGAATGAGCAGCAAAAATAACAATTAGGCTCTATTAAAAAATATCAACATCTCGCCCAGCACAGAGGGAATAAAGAAAACACGGAGGTAACTGAGAACTCCTCTAAATCCCCCAGGAATGCAGCAACAACAGCCCAGCAGTCAACAAAAAACACATGTGGAGAAATCCCTCCTGCTCCCAGGAATGTCCTGGAGCTTCCAGGACGATTAAGGAAGTTAAAAGCCTGGAGACAAATAAACATTTCTGTATCAACCAAGCTTTGGTTTAGCATCAAACTTTCTTTTGAGGATTGCAGAGCTCCTCTTCTTTAGGAAACGAGGTGACAGAGAGCCAACGGAGGCACCTCAATCCCATCTGGAGGAGGATTGGAGGATCCTCTTCTCCCTGCCCATGGAGAAGTGCTGAAACAGCTGGAGAAATCCCTCTGGAGCAGTTTTTTGGCATATTCTCATTCCTGAACAAGGCAGATGACAGCTGAATGGGTGAAGAAGGGTAAGGACAGGCTCAGGTGGGATATTGGGGAGGAATTCCTGCATGTCAGGGTGGCACGGGTTGGAGGCCAGGTGGAGCCATGCAGCAAAACCAGTGAGACCAGCTCAATCCCAGCAAGAATCCCGGTGGGATGAGCTCTGCCATCCCTGTGGAAATCTTCCTGTGTCAGCCAGGGCTGAGGAAAGGCTGCGGGTGATCCGGAATGACCCAACAACAGAGAGGAACTCAGCGCAGTTATTTTTAGGCCCTTTGGGTTTGTCATTTGTCACGGGACCCTTGGATAAGAAAGGCTCCAATGTGAGCCCACGGAGCGAAGCCAAACATGGAACAATCTCCAAAACCCTCCGGAGAAAAAACACAAAGACCCCGTTCACCGGGCTGGAAAAAATCCCTACAGGGAAACGTCAAGGTTTCCTAGGAAATGGTTTCCTACTCCTGGTTGGAGGCCCCAGTAAGAGCAGCTCTGTCCCAAGGCATCACTCTGCCCAAGGACACGGGGCGGGAGCACAGGGAGCGAGGGGCACCCTCCTCATGCCATGGAATCGCCGCGGCAGGATCCGTGTTTTCCACAGGGAACCGACCTGGGAGCACCGCAGGGCAGCACAAAGCAGGGATTGTGGGGATGAGGCAGGGCCAGCCCCTGGCAGCACCTGCTGGGCTCTGCTGCCTTTTTGGGGGGTTCTAGGGGCTCCTGGAGTTGTCACCATGGATGGAGCTGGTCACCATGAATGGAGCTGATCACCATGGATGGAGCTGATCCCTATGGATGGGGCTGATCACCATGGATGGAGCTGATCCCTATGGATGGGGCTGATCACCATGGATGGAGCTGATCCCTATGGATGGGGCTGATCACCATGGATGGAGCTGATCCCTATGGATGGGGCTGATCACCATGGATGGAGCTGATCCCTATGGATGGGGCTGATCACCATGGATGGAGCTGATCCCTATGGATGGGGCTGATCACCATGGATGGAGCTGATCCCTATGGATGGGGCTGATCACCATGGATGGAGCTGATCCCTATGGATGGGGCTGATCACCATGGATGGAGCTGATCCCTATGGATGGGGCTGATCACCATGGATGGAGCTGATCCCTATGGATGGGGCTGATCACCATGGATGGAGCTGATCCCTATGGATGGGGCTGATCACCATGGATGGAGCTGATCCCTATGGATGGGGCTGATCACCATGGATGGAGCTGATCCCTATGGATGGGGCTGATCACCATGGATGGAGCTGATCCCTATGGATGGGGCTGATCACCATGGATGGAGCTGATCCCTATGGATGGGGCTGATCACCATGGATGGAGCTGATCCCTATGGATGGGGCTGATCACCATGGATGGAGCTGATCCCTATGGATGGGGCTGATCACCATGGATGGAGCTGATCCCTATGGATGGGGCTGATCACCATGGATGGAGCTGATCCCTATGGATGGAGCTGGTCACCATGGATGGTGCACTCAGGTGCACTGAGTCTCTGCCAGGCAAATTCCCAGAGAAAATGACTCAGAAGTTGGACACCCCTTCCCAGGGGTGAGCAAAGGGCCATCAGACAGTGGTTTAGCCAAAGCCAGGCCTAGAGCCCAGCTCAGGGACAATCTGTCCGATTATTTATTGAAGCCAAGGTTAGTAAAACAAGCTGTGCTCCATGTCACATGCTCCTCAGCTTCCCAACATCTGCTCTCCTTCCCAAGCTGGAAAACAGCAAAATCCCACTTTCTCTTTCCTTCTCCCGGAAACTTTTCTGGGCATTTGCACAAAGGCAGGAAGGAACCTGGACCCCGGGACCATCCTGGCTGAGGAATGAGGGACAGGCAGGAGGAAACAGGATGCTCCTCACCTTCCTGGTCACTGCTGGGTCCAGATATCCCTTCAACTTCTGGATGTAAGTGTGTGGAGGATTCTTCACTTGGAATCTTTCCTGGAAAAGAGACAGGAATGAACATCAGCCATTTTTCTGTTTACTTTATGCAGGAAACACGTGCACCACGTACATATTAAACCATGTTTATTTATAATACATTATATTCATAAAAATAAAGTACATTTAAATGGATCTCAGTATTTATATCAACAGTATAAAAATACACCTTAAACCTTCAGTGGGAATGCTGAGTTTTAGTTGCACATCCATCTGAAGTTCCAGGGTTTCTGCTCAGCAGGAGCATGGAGAGGAAGGAGAAGGGTCAGGGGAGTGGATGCATGTCCATGATGGATTGAAACCATCACCATAAAATCCAGGAGACCTTTTTAACCACTTGGAAAAATCCTTCCACTGTCCCAGGGTGCTCCAAGCCCTGTCCAACCTGGCCTTGGACACTGCCAGGGATCCAGGGGTATCCATGGAACAACCCATGCCAGGGCCTCCCCACCATCCCAGCCAGGAATTCCTTCCCAATATCCCATCCCTCCCTGCCCTCTGGCAGTGGGAAGCCATTCCTCAAGGTCCCAACACCTCATGCAGGGGGACACTCGATCTCCAATCCCCCCTCAGCCCCAGATCACAGATTTTGGTGACAAACACCAGCTCTGTCTTCTGAGAGCTCCCTGCTTTTTCCCTGCTTTCCCAGTGGCCAGCTGGAAGTTTATCCCACCAAAGCTGCTGTGAAACACGAGCTGTTCCATGAGCAGTGTGCTGTGTCCAAACCTCCTCACAGCATTCCCAAAAGTTCTGATCCTATTTGTATCTTGGAAGAACTTTACGCTGTTCTGCCCCTTTCCCTGGAGGAAAGATCTCATCCCAGTCTCCTCCTGAAATTTCCCAGTTTATAACCGTTATCTGAAGCCTCCCTTTATTAGGTCAGGATGCAATTTTGGATTATCCCAAAGTTATTCCAGAATGAACAGGACACTGCTGCCCAGTTACCAGAACTGTCTGCACACCACAAGTTCTTCCTGTTATTATCTTGCTGCTTGCTGGAAAAAAAAAGTAATCCTTCATGGCCAGCAGGAAAAAATGAAGGAAAAACTCTTCCCTGAGCTCCACCAGCCCTGGTGGGAGCTCTGGAAGTCACAGAGCACTCATGGCTTTCCTCTTTTACAGCTGGATTCTTTTTCCATGCACCTCCACACAGCTCTGGAATTGGCATTTCCTTTTTTATCTCAAAACCAGCTCAGAAAATGCAAATTGCTTCACTGAGGGTTCTTCCCTGGTCAAAGTGACACCAGCAGGGCCTGTCCTGCTCCAGCACCACATCCACCATCACAGACAGATTCCTCCTGGCTCTCCCACATGGATTCTCGGAGCCAGGCTCACCTCAGGGGCTCCCAGGGGGCAGACGGAGATTTCCTGGAATCCCAGAGTGGTTTGGCTGGGAAGGCACCTCAAGGATCACCTAACTCCTCCCTCCTCCCACTGCCCCAGGGTGCTCCAAGCCCTGTCCAGCCCGGCCTTGGACACTGCCAGGGATGGGGCAGGAAGGGGGGCTCCTTCTGTGGTTGTGTCCCAGGGGTGGGAGAATGATCCCAGAGTGGTTTGGGTTGGAAGAGACCTTAAGGATCCTCCAACTCCAACCCCTGCCACGTCCTCCTGGCAGCAGTATCCCATCCCAACAATGCTCCATGGTCCCTCTCCCATTTATTCCCCCCTTTTTGGGGGTTCTCTCCTGCTGACAGAGCTGTGCTCAGTCCAATCCCCCAGAGAAGCTCTTCTGCTCTCATGGATTTATTTCTCTTCCCAACTGATCAACCCTCATCTGCTGAAGTGACGGGAGCTTTTCCCAACTGCCAGTTTCAATTGCCTGGAATCTTCAAAATGAAATGTTTAAAGAGACTCAAGGAGCACATTCAAGAGTCTGGGATGCAACTACTGGATGGTTTTGTTTGTTTTCTTCAAACCTGGCTGTAATTACGTATTTATGTCATAATCTCTGCAGCAACTTCATTTAAAAAGATGCTGCTTGTTCCTGTGGAGTGGAATTATTTGGGTTAAAAGATTTTCAAGATGTTATCCATGAACAGCAAACACCAGCAGTGCTCTTCCCTAAGGACTGACCCAGAACCACTTGTGGTAAACATCTCCTAGGCCTGGAAACATTTTTACAGCCCCTTCAAGTGCTTCTTTTTTGCTGGTTTGGAAAGCTACGAGGGATTAGCCTTTAAAATTGCCCTTTCCTGGCTATGATTCCTGTCTGGCTTTATCCAGCTCAGAGTGTTTTATATTTGAGGCTGATTAAGAAGCTGCAAGAGCCAGGGCTGGGGCTGTGCAGCAAGGCCTCTGGGTCACCCTGGATGTCTGCTCACAGCCACCCCCTTCCCAAAAATCTGACTGGGAGCTCCCAGGGGATGGGAAGGCACGCTGCTGGTTGCAGGCTGTGGACATTGGGATGTGGACATTGGCTGTGGACATGGTCCTCCTTGGGAGCATCCCAACACCCACACTTCCCAAGGCACTGCTCCGCCTTAGAAACCATAATTAAAGGGTTAAAAATCCCTGCTTTTTCCTGTCAGCTCCTCCCCTCCACTTCTGGCAATTCCCACCCACTCCTTGGCCAGCTCTGCTTCCAACCTCAGGATTTGACACCATCTGAACGAGGAGGTCGGGGATTTTTACCACACACATAAAAAGCCTAAAATCCGGATTGGAGCGGCCAAACTTTGCTCAGCAAATACTGAGGGGTGACATCACGGCTGGGACGAGGTGGCTTCCCTGGATTGAGCCATTCAGACACAACAAAGTTCCTAAATCCTGGTGAAACCTTTTTTATCTCCGCTACGTGACTCCCGTGAGCTCCAGCATTATCTGCAGCCTGAAAGGACACGGGCACGGAGCAGCAATGAGTCCACACTGCCTTTGTCAGCCACCTACAAAGCAAACGAGCTTAATTCCCAAGGATAAAGGCCCTTTTTTACTTGGAAAATCCCTCAGGAGTGGTGTTGTAAGCCAGGATGGAACAGCACAGGGAATGCAAGGGCAGCAGCGCCAGAGATGAGCTGGGCCCAGCACCTCCCTTTGGGGGAATAAACAGGGAGAATTCACTGGGATTCAGTTCAGAGAGGGATTTTGGACAAGGGATGGAGGGACAGGACACAGGGAATGGCTTCCCAGTGCCAGAGGGCAGGGCTGGATGGGATATTGGGAAGGAATTCCTGGCTGGGAGGGTAGGGAGAGCCTGGCACAGGTTATTCCATTAATGCCCCTGGATCCCTGGCAGTGCCCAAGGCCAGGCTGGAATAACCTGGGACAGTGGGAGGTGCCCCTGCCCATGGCAGGGGTGGCACTGGATGGGCTTTAAAGTCCTTTCCAACCTAACCCATTCCATGATTCCATAATTCAGGGGAAAAGCCTGGATGAGGAGCACAACACCGCTCCAGTGGCTCCTTCACCCACAATTTGCACTTTTTTTTCCGACGGATACAGGAGGAAAGGGAGGCTGGGGGGGCTTTGCTTCAGCGGCCGAGAGGAACTGCTGCACTTCTGCATTTCCTCTTCCACGTGATCCTACAAAGAACTCGGCACATCTCCTGATCACCCAACTCTGGAAAACGTATTCATTCCGGAACCAGGAAATTGTGGCTTTTCCAACAATCCTTGGCTCCCAAAAACATTCAGGGCATTTTTCTGCATTAGCCCATATGTTGTTCTCATTATTATCATTATCCTTGCTAAGCTGTTTCATTCTTGGGATTCACAGATGCCAGGGAAGCACCCGACTCAGGATCAGAATCCCACAGGAAGTGCTGGGAGTGCATAAAACTCATGGACTGGGATCAGTGGGGAAGGAGATGGGACAAGGAGATGGGGAGCAGTGTCTCCTCCCTCCCAAGGCACAAACACATCGTGAACACGGTGCAGGATTCCCAATCTCCCACAGCTCCGGAGGGTGGCTCGCTCCTGTCCCAGCAGCACTCCAGCCATTCCCGCCAGCAGGACAACATGTCACTTTGTGAGTGTCCTTATGGAACGAGGTGACAGCAGCTGCTCATCCCTGCCCTAATGAGGAGGCAGAATGATCCACTCCCCCAGGATTAAGGTCCTGCCAAAGCAGGTCACCGTCAGCTCCCTGCTGCACCCAGCTGCTGCTCCCTCATGCCAGGGGTGCCGAGCCCTTCCCAATCCCAAATCACTGAGCATGGGACTCCTCGTGCCCTTATCTCCAACCTCTCCATCCCTCCTTGTCTGACCTCCCCTGCACCTCCTCTCCCAGGGTGACTCAGTCACATGAATGAAGCCACGAGTGTCCCAAAGTCCAGCTTCTCCCGAGTTCAGTAAAACATGGGATTTTCCACCCTGTGTTTACCCCAAGAGGGCAGATTCCCTGGAATAAACCATGTTTTTTAAGCAAAGGCTCTCAAACCAGAGCTGTAAATGGCTTCTGCAGCACAGGCAAAGTGATGGAAAATCCTTGGCTGAATATTGGCAAAAACCCCAGCGTCTCTGTTGTGAAAGGGTCAAAGGCACCAAAAGGGCTCCCAGTCCCCTCAGCACAGTCCTGATGAGAAATCTGGGCTCCACTGAGGAATTTGGGACAAAAAAATGGCCCAGCACCTCCACAACATCCTGCTCCTCGCTCAGTCCCTTCTCCATCAGCCATCCATGGATCCCTCAGGCAGGGAAACCCCCTGGCAGCAAAGCTGAGGGGTGGCCCAGCACCCCACCCACCAAGGCCATCCCAAGGGCTGCACGTGGCCACCAGCCTCTGAAACACCAGGCACCTGCCTTCTCCTGGCGCTTCAGC
>NW_008238361.1:1226010-1240643 GCF_000691975.1 Corvus brachyrhynchos
GAAAGGGAGAGCTCTACAAACACCTCAGGAGGAGATTTTGGGTGCAAACCTCACAACTTTCCTGTGGGTCTCTTCATCCCTTACTCCCACACCTGCCGTGTGTCCCAAGGCGAGGCCACCATTTGCCATTAGAGGGCAATGAAGAACTTTGCAGGATGTCCCCAAGCCCTTCCCTCCACATCCATGTCCCTCTGCAGCACCTCCTGGCACCCAGCTGGCCACAGGCCTCGAGGACACCAAAAGAGCCCTCAAGGATCCCATTTCCTGGATTTCCACACATCCTCATCGCTGCCTGGATCATTCCCAACACCAACCCCTCAGATGGCCACCATGACGTTTTTCACAGTGGCCAACAGATTTCCTGGCTTTCCTCTTTTCCTCCTTCTTGTACCTTATCCAGAGAGGTCAGAGCAAGCCCTGAGGACAACACTGAGATGATTGGGAAGGTTTATAGACAAAGGAAGAGAAAATTCCACATGGGATGAGACCTCCACAACCAGCCCAGCAGCCCTTACAGTGATTCAAACAATGCACATAATCCTATTCATGGCAGATTATTATTCATTATTATTATTATTATTAATTACTATTGTCATCATCATCATGAAACCGGTTCCCCACTTTTGTTAATCTCATTTTTTGCAAAAGGGAGAGTTCCCTTTGGGGGATTAACTCCTAATATTCTCCCAATATTCCACAGATAAATATCCAGGAACCACTGCACAGACTGTTTAGAAAACACCATTTCTGGACACTTTTTCCTTTCAGATCTAAGATGAGAAGCAGCACAGGAGAGAAGGAGTTCATTTCCTCATTGATTTACAAGCAACACCAGGTGAAAATGGTGTAGTGGGTGAAACCAAGGGAAAACAGCAGTCAAAATCTGTATCCGTAATAAAAACATCCTGCACAACCCCTGCTCCTGGAAGGGCTCTCATCCCTGTAATTCCAGGGACAGATATAAATATTTCACACCCCATATGCTGCGTTTGGGGCTTTTAGTGGCACCTGCTCACACTGCTCTGATTGAGGGGGGACATCAGGGAGCTGTGACAGACCCCAGCCCCTGCTCCCTGCCCAGCGTGTCCCATGGGATGGCTGGACATGGGAAAGGTGGCACTTGGTCACCTCCTGCTCCTGTAACTGGCCCCACAGTGCTGGTTACATCAGCCCTGCGCTGCTTCCCTGCCTTTCCAGAGGATGGGAAGGGCCTCATCCCAGGGAAGGGACTCATCCCAGCCCGGGGGTGGACTCGGAGTTGTGCAAGGAGCTGTTAAGAGCCACGATTACTCCAGATTGCAAATTTCCTTCCCATCTGCTCATCCCTCCTATCCCACCCCAGAGCTCGGGAGTGAATCAGCAGCAGCTGCAAAGGGTGGATCAGCTCCGAGGTGGGAATTTGCACATCCAGGCTGGGATCAAACGGCTTCTGCCTGTCCCGCTGCCAACCGGGAATCCAGCACGGAGCTCAAACCTCTGCAGGACGCTCTGGGAACACCCGTGACACCAATCATGGATTAGGCTGGGAGGGACCCTAAAGCCCATCCCAGTTCCACCCCCTGCCATGGGCAGGGACACCTCCCACTGTCCCAGGCTGCTCCAAGCCCTGTCCAGCCTGGCCTTGGACACTTCCAGGGATGGGGAATTCACAATCCCTCGCAGCAGTTCCTGCAATTTTTGAGTGTCTCACTAAATGGAGTCTTTAAATAGCTCAAGCTTTGCATTCTCTGCACAGGAAACTCATGGGGAAAAAAGCAATTCTTTATTAAGCTTTACTTTAAGGTACCTGTGCAATAGATTTAAACTGCCAGAGGGCAGGATTAGATGGGATATTGGGAAGGAATTCTTCCCTGTGAGAGTGGGGAGGCCCTTGGATGGAATTCCCAGAGAAGCTGTGGTTGCCCCTGGATCCCTGGAAGTGTCCAAGGCCAGGCTGGATAAGGCTGGGAGCAATCTGGGACAGTGGAAGCGTCCCTGGGGTTGGCACTGGGTGGGCTTTAAGGTCCCTCCCAACCCAAACCAGTCTGGATTCCATGATTGGATCAGACACCACCCCCCCCGTAACAGCTGAATAGGAAGTGTCCCATAAATGTCTTTATCCCAATGTCCCTGAGCTCCCAGCACGGCTGCACCTCCTGCCAAACTCTCATCCTGGTTCTGCTGAGTTTACATCCCAAGGGAACATCCCACTTTCCCAGTGCTGGATCAGTTATTTTCATTAGCCATTACTGCTGAAGTCCATGGCAGTCCCAGTTTTGCTGCTGGCTCCCAAATTCAAATCCCACCTTTGGCGCATTTCGTTTTCCCCCAAAACGCCTTTCCTGTTTATCCATCGCATCCTGTTAGTCGCTGCACAGCTCACGAGGAGATGCCTCAGCATCTGGCACTGCCTGATCCGAGGCTGCTCCCAGCCCCTGGGGGTGAACAGGAGTTCAGGCTGCAGCAGCAGCCGCCTGGCCCTGGAGGTGCCAGCTCCAGCCGTCACCACGGAGCGTGATGTGGGCAGCCAAACACTCCCTGGGTTGAGATCATTTGCTCAGGACACACAGGGCAAGACTCTGAGGTCAGGCCGAGCCTGTGCAGGGCAAAATCAGCAGCGTTCAGCAGCCAGAGGGAATCCAGGATGGAAACATCAGAGGGGAAAGGGATATCCCTCTGTGAGGTGGGAATTTCAACAGCCAGGCTGGGACCAAACAGCTTCTGCCTGTCCTACTGCCAACACAGCCTCCAGCACGGAGCTCACACCTCTCTGGGACACTTGGAGAAACATCTGTGACACAAATCATGGAATGACAGAATCCCAGATGGATCAGGTTGGCCGCAGGTATTACTGCAAGGCCTCTAGGAGTGGTCACCAACAACGGAGCAAAAGCCAAAGGAATGAGTGTTGGAAACTCCTGGGAACAGGCGCCTGCAAGGTCTTGCTCAGCCCAGGGACGCTGTGGATGGAGCAGCTGGAAAGAGGCACCTCCCAAAGGCTCTCCCGAGGCTCCTTACCTGGTCACAGATGAGCTCCCACTTCTTCTCGTTGTCATACTGCCGCAGGAGCCGGGCTTTGTCGGGAGGCAGGTTCATGGCATTCTGTGGAGAGACAGGAATATTGTGAGGGATCAACCAGGGCCAAATCCAGCTGGGGCAAACCAAGGCAGCGTGGCTGCGGTTGTTGAATTGTTTCACGTGAATTCCTGATGCCAGGGTTGCTCAGGAACGTTCCCTCTCCCTGTTGGTTTTGGCCCCAAAAGCGCCGCTGAATAAACGAGGCACCCACGGGCAGGGCTGGGCCACGCTGGGACATACGAGGTGAGACTGAGGGCCAGCCCTGAGCTCCAGGTTCTGGGCTTTTAGGAAAAGATTCCTCTCTGTGAGGGTGGGGAGGCCCTGGCACGGCTTCCCAGAGAAGCTGTGGCTGCCCCTGGATCCCTGGAAGCATCCAAGGCCAGGCTGGATAAGGCTTGGAGCCGCCTGGGATAGTGGAAGGTGTCCCTGCCCATGGAATGAGATGAGCTTTATAAGGCTCCTTCCAACCCAAACTACTTTGGGATTCTGTGACCAGCCACCTCCATCCAGTGAAGAGGACAGGATTCCCTGAGCTGCCACAGCACAGGAGCCACTTGGTGCCCCAGACAGGTCCTGTTCCCTTCCCCTGAGGGAACATTCCAAAGGGAAACACCCCCCACTGTGGGCTGGGGCTGCAGGACAGTCCTCTCCCAACAGGATCGTGAAAGGCCACTTCATTTTAACTCCAACAGCTAGCCAGGTTGGAAACGCCACCACATGCCACCTTATCTGGATGACACAGATCCCGGAGTCAGGATTGCTGCTGCCCAACCCCCCGAGATAACAATCCCAGCCTGTGAGTGACAGGAGTCAGGAGGAAGGGGAGAGGCAGCAATTATTTGATCCCTATCGTTCCTGGCTCCTTTGATGTGAGATCCCCTTCCAGGACAGCTCTCTGGGAAGGGCTGTGCAGGCCACTGGCTCCCAAGGCAGCATTCCCAAGAGCCCTGTCCTGGAATGTGCAGCACACCTGTTGTGCTTGTGCTCCTGGAGAACCCAGAACACTGGATGGAACCCAGGACACCTGGATGGAACCCAGGAACACGCGGATGGAACCCAGGAACACCTGGAGAGCTCTGCAAACACCATGCCTGGAGAGGATCCCCATCAGCCCAGTCGAGCACAGCAAGGCCAAGTGGTGGGTGGAAAATCTGTTGAGCACCTCTTGGGCTCCAGCAGCTCCTGGACTCCAGCTGGAATTCCCAGACTGGCCCCAGTTAACCCAGTTAACCACAGGCCTCTGGCAGTCCATGCCCGGTGGGGAAGAGCCGGCCAGTCCCAGCGGCACCGGACACAACAATAAATCAGAATGAGTAAATCGGAGTTTCGGACTCAAATCCCACTCCAGGAGCAGCTTCCCAAGGCTTCAATGGGCAGCCTCCAGCTTTATTCCAGCAGGCTGTCCTGGGGATCCCTGGAACCATCCCAGACCCACACTCTGCCCAGACCTCCTCCATTTCCTCGCACAAACCCCATCCCAGGGAAGGGAAGAGGAGGGATGCGGACAGGGAGCACCCGTTGGGATCAGCCATCCAGGACACCTCACTGGCACCTGGAAAATGGGAATTTAAGGAAGTTCCTGGCAGGATCCCAGGTGCCAAGGGTGAGTCAGTGCCAGGGGATGATGTAGGTAGTGCTGACCGCACTGATGGGCACCAGGACAACCAGGAGCGCCTTGGGAATGAGGGACAGCTGAGGATTTGCTCCTCTGCCCTCCCTCCATCCCAGCCCAGGAGTGTCCCCGCTCCTGGGGATCCCCTCCACGCCTCCTGCTCCCATGGCTGCTCTGCCCAGAGCTTGTTTTCCATCAGATAACAATGACTCTTTCCTCTGCTCATCTCTGCTGTCATGCTGGCAGTATTTATAGGCTCTGATCATATCTGTGCTCGCTTCTCCTCTCAGTCTCTCACCAGGCACCTTATCAGCTCTGTTATCATTTCATGCACTTCTTGGTATTTTTCCTGAGGGTTCTTCCAGCACCATTCCTTACTCCTGAGCCATATTTCACAGCTCTCAGCTGGAGGAAAAGCTCCAGTGTTTACCTGCAATGCAGCCCTTGTCAAGCTCTGATCTCCTTAGAGCTAATCAGCTTACGCACCCCGGCTGGCACCGGGACAGGAAACCTGCCTGGAAACCTCGGCAGCACTCGGCCGTGGCAGGGGGTCAGCAGGGATGAGAGCTGGAACGGGGAAAACAAGAGCCAGGCAGCAGGCTCCAGTGATCTCATTCCCAAATGAAGCCATCTGAGCTCACTCTGCTACGGGAAGTGCTTTGCTTTGCTCCTCACAACCACTTTGTGTCCCTCAACAGCTCACTCCAGACATTCCTGCCCTCTCCCACAGGGAAAACCCTCTCTGGACACGGTGTGCAGCCAGGCTCAGCTCCCTGTGTGGAAGCTGAGGGTGAACTGCACCTGCTCGCTTCCCAGAAAGAGATTTAAAGCATGACCATGGTATGGACAGGACCAGGGCTCACCCCAGAGTCCCTCCAGTCCTTGGCTTGATCTCTGCTGGAGGGAACTGGGAAGGAAAGAACCACCTTGGTTACCTGCACAGCCTAAGGGAGGTTCAGATCTGTCAGAGTGTCCGAAGGGGGGACCAGGAAGGGTCTGGAAGGGACAGATGAGCATTTGAGGTCTGGGGTGGGGGGGGTTCTTCCTTATTTCATTGAGTTTCCCTGGATCTGGGGGGGGGTTTATCCCTTTTTTTCTTCAGCTTCCCTGGAGGGGCCACACGAGGAGCAGCTGAGGGCACTTGGTTTGCTGGAGGAGACTGAGGGGAGACTCATCCCACTCTGGAGCCTCATCCCAAGGGACAGCTCCGATCTCTGCTCTCTGTGATCAGGGACGGAACCCGAGGAACGGCCAGAGCTGTGCCACGGAATTTTAGGTTGGATCTCAGGGAAAGGTTCTTCCCCCAGAGGGTGCTGGGGAATGATCACATTCCCAAGACTGCCAGAGCTCCAGGAGCATTGGGACACCGCTCCCAGGGATGCCCAGGGTGTGATTACTGGGGGTCTGTGCAGGGCCAGGGGCTGGATCCATGATCCTTCCCACTCAGGATATTCCAGGATTCTACACCATACCTTTGCTGAAACCTGGACTAAGGATTTCCTTACTCTCAACAGACATTCCCTGCTGGAAAATCGCTTCCTAATCCATGATATTTTTACTCACATGGGAAGCAATAGATTTTTTTTAACATCTCTGCATGGCACTACCCCAAGTGGCTCCTGATATCCAAGTGCACTGCTCTCAAGTCCATAACTCCAGCCATAGCAGCAGGATCTGAGGCAGCAGCTACTGAACTGGCTCCGGGAGCTTTGCTGCAGTCACACCCAACCAGACACATTCAGTGTCTGGATTTCTTATTCCCTGTGGATCCCTGGAATGACTCACCAACGTCTCCTGGCCACTTCCAGCTCTTACAACCGTGGGCTTCACACATCCCAGTGTTCTCTAGTTAATGGCAGGTCTACCTCCTGTGGTTTCCCTTCCCATCTTTTCCCAATGAGAGCTCTGAAGGCTTCTGACAGCAGAACTATTCCCTCCCTAAAACAATCCAAACTCCTGCTGCGGCCAGCAGGGATGGCCCCACTCTCTCCTCTCCTGCCTGTGTCCCCAGTGTCACCACCCACTTGTGCAGCTGGGACCCTTTGCCAGCAGAGCAGATTTCCATCAGCTCAGGAAGAGCTACACCTTTAACCGAATCCCCAGCCTGCATTAGGATCCCATAAAACCCATTCCTGAGAGCGGGAACTGCAGCTGAAGCAGCTTCATCTCGTGCCCCACAGCTCTGCATCCTCACTCCCACTTCCATCCTCATCCCTATCCCTGGCTCCTGGCTCCAGGGATGGCTCCTACCAAACACAATCCAGATTAAAAAGAACCATTTTTGGCCGAACTGTTCTGCCCCCCTGGCCGAGCAGCCGAGCCCAGGTGAGCTCCGCAGCTTCGCTCCGCTCCTTCCTCCCACAGCCCCAGGAAATCAGTCCCACCTTCCTCACTTGCAACTTTCCACTACCTCACGGTGCTTCCAGGCCTGGGGAGGGAGCAAAGCCAAGCTCCGGCACGTTATCCTGCCTGGAGAGGCCGTAGGAAACCGGAGCCCTCGGCTTCCGACTCCTCAGCAACACCTCCCAACACAAACCTGGAGTGACTGCAGCTGGATCCTGCACAGCCTCCTGCTGTCTGCAAGGGCTCCTGTCCAACCCCATCCCGGCTCCAAGAACACGGGACTTCGCTTTCCCCCCCAAATTCCAAAGTTATTCATGTCTGCTGCTACGTGCCAAACCATCTAGGTAAGGTTTCCATTCCGTTTGCTCTGGGTTGGCAGGATAAAGCTGGGCCTTAAATTAATCACAGTAGCAGATGGAAAACTGGGGGGAATACAAGCAGACCTCCAAAATATTAAATTGCTTAAGAGTTAAAAATAAAACCAGAGTGCAACAAGGAAATTTATGTCTTTTTAACCTATGAAATAAAGCCCAGCTCCGTCCAAACTGGCGGAGCCTCCAATTCCAGGTTTTGATGCTAAAAATCTCATTTTGTGGACTGATCTGCAGGATTTGGGCACCACCACCACAGCTTGGCTTCACCCCTGGTCTCAAACATGTCCCTTGGGGTTGTCCTGCTGTCCCCTTCCATGGAAAAGGGGCATTGACAGAGCTGCTGGTGGCCACGTGGGGTGGGGGCAAAACGCTCCTGCAGCCAGCATCATCCAGGGAAAATGCTAAAATACATCCCATGTAAAATACATCCCAGAGTGGGATAAAGCACCCAGCTGCAAAGGGAAGGACCAGCAGATGCCTCCAGGTGCCACCTGCAGCCCAGGTCACACCAGCACCAGCTCCAGTGCCAGTGGTGGAATGACTGAGCTGTGCTTTTTCCAACTTATTCCTTGTTTTCCTGAGGATTAAAAGGCTCAGCGTTTTGGAAAACCAGTGTAGCAGCAACTCAACTGACTCAAAAGCATGAGCATTGCTAATTAATAGCATTGCTAATTAATAACATCAGGCTGCTGCTCTTATTGATCTTATCACCTTCAAGTCCACAGCCCTTTTATTAATGAATCCTGGCATTGATGTGCTGGGAATGAACAGAGTCCTCCTGATCCATTCGTTCCCATGAACTGCCCTGGATGCATCAGTACAAGCTCATGAAGCCCTGAAATGTGGGATGTCCTCACCATCCAATGGATGGGGGTGGAAAAAGGCAGGAAAGCAGAGCCTGGCAAGGGAAGGTGAGTCTGACACCACTGCCAATGCCAGCATTGGAGCAAGGGACATTAAAAGCCATCCCAGCAAAGAGTTAAACTTCCCACTTCCATAGAGGCACCGGTAACCTTGCAAGGAATAAAGGTATCCCAGGAAAACCTTATCTGCAAGGACATACACCCTGATGTGGCAGGTGAGGGTGAAGGCAATTCCCACTCCTCCTCCAGGAGACACCGCACAGGAACTCACATTCCTGAGAATTAATTCCCAACTGGCTTTCTCCTCCTGTCCTCCCTCTGACTGGGATTATTCCCACCTTGCACTTCTCCCAGAGAGATGGAAAAACAAACCTGGATCATTTCTGGCTTCACAACAGCACTGAGGAAAAAGATCAGGGCTTTCAAACACTTCAAATAAGTCTTGGTCCTCGTGACTCAGATTTACACACCCACACCAAAGCTCTGCTCTTACTCCAGGCTTCAAGGACTCCCTATCCTCACCTGGAACTTCCCAATCTGAGCTTATTCTCCAGCTCATTTGTTAAACTTCCCAATTCCTCAGGTTCAGCACAGCATTTTGCCTCCAGCTCTCCAGGGTTTATCTCTCTCCACCATGACGAGCTGCAATCGCGATTTTTCCTGCATTTCAGTCAGGGCTGTTGTAAGGCAGAGCCTGAAGTATTTTTAACTTTTATTAATATCCAGTGAGTTCTTACAAAGCAGACCCAAAACTGGTTCCTAAGTGAAGTCCATACCTCCCACCTCCACAACACAGAGACAGAGCAGCCCTTCCCTGGCTGGAGAGAGCCTGAGAACCAAATCCCAGGTCCTGAGTGGATCCAGGTTTCCTTCTTGGCACTGAGCTGCCCGTGTCCTCCCAGAGTCCAGGATCCAAAAGCAACCAAATTCCAAAAACATTAAAAAGAGAACGAAAAGCAACATAAATCAGTTCAGATGCGTTCATGTGACACTGCCACCCTTGGCTGTCAGAGGTGTGATGAGGCTGGAAATGTTCCCTCACAATCTCTAAATTTAGCTGGTGTGAAAAGGAACCAGTTTAGAACGAGGAGAGCGCCCAGGCAGGAGCAAACCCAGGGCTCTGTGCTCATCCTTTGAGGCTGGAGCAGGACAACTCCAACTTCCCAACAACCCTCCTCCTCTGCTGGGACAACCAAGGGGACAGTGGCTGCTTGATGGTGGCTTGGAGCCATCAAGAGCCACCAGTGAGACCTCACCCCACTCACTCAATCACCTCTGACTCGAGGTTTACTGAGGGTCTGGAACATCTGGGTACAGCATTAACGTGTGCATGTGGCACCTGGGGACAGGGGTTAGAGGTGGCCTTGGCAGTGGGGAGGGAATGGTTGGATCTGATGATCCTCGAGGGCTTTTCCAACCTTAATGATTCCGTGATTCTTCATCCCCAACACTTGCCAGGGGAAACACACATTGATCAGGTCACCCAACGCCACAGCGCAGGAGGGCCGTGGCAGCCAGGCCTCTTGAGCCTGGGGGAAAATCCCCAGAATCCCAGAATCATCCAGGGGGGAGGAGACCTTGAAGAGCATCGAGTCCATCAACCCAGCACCACTACAACCATCCGCAACCCACATCCCCAGGTGCCACGTCCAGACACCTCTCGAGCATTTCCAGAGACAGTCACTCCACCACATCCTTGGGCAACTCATTCCAGTGCCTGACCACTCTTCCAGGGAAAAAAAAATTCCAATATTTAATCTGGACCTCCCCTAGTGCAACTCAAGGTCATTTCCTCTCATCCCCTCACTGGGGACATGGCAGAAGAGCCCAACCCCACCTCACCCCACCCCCCTGTCCAGGAGTTGTAGAGACCAATGAGTTCCCCCTGTGCCTGCTCTTCTCCAGACAAAAATTCCAGAAGAAATCACAAAATTCCATAAGAAGCAGATCCTGGCCCCACACCCTCCCTCACTCGCCACGTCTGGAGAAGGTCCCTCACCCTGCCCTAACTGTGACCCTTTCTGCAGAACAAGTCTCTGTGTAGCTCCAGGAGGCGCCTACCAAAACAACCTCGGGATTTTTGTCCAGCATTAAAATTTAATTCCAGGGCCTGGCCTGTAAAACAGCCCTTAATATTCTCCTCGAATATTAAAATGCAACTTTTTGCAATTTTCTGTGCTACTTAACTCCCCAGCCCTGCTCTGGTGTGTTTATTTAGGAGAGCCAGAGGCAACTGAAGCGAGCTCCAAGTTCCCTGACTTTATGAGGAACCCAAGCTAGGCTAAAATTAAATGCACTTATTGTTCTAATCCTCCTTCTCCTCTCCTGTTTTTTTTTATTAAACTAGTCTTTGATCTAAAAATACCAATGCTCTGCCTGCAGCAGGCCTTCCTCCTCCTAAACATGCCCTGGATCCGTAGGGAAGAGCAGGAGAAGCTTCCACAGCACGGAGGGACCTGCTGAGGAGAGAGGACACGGCGTGTGGAGCTCATCCTTGGGAAATGATTGGAAAAAAATCCAAGTGGAACTCTTGACTTCTGGATCTGTGATTCCCCACGTGCACCTCGGTGGGCCTGAGGTTATCCAGGAACACCCACTTCATACATGGAAGGGGAAAGCTGGGATGTAGAAAATTGTGGCGGGAACGTGCGGTTCCTCAGCTGATAAGGAAGGACTAAACCATCCAGGAAGCCAGTGGCAGGGAAGGGGGAATATTCCTTGGGAGATCATCACCTTCTGGGTGTTTCTAACCAGCCTGGAATCCTGATGGAGCATGGCTTGGAGGCAGCCAGGGGGTCCCTGCCCCACATGGCCGTGGTGGACGATGTCCACGGGCAGGGCTGACACCCAGGTTCCTGCGTTTTCCACCACTGTGGTTTTCCATGACTTTTCCAAGCCCCTCGGTGTCCATCACCCCTCCCCACGTGTCACTTTGCTCCCTTTGATCAGCACTGCCATTTGCATATTCATCATAAATTAGCATTTCTCTTCCGAGCTCTTCCCAGCCACTGTGGGATCGCTCCTTCAGTCCTGGCTCAGTGATGGGATAGATTGGATATTAGGGACATTTCTTCATGGAAAGGGTAGCCAGGCATTGGAATGGGCTGCCCAGGGCAGTGGAATCCCCATTCCTGAAGGGATTCAAAGCCGTGTGGATGTGGCACTTGGGGACACGGGGCAGCGGTGGCCTTGGCAGTGCTGGGAAATGGTTGGATTGGAGATCTTGGAGAGCTTTTCCAACCTTCAGGATTCTCTGATTCTCTGATCCTAAACCCCTTCTCCTCACACAGCAAGTGGGGTCTCGCTGGGAGAGCCACGACGGCTCCGACCCCGCTGAGGGAACTTCATCCGGGAAACCTCTGGAAGGTTTTGGGGACCAAGAACTGCAGTGACCACGGAGCTGCTTGTTCCTCTCAAAAACCCAGGCTCGGCTTAAGGGCCTCACATTTTGGGAAAGCTGAAACCTCATTAATTCATCACTGAAAAAGAATTCCATGGTAGGAACGCTTCAAAGGCCAAGCCAGGCCTGACTCACTCCAAGCTCCGAGCTCGTCCCGTGGCTTTATTAAATCACTCACTGCTGATAAGGCAAACCACAAAATCCAAAATTACAGCCCTTTCAGTGAAATGTCAGAGAAAGTGACTTCCAAAGAACCAAAATGTGTATTCCAAAGGCTGTGCTGGGAATTGCACAGATGGTGGGCAGTGCCCACGACTCCATTCATGGGGCAGCCCGGAGCGCTGGGAGCTGCGGGGCACAAAAACGCTGGAAAACACACAAAAAACGGGGTTGCAGCCATTTTTACCTTTCCACTCCTGTGCTGCCTCACAGCAGCACGGGCAGAGCGGCGAGGTCCAAGCATCCCTACAATTATCCCAAAGATGCCAATGGATTTTGGGTTTTCTTTGGAATTTTTCCCCAGATCCCATTGCTGTGAGTCAGAGGATCCCCATCCCCTCGTGCCGTTGTTCCCTACAAACCCTCTGGAAGTGGAGCATATGTCACCTGTGGGACTGCACTGCTGCTCATCCATCAGCTGCTCAGGAGGAAAAAGGAAAAGGAAAATTCCAGCCAGCAGTTCCGACCGGCGGCTGCCAAAGCCCAGCTGGCAGCTGTGCACACCCCACTGCAGCACAGTTACATGGGATTTGGGAAGGAATTCCTTCCTGGGAGGGTGGGAAGGCCCTGGGATGGAATTCCCAGAGAAGCTGTGGCTGCCCCTGGATCCCTGGAAGTGTCCCAGGCCAGGCTGGATGGGGCTTGGAGCAGCCTGGGATGGTGGGAGGTGTCCCTGCCATGGCAGGGGTGGGATGGGATGGGATGGGATGGGATGGGATGGGATGGGATGGGCTTTAACATTCCAACCCAACTCAGTCTGGGACTCTGTGATTTATATGGTATTCCAGAGGATGACAGAAGGGATTTTCAGAGGGTGGGTGGAACAAAACCCCTCCGACCTCCTCTCACATGGAGGATCCCACACTTCCCCTCCAAAGGGATGAGCTGGTCAGAGACATCGGCCAAGTCAACCTCATTCAGGAAAAGCTGGATAAAATTCTCATCAAAACACTTAAATTTCTCCTAAGTGCAAATTTTTAAGGCAGTTGATGATCCCAGATTATCCTACATGCACTTCTGTGATAGAAATACCGTGTATTTTCTCATCAGAAATCATGGAATTCCACACTGGTTTGGGTTGGAAGGGACCTTAAAGCTCATCCCACTCCTCCCCTGCCATGGCAGGGACACCTTCCCCTATCCCAGGCTGCTCCAAGCCCCGTCCAACCTGGCCTGGGACACTGGCAAGGATGTCACAGCTTCTCTGGGCAACGTGTGCCCACAAACACTCTCCACACATAGGGATAAAAATCCATGGAATCCATTCCAAGTGAGTTTCTTATGCAACACCAGCCGAGACTTCAACTCCAGCGCCCACAAAAAACCCCCACACGGCAAAATCCAACCACCATCCCCACACAAGCAGATGGATAAAATCCCCCCCAAAGCCAGAATAAAACACAGGGATGTGTTTAGAGAGACACAAATAAAATCCAAGAGCAAACCCAACCCACGGGGTTTGGTCCCAGGACAGAGGAAACGGGGCTGGCTGGCAGCTCCCTGATGGACGCTGCTCTAGGAATAAAACCTTCACTTGAATTATATTAAGGGTTGGATAAACCAAGAAAAATAAATGAAGTCAAGGATAAAAAGCCTGGCCCGGGGCCTGGTCCCAGGTTTTCTGTCTCCAGTGAATGTCAGCACGAGCCCTCCTTGGAAAGCCACATCCCAGACAAAAGTCCTGCTTTGGAGGCAGCCAGGAACTCGCTCAGATGCTCAGAGCTGGAGCCTTTGGAGCCTATTTTTAATTCTCCCTGATTTCCCTTCTCTTCCCAACACCCTCCAGCCAATCCAGGTCTCTGCCCTCCCCTCAGAGGGAGCAGGTAAATCAACAGAACTCCTTAAAAAATGCAAATTATTTACATCCCTCTTTGCTGCACTCAAGTACTTGATGGACAGGGAAAGGAATTTACTTGGAAGTTGATTCCACTTAAAAATGTAAACACCAGAAAATCTCTCACACACCGACCCTCAATCCCAAGGGAATTTTTAACAGCGAGTTACAAACTTGGATTTACACTGGAAATATTTACAGGTCTCACTACTGCAGGCACCACTCCAGCCCGGCAGAGGAGGTGCAGGGAAGCCAAAATAAACCCAAATCCTGTGACTTTCCAGCCATAACATTGGAGCAGGAATTCCTGCAGCAGGGCTGCTGCTCCGCTGTCCCCAGGGCTCCCTGACATTCTGCTGGCAGTAAATCACTGAAAACGTGTCACCCACACACACAGGGGCATTGTGTGACTCATCTGAAGTGACTAAAATTCAGCATTTTCAGGCACCAGCTCTGATTTTTGCTGCTTCACCACGGATTTCACAGCACCTGTTTGAAATACTATTTTCTTTTTTTTTTTTTTGAAGTGTTCAAGGCTCCACGGATTTGCCAAGAGCGAGGCATCAGGATTCCAAGGAATGCAGTGGCCCTGAGGGAACACCTCTGCCTGCCCTCCCTTTGTTCCTTTCCTGGAAATCCCAGCCTTTGCCGTGTCCTGATTCCAAATGCATCCACATGGTCCCGCTCCCTCCTCCTGGACACGGATACTTTACAGATGTCACACCCACGGATGCAGCAGCATTTCTGGAGTGCATTTTCCTTGAGTTTCCCTGGATCTGGGGGGGGTTTATCCCCTTTTTCCTTGAGTTTCCCTGGATCTGGGGGGGGTTTATCCCCTTTTTCCTTGAATTACTCTGGATCTGGCAGGGTTTATCCCCTTTTTCCTTGAGTTCCCTTGGATCTGGGGGGGGGTGTTTGTCCCCTTTTTTCT
>NW_008238361.1:1240829-1246536 GCF_000691975.1 Corvus brachyrhynchos
AGCAGCATTTCTGTAGTGCATTTTTCCTTGAATTACTCTGGATCGGGGGGGGTTTATCCCCTTTTTCCTTGAGTTTCCCTGGATCTGGGGGGGTTTATCCCCTTTTTCCTTGAGTTTCCCTGCATCTGAGGGGGCTTATCCCCTTTTTCCTTGAGTTTCCCTGGATCTGAGTGTGTTTATCTCTTTTTAAATTGAGTTTTCCTGGATTTGAGGGAGTTTATCTCCCTTCCCTTGTATTTGCCTGGATCTGGGGGGTTTTCCTTTATTTCTTTGATTTTCTGTGGATCTTGATGGATTTATCCCCCATTCCCTCATATTTCCCTGGGTCTGGGAGGGGTTTCTTCCCTATTTCCTTGAGTTTCCCTGCATCTCAGTGGGTTTATCCTCCTTCCCTTGTATTTTCCTGGATCTGGGGGGGGAGGTTTCCTTTATTTCCTTGAGTTTCCCTGGATCTGGGGGGGGTTATCCCTTTTTTCCTTCAGTTTCCCTGGAGGGACCATACAAGGAGCAGCTGAGGGCACTTGGTTTGCTGGAGAAGAGGAGACTGACGGGAGACTCATCCCACTCTGGAGCTTCCTCCCGAGGGATCACTTTGGTTATTCCTTAAGCCCTTTTACTGTGGCCATCCCAAAGCCGGTCCCCAAGGTAGGTGCTAGACCAGTAAGTGTTTGAACTCGCCCATAAAATCCCTACTAGGTTACTTTTTCCAAATAAAATCTGTGGCTGTGCTGGCTGGGCTCCCATTCCCGAGGCAGTTCTGGATGCTATTTTTAACCTCTGTGAGAAGATGAATCCCAAATTTATGGACAATGTATGCAGCCACCTAAACTCAGGAAAAGAAGGGAAGGGGAAGAGGAAGAGAAGATTTCTCTCCAGCTGCTGTCATCCCAGAGTCATCCTTACAACTGAATCCCACAGGATTTCTCACCTGATGGCAACACATGTTTACAATTCCCTTTGTTTAGCTACAAACACCTCCGGAATTTCATCTCTTCATGTCAGACACGCTTCACCTGCTCACCCTCCCAGACATCCACCTCGTGAATTTCCCCAGACAAAACTTGTATTTCATCAAAATTCCCTTTGATGAATGTTTATAAACTCAGGAACAATGGGAATTTTGATGGAGGATTGCACTGCAACACCACACACTGACATCTCCTGCCTGAAGCACACCGAGGGTGCTGCCAAAATCATGGAATCAGGGAATCAGTGAGGTTGGAAAAGACCTCCAAGACCCCTGAGTTCACCCTGTGATGGATCCCCACCCTGTCACCCAGCCCAGTGCACTTCAGCTACGGTGCTAATGGCAACAAAATGGGAAAACTATTCCACACACCGGCTCTTCCTCAGGTTCTCTAAGGCAGAACTGTCCCCAACTCCTGACTAAATTAATTTAGAGTCAGGATGGTTATGGAGAAGGAAGCTGGATTCAGTCATGAGTGAATATCCAAGGACTGTGAGGTGCTGGTCCCAGGTGGAAGGAGCTGGGCTGGCTGTCAGCACCATCAGGAACTGAACAGATTCAGCCTTGAAGACAGGGACAGCCAAAAATTATTTATAAGGGGGCTTTCTTGGGAATATTTTAGTCCCCAAATCCTTCACCTGGGGGCGGGTGCCAGTGGCTTGTGGCACCTGTGTGCCAGGGTGTCACACACGAGCCAGACTCCGGCATTTTCACTGGAAACTGGAAGTGCTGATGTGAAGAGAGCTTTGTAAAAGGAGCTCTGGCTCTCCTCAGCTTCCCACGCCGGGAGCTGGGAATGGGAATTAGGTTAAAGAGCTCCTGGGCTCCCAAGCAGAGCATGGCACGGAATGAAAACGAGCCCTGGCCGGCACATGACCGGGATGAGCAGCGGGATTAATCCCACACCGGCACCGGGAACAACCAGCCCCCAGCCTGGCGTCGGGACAAGCACCAGGCCAGGCTGCAATACCTCAAATTCCACTTGAAAGAGTACAAAAACAAACCAAAAAATCCTTTCATCCACTAAGTATGATCCAAGTCTGGCACAGGCAGCCCCATCCTCGGAGGGCAAATGGGATCCAGCCCTGAGCAACCTGCTGGGAACACCTTGGCCTGTCAGGGATTCCAGGAAATCTCACGGGATCTGCTGGCGATGGGAGAAGCAGCACCAACCCCACAGCACAGGACAGGCAGAGCTGAGGAAGTTTTGTGCTCCACATCACAAACAGCTTTTACCTTTAGCTGGAGTTGGCAAAGGAAGAATATTCTTCCCAGCAATGGTCCTTCCTCATCAGCCCCACACTTCATTATCCTTATCTGCAAGAACTCCCAGATGCTATCAGCAGGTCCCTACTTCCGTGGCTGAGGGAGCCTCGGGGAAGGAATGCCAAAACCCAGCCAAATTCACGTGTGTGAGCTCAGCCACGCTGCCTGGATGGGGTGGGCTGGGAAGCAGAGGGATCAGCTCCCTCTCCAAGCCTCGGCACAGCTCCCACTGCCAACAACAGCTCCCGGCCCACGCTGGAGACGATCCCTGCCTGGGAGCTGTGTGTTCCTGGAGCTGCTGGGCTTCCCTTGGGATCATGCCTCGGCTCCAGGGCTTCCACACAAGGCCAGCCCGTGACTCCTGCACCTCTAGAACCGAGTGAGGGTGTCTGGAAGCCTTGTTGGAAGCATTCCCACGAGACCCAAATTTTGGGTCCCACACAACGTGACGTGGCGTGAACCCGGGGACCTTTGGGAATTCTCCCCTCGCAGCCTCACCTGCCCTTCCAGCTGTGTGGGAACCTCTCAGGGATGGCCAGCATGACTTGTAGGTTCATTTTGGGGGAACAAAGATGAAAAGAGAGCCCTACACCAACGCAGAGCTGTGGATCTGGCTGCACCCACCAGCTGCCACCAACACAGAGCAGTGACACCAACATCCCACAGGACAGGGGGAGTGGTGGCACAGCCAGGGGAGCAGCTGCTCCAGAACAAATCCAAGTATGGATTGGAGTATGGATGGCAATGGAGCTCTTGGATGCTGTTCCAGCACCACACAGTGCCCCTGAGGGGAGGCCCCAGTCCCAGGGTGCCACCAGCATCCCCCATTCCCGATCGGAGCCGGCAGGCATCAGCCAGACCCAGCCTTCCAGAAAGCTCCAACTCCTCAGCTGCCTTTGGGAATGTCTTCTCCAGCTCCACAGGCACCAGAGATTACGGGAAGTCTGTAAATCCCAGCATTACCAAGGCTGCAACCAATTGCTCCTAATGATGCCCCTTCGGAACATATGCTCGGCCTTCTGTCACCGCACTCAGAGTGGCTTTGGGAGCACAGCAGCCCCAGCACAGCCCCACAAACAGGATCTCACACTTCCAGGCTGCAATTCTGCCTTTGATCAGGTACTGGGTGACAGCAGCACCCCCAGGGCACCCACACAGCTCCACAGGGAAGGGCCAAATTGGAAGATTTGGGCTGGGAGTTGGCAAAACGTAGCTCCTTAAAATCTAGCTCCTGCACCGTGCCCAGGCAGGGGGATGGCCCTGATTCCAGGGAATGTCACGGCCCTGAGGCTGCCAGAGCTCAGGGAATGTCTGGACAACGCTCTCAGGGATGCACAGGGTGGGATTGTTGGGGTGTCCGTGCAGGGCCGGGGCTCGGATTGATGATCCTGTGGATCTTTTCCAGCTCAGGAGATTCCGTGACCTACGGTTTTAAGCGGAAAGGAAAATTCCTACAGCAGCCAGGCACCTCCAATGCTCAGGGAAAGATGGGCATAGGGGGAATGTGGGACCCCCAAAGCAGGGAGAACACACCCGACAGGAGCAGCAGCACGGCCCTGGCAGCTCCGCAGATCCCGGCCGTTCCCGTGGCGCCGCGGAGGGAGCCTGGCTCTGCTCCTGGGAACAGCACACACGGAGCTGGGCACAGCACAGCTAATTAGTGTCCTTTGCTGTCACTAATGAGGGTGGGAATGAGCATTGGCCTTGTGATGTCTGTATTCCAGGACGGCTGACAAGTGTTCCCAGCCGGAGCCTCTCGGCCGAGCGAGGGGCTGGGATAAATTCCCTCTGCAGGAAGGGACTCCCAGCTCCACGGGCAGGAGTGGGAGAACCAAACCTCCCTCCCAGGGTGACAGCAGTGAGGGGCACTCAGCCATGCTGCTCTTACAGCCACACACCGTTCCCAGCAGGGAAAAATCCTGATTTAGAGACATCATTTCCTCTGGGATACCCAATCCAGGTGGTTTTCCTACCAAAAAAGCTGGCACAGGGTGAGGAAAGCAACCCAAACCAAACCCCACAACCCAAACCAAATCCCACAACCCAAACCTCACACGAAGCACCAACGCTATAAACACATCTTCCCATCTCTGATAGTGAGGTCTGTGCCAGCTTGCAAAGTGCAAGGGCTCAATCCTTTCCCATAATCCCATTTATTGCCGTGTTTCTCCAGCTGCGTTTTAGCTTTTGAAATGATAAAAGACAAAGGTACACCTGCAATTCCCTCTTCAATCCAGACCAATCCAGGGAACGGCCCCGTGACACCTTCATTTCACGTCACCTCAGCAGATGTTCCAGAAGAGCCCAGGAGGGACAGGGGACAGCAAAGGCAGCAAAGCACAAAGCCTGGTTTCCACAGGCTTTCTTTGAACTTCCCTTGGAAATTCTGTGGCATCAAAACTGGCTTGGCACAAATGACAATTGTGGAATTAGGGCAGGACCTGGACACGGCCTTTTCCCAGACTTCCAGCAGCTGTCTGGGGAATCCGAGCTGATACTCTGTATTTAAACAGCATTTCTTTTCTATTTCTAAGGTACAAGGTGGGTTTGGTGGACGAGGATTTATTCCAGGAACACCCCACAGTTCAAGGTGAAACAAATCCTTAAATTTGAGTGGAATAGCAGGAACTGATTTACATAACAGATTCCAGGAAAAGTAGGTACTGCCAGCTGAGCTTGGTGGGATGGGGGATGTGCTGATGAGGAAAGGGGGCACAGGGCAGCAGCTCAATGCCCATAAAATCATGGAATCATTTAGGTTGGAAGAGACCTCCAAGATCACCGAGCCCAACCCAGCCCAATCCCAGCAGCACGGCCCATCCTGCCCAGGGATGGTCAGAACGCTCTGCCTTTCCAATCTACACAGAATTCCAGGAATTCAGCCCAAAACCTCAGGCTCAAAGTCACCTGAACACCGAGGAGCCTCAGCTGCCCCCCCAAACACACCCCCAGGGATGAACACAAACCCACACAAGAGCTGCCAGTCTCCAGAGGATCCAGAGGGGAGCAAGGAGAGAGGCTGGGACTGTTCCAGCTGGGAAACGGGTCACTGAAACAGGACTGGCTCATAATTAACCCCCTGCATTAATCAAGCTCCTTGGAAGGGCAGAATCCAGCAGGAAAAAAGCAGGAATAGCTCAGGAATTCCTGCCTTGATGCCCGGAGCTCCCATCTCAGCACCCACCGGGAAGGAGGAGTCATCCCTGGGCACAAGGCAGGAGCTCTGTCCCACAGGGAATATTTTCCCCTCCCAGCCATCAGTCGGGAGCTCGGCCCAAGCCTTGGAACAGGATTTACGTGCCCTGGAAGGAACACCAGCTCTGGGGAGCAGCGGGAGCCCAGCTCTGCCCCTGCCCGGGAATTCTCTTCCATGCCATGCCAACCTGTCAGTGGGGCTGGCTTTCATGGGAAGCAGGGGAATTTTGCATGGATCAAAGACAAACCCCTGCAGCTGCTGGGGGCTCAGCAGGACTC
>NW_008238361.1:1246567-1265886 GCF_000691975.1 Corvus brachyrhynchos
AAGGGAGCGGTGTCCCTGCACTCTGCTTTTGGCTGTGAATTCAGGATAGAATCCAGGATATAATCCAGAGGGTGTGGGACTAAATAACCCCACCTTTTTTATTTAAGGCAGAAAAATAGCTCAAGTAAATCCAATAGTTAGAGCAAAATGGGGGGGTTTTGCTCCTAAGTTCCCAACCCTGCACCTCCAGCAGGTGCTGGGGAGCAAGGATCCAAGATACTTCAAAACCCCCCTTTGCCTCCTCACCTGCATCCCAGCTTCCTTCCCAGCTCCCACTTCAGGAAGGAAAACAGGGGGCCAGGGGAAGGCTCCTTGCTCCGGGCTAAGAGACCAGGAGGTTTCACTATGGCCAAAGTGTTATTTTTATAAAGATTTGCCAAGCTTAATTACAATGAAAATACTCCAAACATTTTTTTTTCCCCTCATAGAAAGCGGCAATGGAAACCTGCTGCTAAAGATTCCCTTGGAGGAGTTGAAACCCAACCAAGCAGAGCCTTCTGAAATGCAAACCCTCCCTAAAGAGGTTAAAAGCAAAAATGGGCCGCTGGAACAGCTTCTGGGTCCAAACACAGACAGGAAAACAAGCACGGATATAAAAGGAAAAATCCGGACAGAGAACACGGAGTGGTGGAACTGCTCCGTGTGGGCTCGGGGCAGGTGGGCTTTGGGCAGCACCCGTGGCCAGGCAGATGCAACAGCCTCATCCCAGGTGGACACACGGCTCCAGAGAGTCACCACGGAACAGGAACCCATGACAATGTGACAGCAGGGCTGGAGCGTGGCCAGGGAGGGCAACGGAGCTGGGAAGGGGCTGGAGAATTCCTGAGGGAGCTGGGAAAGGGGCTCAGGCTGGAGCAAAGGAGCTCAGGGGGGACCTTGTGGCTCTGCACAAGTCCCTGACAGGAGGGGGCAGCCGGGGGGGTCGGGCTCTGCTCGCAGGGAACAGGGACAGGAGGAGAGGGAACGGCCTAAGGCTGGGCCAGGGCAGGGGCAGGGTGGATATTGGGGAAAATCCTTCATGGAAAGGGTTGTCCAGCCTTGGCACAGGCTGGAGGCCCCATCCCTGAAGCATTTAAAGCCCTGTGGATGTGGCACTTGGGGACATCAGGCAGTGCTGGCCTTGGCAGTGCTGCGAATGGCTGGACTCGATGGTCTCGAAGGACTTTTCCAGCCCAGTGGATCCTGTGGTTCCATGACACTGGGACAGGAACAGCTCCATCCTCTGGAAACAAACACCTGGAGCAGAACTGGTTTCCAGCCCCTTGCTCATTCCAGCTAATCCTGGATGTCCTTAGGGCAGGCAAGAAGGAGTTCCTGGCTATCACTGTTCCCACCAGCCAGGCTGTTAGGGAAAGGAACACAAACACCTGGAGCTGAACGTTGGGATTCCACAGCCAGTGCTTCCCATTAACTGCAATCCATGGAACTGAGGAGGGCAGTTTTACTGCTCAGTCACACCATTAATACCAGCTGAAATTCTGGGCTCTTGGTTTAAAATGAAACCAAGAGAGCATTATAAAACCAGTGTGAAACCTTCCAACACCACATCCACCTCAATTCCTCTGCATTCCCTAAAATGAGACACACAAAAGGTCACGCTGGACACCTGTAAAAGAGGACAAGACAACACTGCTCTTCAATCACAAAATCATGGAATTCCAGACTGGTTTGTGTGGGAAGGGACCTTAAAATCAACTCATTCCACCCCCTGCCATGGGCAGGGACACCTTCCACTATCCCAGGTTACTCCAAGCCCTGTCCAAGCTGGATTTGAACCCTGTATTTTTTCATCTCCCTTTGTACCTCTGTCTGAGATTCTTAAACCTTTCCCAGGTGCTCTGAGTATCCAGGTTATTATTCCTACCAGGAAAGAAGTGCTCAGATCACCTCTGGAATTCCATGGCAAGAGACACTGCTTCAGATCCCTCCTGAGTTCAACGCCAAAGCAGGAACTGGGCCCTGCATCCGCCCCCAAACCCACGCACAGCCCTGCACCCCGACGTGGTGGTGATGAATCAGTTCGTGGAATCAAGTTCACACCACCCTGAGAAACACAGGCCTCTGTCCAAAAGCATTTGTCAGAACAAAAACAGAACCACCCAAAACTGAACCGCACTCAAGTCCTTAAAAAAGGAGGAAGGGCGAGGAAGGAGCAGACAGGGCTGGACATCAGGGATTTGGGCTGGAAGGGACCATCTCACGAGGATACCCACAAATTAAGGAATGCAGGAGCCAGGAAAGGGATTGATGCAGTGTTTTCTGCAGGGTGCCAGGATTTCTATCAGCGAGATGCTGTTTCCCACCCAGCAGGGGCTGAGGTGGCACTGGGAGCTGTGTTATCCTTGATCCCTTCCATGGAAAAACACCTTTCTGCTAAAAAGGCCCCACACAATCCAACTGCAAACCACTCCAAAAGCAGCATCAGGAGCACTCGTGTCCCTAAGCATGAAGATGAGTGGAGCAGCAGAAAAAAACGCTTCTACAAGGAATCACAAAAACACTGGAATTGATTTGCATCTCTAGAGCTGCCCTTGATTTCCTTTCTCCAGCACAGACCAGCAGCAGCATCACCACTGACACCGTGGTGATGGGATCCCAAAGGGAACTTCCAGTGATCATGGAATCCCGGAATGAGCTGAGTTGGAAGGGAACTTGGAGCTCATCCAGTGCCAGCCCTGCCATGGGCAGGGACACCTCTCACTATCCCAGAGTGCTCCAAGCACCATCCAACCCGGCCTTGGGCACTGCCAGGGATGAGGAGTTCACAGAGTGAGCATGGGATCCCAAGGGGCAGGGAGGGAGGATGGGATCCCAAGGGGCAGGGAGGGAGGATGTGCTCTGGGATGACCCTGCTCAAGCAGGGAGGTTGGACCAGATCACCCCACTGGGGCCTGCTCTAACCTGACCTACCCCAGGAGGGCCACCAGAAATGCTATACAAACCCAAAGCAGGAAAGCTCCAGCCTGGAGGAACCAGGGAGCATGCCAGGGGAGCAGGAGCAGGCAGAGAGGAGGGATTTGAGGGACGTGCCAAGGCTGCAGCCCCTGCCCAGGTCGCTGGTGCCCCGCAGGACCGCGCAGGTGTGGGAAAATCCCGGTGGGGCTCTCACAGCCCCAGCAGCTCCCAGACCTGTGGCTTTGCTGAGGAAGCAGGGCCAGCTGGGATCCCAGCCCCGAGTCCAGCTGGCCCCGACCTCCTCACGGATCCACCCAGCAAACCTCAGGCCAGTGCAATCTGGGCGCGGCCCGCGGGGATCTCGGCGTTCCGGCGCTTCCCATCTTCCCTGACAAACACGGATTCTACGGAAAGCCAAGCACGGGGGCAGAGGGCTATTTTCACTGAACATGTTTTACCAATTAGGGCCTCGTGGTCTCCATCAAAACATGCAACACAACCCAGCAAAGCCATTAATAAAATGAACACACGGAGCGGGGTTTTACGGACACTGCACGCTCCAGGTCCCTTCCTCTCCCGGCTCCAACACTCACCAGAACCCCAGGAAGCTGCCTAAGCAGCTCTAATTAATTACAATCATTATCCAAGTCGTGCTATTTCCCTGTTTAGATACGTTTAAACTTCATTATTTCATCCCAGGATTTCTCCCGTTGCAGCTTTTCACACACCAGCTCTGCCAAGGCCATTTTCTGCTCCGCAAGGGGTAAAAATCCCTGGGATCTCCAGCTGCCCAGGGAGGGACACAGCTGGCTGCATCCAACACCTACAGGGCAGCAAAGGGAGGAACCCCAGGGAATTATGAATAATGCAGGGATCTCAGCACTGATCAAGGCCTGTTAGGATTTCCTTTAGCAGCAAACAGGGATCATTCTGCCTGGTATTAAACCCAAAACTTCTTCCCACCCTGTGCTGTTCAATTAAACATAACGAGCTCCATGCTCACAGCCAGGATGCTCCTTCTTCCACATCCCAGGATTTCCAGGGACTGCTGTTCAATGCTTTCCACCAAGTCTTAGGGGAGATTTATTTATCGCTGTCGAGCTTGCTTTTGTTCTTACTGAAGCCTGACAGTTCTACAGAACTTTCAGCCTCATTATTGGTCCAAAGAGCTGAGTCAGCCCCCACCCCACCTGAAATCCAACAGATCTTAAAGATGGGAATCCACCTCAGCATATTCCTCTTCTATTTTTTCAATCCAAGCTCTTCCAGCACCTCTTTCCCAGGTGGATCTGAGTCCAAAACCCACATCAGACATGGAACAAACTCCAGAACCCTCATCCACGGCTTCCATCTGCATCCAGCCACTCCCTGCATTTCCAGGGCTCTCTGATGCCCTGGGTTTTGCAGCCAGGCTCAGCCTCTGGAAGCAGGACAATGCCAGGAGGATTCCCTGAGGGGTCCAGGCTCGGGATTGCATCCCAAGGATATCCTGCACACCGGCACTATCCCGAGGGAGCTCCGGCTGTGCCCTCAGCTATTTTACTGCACTGCTCATAAAAGGCAGGCAGTTTTCTCAGGACTCAGTAAACAGGCTCCTTCTGCCAATTATGCAAATCAGATGTAGATTTATCCCAACAGACTTGGCCAGTCCCACCAAGGAAAAGGGAACTGCAGCATCCCGATCGTATCTGCCCTGTGCTGGTGCTCCATGAGGGGATCCCGAGCCAAACCCATGCCCTGGCATGCCTGGAAGGGCTCCCCTCACTGCCCCCCACCCTGCAAAGCAGAGCCAGGGTGCCTCCTGCACCCCAAATTTCCAACCACCCCTATCTGGATCACCTTTGGTTTGATTGCCAACATTTTGGTTGGTTTTCCTCAATCCTTCATGGAGGTGACATGGAGGGCACCCATGGGCCCACAGACCCTTCCTGCTCCATCCACACCTATGGAATTGGAGCATCTACAGAGAGGGAACAAACATTCCTTGCACCAAAAACCCCACTTCGGCCCTAAATCCCATGGGAGGACATGCTGGATGTGGGAACGATGTGGCACAGCCCTGAGGGGAGGTGGGACCAAATGTGAGGCCCATCATCTTCAACACCTTCCATCCACGCTCCTGCTCCTTCCCATGGCAAACAATCCCCTTGTTGAAGGCTCCAACCCAGCTGGGTGTTAAGCCCGGACTCTGTTGCCCATTTCTCCTGCAGAACGTGGCTCTGGTTTGGAAATGCATCCTATGGATTCCCTGGGACACGGGATGTGCTGGGATGGGCGCTGGGATTCGCTTCCCGCAGGAGCTGCTCTAAGCCAAATTACGAAGTCTCAGCAGCAAGGTGAGGATCATGTCGCTAACATGACACAGTTTAGAAAGAGTGGGGTTATTTTTGTTACTACAAATATCTAATAGAACCATCCTTGGGGTCCGCAGCTACCTGGCAAACAGCAGGTGCCAGACATTTCCGTGGAAGGCAGCGCGAATTCTTTGCCATGCCGGTCGTTTTCCCAACCTGCACTTCAGAACATCCCCTCCCCTTACACAACAACTCCCTGCTGGAATTCCCTTGGGAACCCCACATCCACACGTATTTTGGAAAACTCGACTGGGAAGATGTTCCGGATGAACCCTCCTGGAGGTGAGCACGGCCCCTCCCAGGGTCACACCTGCAGCAGGCGGGACCTGGCGGCTCCCCCCTCCTCCTGCTCAGGGGACCTTTGCAGAACTCCCTTGAACGTGCTCCAGGGACAGGATTAGGACTCGGATCAGGACTGGATGTCCTCACAGGACGGCTGCTGACCAGCTCTGCACTTAGGAATGTCAAGACGCACCCTTGGGACAGGAACTTGCTTGTTTAGGGGATCACTTCGGGATTTAGGAACTGGTCTTTAGATCCCAGGAAGTTTTCTTAATTGCTGATGAAGGAGTGGCCAAAATGTTAGGAAGAGTGATGGGACTGAGAGAATAATCCATGGATATACAGCAAGGGAAGATCCAGGGAGATGTATCCAACAGCTGTGCCAAGACTGAGTGCTTGGAAAACTGATCCCATCCTCTGCTCCTTCCTCTCAACATTCCTCCAACCCTGAATCACCAGGGAGCAGGTTAGGATTGCTCAGGAGTCCACCATGACCACACATCACAAACACAGACCTAGTATTTCTCATCCTATTTCTAATGTCAGTAAGAATCTCTAATCTTAAAGTTATCCACCCCCCCCCCAAAAAAATGTCTTTAAAAGGAACAACAGCCAAACCCCCCTAAAATCCACCTCACAAGCAAATTATTCACCTCCTGAGAAAGCCCCGAAGTGCAAAACCCCACGCAGGCACCACGACGAGGGAGGTCACTAATTAAAACATTAGCAGGGGAAAAAAAAAACCACCAAACCCCAAACCTGCTTAAGGGTCCCCTTTAATTAGATTTGTTTACAATAGCAATAGTATCGTTCTGGAGATAGTCTGGGAAGCTCCTGCCAGAAGTGATTTACCTTCCTCAGCAGGAAAAACAGGGTGCAGCTTTAGCACTTTCATGGACATCTGCTGATGCATCCGGAACACAAAGGAGGAGGCAGGAAAGGCTGGAGTCAGACAAACCCTCTGAAATATGTTTTTGTCCAAACAATATTATTATTTTTTGTTGGCATCCCAAGAACAATCAAGTAAACTCGGCTGGGTGTGTTTCAGTGCTTATTAAAGTGCTCTCCAAATTCTGCTTTTTTGTTATTGCACAACAGGGCTGGGGCTGGGGGTGATGTCAAGCTTTGACACGCTCCGAGAGCCCAGAGAAGCCGACGGTGTGGGAGGAGGGAAGAGGTGCAGCCAGGGCAGACGCTCATCCCGAGAGCCTCTGCTCAATGGGAAGCAGGAAAAATCATCCCCATCCCTGCTTGTGTCTGAAGAATTCAAATTAATTACAGCCAAACAAGGCAGGACCTCCAAATGAAGGGGAATCGTCACCGGGAACTGTTCACACCTGCTGGATGCCTTTCATTCCTGGATCAAAGCTCCTCAGGACATGAAGCAATTAAGGTTCACAAAGCCCGTGTGAATCACGGAGACTTTCACTGGGATTTCTCCAGGCTCAGCTGAGAGCAGACACACTCTGCTGCTTTGAAGGTGATTTAGTTACTCAGGACAGAGAGGTGAGAGGTCTCTGTGAACTTCCCATCCCTGGAAGTGTTCCAGGCCAGGTTGGAGGGTGCTTGGAGCAACCTGGCCTAGTGGAAGGTGTCCTTGCCCATGGAATGGGATGGGCTTTAAGGTCCCTTCCAACCCAAACCATTCCATGATTCCACGATCACCGAAAGTTCTACAGGATGCTTCCAGAAGTCTGAAGTTTATGTGGAAAACCATGAAAACCCAGGATATACCTGCACTGCAGGCTCCTGCCCTGACAGCACCCAGGGAAGGTTCCTCCCCCTGTCTTTCCCATGGTTTGACCCCCTCCTTAACCCCATTTGCATAACTAATTACCACACTGGGTTTGTTGCATTTAAAGTTTAACAGTCCTCAAGGCTCCGAAAAGAGCTTTACAAGTTAATGTATCACAAAATCCCAGGATCCCTGAGGCTGGAAAAGCCCTCCCAGCCCATGGAGTCCCAGCTGTGCCCGATGCCCACCTTGTCCCCAGCCCAGAGCACTCAGTGCCACCTCCAGGAATTCCTTGGACACTTCCAGGGATGGGCACTCCAAGCCCCCCTGGCCCTGGCCCAGCCTGAGGCCGTTCCCTCTCCTCCTGTCCCTGTCCCCCGCCGGCGGACCCCGCCCCCCCCGGCTGCCCCCTCCTGTCAGGGACTTGTGCAGAGCCACAAGGTCCCCCCTGAGCCTCCTTTGCTCCAGGCTGAGCCCCTTCCCAGCTCCCTCAGGAATTCTCCAGCCCCTTCCCAGCTCCATTCCCTTCTCTGGACTCCTCCAGCCCCTCAGGGTCCTTCTTGTCATGAGGGGAAAATCAAAAAACAGCAGAAAAAATGAGGGGAGAAAAACATGTGGGAAGTTTGGGGAGGGCTCTGCTTCCTTCTGGATGCTCTGGGATGCATGTTGGGCATCACAGCAGTTCCAGAACAGGAGATGATCCCTGCCAGCCTCTGCTGCTGCCCAAAGTTCCCACTCCTGCAGCTTCAACAGTGCTGGAAAACCTGAGTGGAGCATCCTGCCCTTCCACCAGTGCAGAGATAAAGGAAAACCACAGGGAGCTTGGGGAAAAGGGGAAAAATGAGCTCTGTAAACACACCCTGTGCTCCTGGGTGGTCTTCCAGGAAATCCAGTGTCCCTTGGAAGCAGCTGGATGAGCACTTGTGGGGTGCTGGATCCCAGGCACTGCAGCACCATTCATCCAGGTAGCTCTGGGATACACCCGGGCTCCACAGCTGGGAATGTGCTCAGGAGAGACACATTCCCAACAAACCAAAAACCCCCACGATCCTGCAGTGCTCCAGGCCCAACACCAGCTCCCACTCCCAGAACAAATTCCCTCATTCCCATCAACACTGATCCCCATCATTTCATCTCAACCCTGCTAAAGGGAAGTGCAAGGAAGGAATTCCAGCTTTCCTGGAGTTACTTCCCACATGTTTGTGTGGAGTACATGGAATTCCGTGCCCCAGCTCCTCCCTGAGCTAATTCCTTCAACTCTCTGACCCTCCTTGGCAGCCCAAAAAGCCAATCCAGGCATCTGGGTCAAAGAGAAGACACAGAGATTTTTTTTGTGTCTCTTGTTTTGTTCTATTTTTCAATAAAAGACCAGAAAAGCGCTGACAAACCCACTTTAAACTGAGAACAAAAACATGCTGCAGGCTCACCATATATTAACCCCAAAATTCTGTATATAAACAGCCCTACAACCCTACTGGGCTCAGAGCCTTAGTGAGAACCCAGGAACAGGGATTAGTTTGGAATTACACCACTCAATGAAAGCAGAATCTGGCCCCAACTCCTTCCATCCAGCTGTTGGTGCCATGTGTACATATCTGCAAGGATGTAAACAACGAATTTTTGGACAAAAATTAGAATAACAGCTTGAAGTGAGGCTTTTGGCATCCTTTCCTTCCACAGTTCCCGCAGCAAACCCACAATCTATGGTTAAACATGACTGTGGAAAACGGGGCAGGCCTAGGAAAAGGTAATAAAAGCTTTTTTAAGTCAAGTTGTTGCAGTTACGAGGATTAAGGAGCTCTGGCCACCACAGATGTCCATGGATTCTGCAGTGGAGAGGGATTCTAGGAGCACCTGGAGATGTCCAACCAGGCTGTGGTGGTCACATCCCTGCTTTACCCATCCATCCATGTCCTTGTGCTCTGGCAGAACCAGAGCCAGACCTCAGCTGATCCAATTTCATCAGGAGTTAATTTGGCTTTTCATTACAGGTGCTGTTGCTGTCTGAGCTCCTTGTGTCCCCAGCTAAGCCAAAAATAGCGTTCCTGACCCAATTAAATTGCCATGCAGGACGACAAAAGGTGAGGGAGCAACTGGAGCAACCTCAATTAACAGGAATTAATTTGAAGCACAGCCCTCCTTGCCCACTGCTGAGCCACCTACAGGAGAAATAAATGCCAAATGCAGAAAAGGTTATTTAGCCAGCTTGTAGCTCTTGGGTGTTTCAGTGGCTCGGATTTGCATCAATTATAATCTCTGGGGTTTGATCTCGTGTTCCCTGCTCCCCATCCACTTCCTTTGGATGTCACTGGGAATTTTCCCTGCATGGGATTGCAAGTCCAGGACCTCTTCCCGCGAGCCGAGGCTCCCCCAGACACAGGAGCTGCTCCCCGGGGTCATCCCTGGCCTTGCCCAACATGGGAAGCACAACCAAGGCTGGGAATTTCTAAAAAGTCTGAGTACAGAACTGAAATCCTGCTCAGAGAGAAGAAAACAGCAGTAAACCCTCCCAGCCTAAATCATTTCACTGCCTGGATCTGGTATTTTATCTCCTAACTTCCCTTATCAGATACCAAAAAAATCCCCCGGCCGTTTGTTTTTAATAACAGATATTTCTGTGATTAATTCTCCTTTATTGTCTATGGAAAACTCCCAGTGCTTTGATACTCCAGGCAGCATTTAACTCCTGGATGAATCCAACACCCCCTCCCCACCTTCACAAATCCTGTTTGGAAGGAAAAGCTGGGGAAGAGCGCCCAGGCAAGGGTTGTGTACAGAGCAAAGACAAATAAAGGCTGCAGAGCAGGAAGCTGGAGGCTCCTGCACACTCCAGCTCACACCAGCCCGTCCTACACCCACTCCTTTGGGTCAGGAGTTCAAGCCAAGAGCCCTTCCCAGCACAGAGGGAGGGATGTGGGATGTGCACAGATCCGCTCCCTCATCCACACCGGGAAAACGATTCCTGTAGATTGGCTTCATGTATTAATTGGTTAAAAATCTTACTGCTGTGACATCTAAAAGCTGTCATGCAACAATAAGAATAAGAGTAAGAAAGAATGCAGTGTCCTCCCAAGTGGGAAAAATGATTGTTGTATCCATGAATCCAACAGATCTGACAACAAACTTACGCAGGACAAGGTACGAGGAGGGCAGGGATAAATGGGATATCGGGAATTCCTCCCTGCGAAGGTGGGCAGGCCCTGGCACAGGCTCCCAGGAAAGCTGTGGCTGCCCCTGGATCCCTGGAAGTGTCCAAGGCCAGGCTGGACAGGTTCAAATCCCTCCTATCCCTCTGTGCCAGGCTCCTGCTGGTTGTGCACCTGCTCAAAATAAAATGTTGGCATCTGTGGGTGTGAGAGGGGGAAAACGCAGGAAAAGGGCTTTAGAAAACCACCTTGCTTCTGACACAGCTGCAGTAACTTGGAGGTAACTTCTAACTCCTTGGAGAATTCCCTCTTTTCCTTGCCCCCTGCACTCTTGGAGCATTTGCCGGGATCCCCATCCAGCTCATGCTGGCACCCAGGCAAGCGGGTCCTGGCTGTTTGGGATCTCTGGGAGCAGCAATCCATGGCATGGGTCCCCCAAAACAGCAACACCCCCAGAACAGCAATCAGTGAAGAGCCCATGATCTCCTCAGGGAGGTTTTTGGTGCATCCCCCCGGCAGGAATACGGCCCCTGCTCTCCGGGCGGGACACCCGGGATCTGGAATGCCGCGCTTCCCGGCCGGACGCGGCGCCGGGGTGAAGCCGCCGCTGTTCCTCCTCGTGGTGAGGTCACACCAGATAATTCTTGGAAGCAGCCAAAGGAATATTGATGGGAAACATCTGGCAAACGACGCAGAGCTACCTCAGCTCCCCCAGCCCCGGCAGCGCTCCATGGACGCGCTTCCCACCGGAGGAGCTCGGCCCCTCCGGACAGCACCCGGACCCTCCCTGCTGTGCTGCTGTCAGACCCCAAACTGTCCCTCCAGAGGGGCCATCTCCTTGTCCTTTTCCTTCCCAACTCCCCTCTGGGCCAAGTGGCAGCAGGGGCCACCTGGATGAAACGAGGCAGCTCTGGATTTCAGTCGCGTCCTGAGTTCTGGGAGCAGGGGATGCTGCACCACGTCCCTGTCTCTCTTTCCAAAGGATGAGCTCCCAGGGAGCCAGCCCTGCCCACTTCCACCCCAGGCAATCAATTTCCATGGAATCACGCTATAGAATTCCAGAATTGTCCAGGTTGGAAGGGGCATTAAGGATTATCCAGTCCCACCTCCTGCCACGGACAGGGACACCTCCCACTATCCCAAGGTGCTGGGATGCAGGATATGGATACAACCTCTCAGCGTCGTGGCAAAACGTTCCCAATTTGTCATTCCCTGTGACACGGGGCTTCCTGCAGCCGCCTCTCACACCCACCCAGCGGGAACTGCAGCACCTCCACAGGAAAATACATTTTGGTACATTTCCTACAGCTTTTTTTTCTGGAATATAACGGGATAACAACCACCTTCCTTCATTCTTCCTTGCACAGTTCTGCTGCACTGGAGCCTCCACTCCAAACTGGGCGATTCCTGGGGTAGAAAAGCTCTGGTGATGTCACAGTCACTTTGTGCCCCTCAGATTGAGGATTTTGACCTGCAATAACCCAACACCCCACCTACCGCCTATTCCATGCCATTTGAATCCAACAGCTTTCAGGGAAAACAGAAAATATTTCCAGCATTAATCAATAAAGGCCCCAAAATAGATCACAGTGTCTTTGATAATTTTAACGTCTTCAGTGGCACATCCTTGGTTTAACCATCTGCTTAAACCCACACAGCCCAGAGCACTTGGGGAGCTCTCAGGGGCTCCAACATAGATGATGGAGAATTTCATGGAATCACAGAACCCTTGAGGTTGGAAAAGCCCTCCCAGCCCATGGAGTCCAAGCTGTGCCCCATCCCCACCTTGTCCCCAGCCCAGAGCACTGAGTGCCACCTCCAGGAATTCCTTGGACACCTCCAGGGATGGGCACTCCAAGCCTCCCTTGGTTATACATTTCCAACATTTAACAACCCTTTCCATGAAGGAATTCTTCCTGCCTGAGGCCGTTCCCTCTCCTCCTATCCCTGTTCCCTGCGAGCAGAGCCTGACCCCCCCGGCTGCCCCCTCCTGTCAGGGACTTGTGCAGAGCCACAAGGTCCCCCCTGAGCTCCTTTGCTCCAGCCTGAGCCCCTTTCCCAGCTCCCTCAGGAACTCTCCATATGATTCACTCTCCAAACCCTTCATTTTCCTGGCCAGGTGCAACACGGATGATGCTGAACCTCGACGCTGATGAAGCACAACAAGAAGCACGGGGATTCCCTTTCCCTATGGACACAGGCCCTTCTCCTGGCCTGGGACACCTCTTGTCCCTCTGAGGGCACAGATCTCTGTGGCCAACACAGGGGGACGAGCCCACCCAGCACCCCCTGCAGAACTGCCACACCTCCCACAGCCCTGAGCTCCCACTTCTCCTCATGCCACAGGGAGCCAGTTCTGCTGTAAACAACTCCATCAGCGGCTCCAGAGGGAGAGGAACACCTCCCTGTGCCCGGGGTGGGCAGCTCCCACTGGCAATTAGAGCCCAGCTGGAAGGGCTCAGCTCTCAATGTGATCGGATGCTTGGAAAATCCGGTTGTTCATTTACTACTTCAGGAGGAGCTGAGCTCGTTTGAAAATCTAGTTCTGACTAGCCACTGAGCTTCTGCACAAAACTGGTCCTTAATCTCGCCACATCTCAGTTTCCTCACCTTTAATTAAAAGGTATTTAATATATAAACCTCCTCCACTGAGACTCTGTCAAGTGAACTCCATCGGTTTTCCCATCCTGGGAAGGAGGATTGTGCAAGTTTTCCCTCAGTGACAGACACAAAGGAATCGCTCAAAAATTGTAGGATCCCCCCCAGAAAACCAAGGGAGACATCCCAATGGAAAACAGATCTTGTATCTAAGGGATTTTCTCATTTCATGGTCATGGGTACTGCAGGCAGCAGGGTAAGCGTCCCCTCATCCCCGTTCCCGCAGTATTCCCTGAATCCCTCACCGTGGCTGGCAGGCACCAGGAGAAGGTGTGGATACCACAGCCAGTCCCACCAGGTGTCCTGACTCCCAGAGCAGAGCTGCAGGGAGCAGAAAGCCTGGCTGAGGTGGGAGGGCACCCCCAGCCAGGGCAACGGATGCAGATATGGATTAGGGCACTAATAAAACACGCCTTCGATTAATCCCAGGGGGAAACGCATCCCAGGCACAAAATCCCTGCACGTTCTGGCACAGATGGAAATCTCTTCCCAAGAAGAGCTGTGCAGGGAAAAGCAGGGCTGGGGGAGGGACTGGGGAGACTGGTTAGCCCTGCACCAGCACTCCCGGCCTTTCCCTTTCCCAGGCACGAAAATCCCTCTCTAATTGAACTCCCAACAGGGGAAACAACAACCCACCAGGAACACACAGCCCAGGAGCCTCCCAGCGTGAGGAGGTGACCTGAGGGAAGCTCTGTGCTTGTCTGGGGGAGCTGCAGCCCCGGTGTCCAGCACTGACCACATCCCCTGGCCGCAGCCCAGAGCTGCAATCACTTTCCCTCTCCACGAAGCTGCTCTTGCAACACTCCCAGCTGGGTGTTCTCCTGCAGCACAGCCTTTCCCATCACCCTTTTCCCACTTGGAGTGCTGTGCCATCCCATCCCTCCGGGTCTCCATCCTTGGGAATGGGAGCTTCTCCTGCTCATGTGGTCCCCAGTCACACCCAGGTGGTTCCCAACACCAGGAACAACAACATGGATCGATGCAGGAGCGGGAGTGACTGAACCAGCCATCAATTAACTGCTACAGTGCCACACCAATTAAATATCCAGAGGGTGACCACCGCTCCCAGATTTATCAGGTGGGAGGAAGGCAGCTGCATGAATTCCCATCAAATCACAATCCACCCCAGAAGGGGAAGTCAGATTTTGCCTCCGCAAATACAGTGGGGATCTATTTGCACCTCCACTGCCCGTCCCCATCTTCAAATTCCCCCATCCCAGCCCAAATTCCACTTGGCAGTGACTCCAGAAAACAATGCAGCTGTGTGGCAAGTGGGCACGGAGGAGCCTGCGGGCACTACGTGGGCTCTGCCTTCATGTGAAGCCCATTATTTATGCAAAAACACAACTTCAGGCCAAGCACGACAAACATAAATAAACAGATATCCCTGGCTCATCCCAGGCTTTCACAACTTTTGTTGCCTCTCCTTTGACTCGGGAAAGCAAATCCCTTTGAGTTTTCCACTGATCCCTCCCTGACCCACAGCTTGTTCCTATCACTAACCCACACTCATGCCCTTAATCCCCCTGCCTGGGATTAGCTCCATGGCATTGGGAAGCCCACAGGAACACTGAGGTCTGGTCTGCAAATCCCAGCAGATGCTGTTCCCCATGGAAGGGTTCAGGATGGGGCTCCCCCCAAATCCCAACTCTGTGTCCCACTTTGCTCCTCTGTCCTTTCCTCCCGGGGTGTTTGTGCCTCAAATCCCTTTTCCAAAGCATGGCCCACTCAAGGGTTTGGAAACATCCCTGCCTTCCCACGGAGCAAGGCTGGCACTCCACGCACTGAGGAGTCCTGGAAGCCGGGAGATAAAATTCCCTCTGGCACCACACAGATCTCAGCTGATGGAGGACACCACACCCAGCTCCTGGGGCTGGATCCAGCCAGGAATTCCCATGCATGAAGGATGCACCAGCATCTCCCTTTGCAAAGCAGATCCTGTCACACACAGACCAGCATTTTCACTGCTCTAATTTCATGAAGTCACTTCAGTTCTCACCTGCTTTGAAAGGAGCGATTACTGCCACTGCTCCCGGGTGAGCAATATTCCTATTACAAGTGAGGAAATGACACGGGGTTCCTCCTCAGACATTACAAGTGGTGACAGAGCCACCATCAAGTCACAGCCTGTCCTGTCTTGGCCAAGGCAGGGTAAAACATGAACCTACAGCTCCAGTTTATAGGAGGAACGTGACAATTTCCAAAACCCAATAAATCAGCAAGGTGCTTTTATTGATCCTTCCTAATATTTCCCACAGTGGGGATGCTGGGATGGGGCTTCCACACAGCTCTCCCTTCACAGGAGCCCAACCAGCTGCACCTCCCAGTCCTTGGGATGTCCATGGGGTGTCTCTGGGTCATCCCAGGAGTTGGGGGCAGGCAGATGTGGCCGGAGAAGCGGCCTGTGCTGCCAACTCCCTGGCATTTCATCCCTGCCATGGAAATATGCACAGGGACCACAGCATCAATGCTGCTTTTGTGATCTCCTCAGCTGACTTCATTCCTAACATATATCCAAATGGAAGAAGTTCAGTTACATGACAAATCCATGACATTTTCCATCCCAAGAAGGCCGAGGAGAAGCGCGCTCGCTGGGATGAACTGGGTCCCACCGCTGCCAAGCGTGTATCTTCAGGAAACTCAGAGTTATCCTGCCAAAGGGTGGGGGGAGACCAGATCTCCTTCCTGTCTATAAATATTTTTCTGCTGCTCTGCTCCCTCAGCAGAGCTCTTCCAGATTGCTGTCAGAGCAAAGGAGTGCTGGGGCTGCCTCTGACGCAAGCCTGGAGCAGCTCCAGCGACATCGAACACCAGAGCCAGGGAAGAACCGGGCATAACCCGCACTCACAAAGTCCTAGAACTCCTCTCCTCTCAAAAACTTCACCCAAATCCCTGTGGCTGTGTGTGTGTCCCACAGCTCTCCTGTGGGGCTGGGTCATGGGGAGGTAACTCTGCATCATCCCACATCCCTGAGGATGCTCCCCGGTCCCTCATCCGGGGCTGGATGTGCAAAATCCGAGCAGCAGGTGGTTGGGAATCTCAAAATAGGAAGCTTTAATCTGCCTCCTGCTTTTCTGGAGCCTGCAGAGCCCCTTGTGCAGTGCAAGGGAGAGGAGCCTGGCACGATCCTGAACCTCTTTCCCAAAGGGAAGGTCTCTGGGTCAGATGTTCGGGAAGCGAGCGAAGGCAAACGCTGAGGTTTGTACCTTCAATCTGCTCACCAGATGTGCACTTCAAAAAGCCTCCAAGTCCAAGTCAGCTGGAGGAAAGAGCCTTTAAAGTCCTGTGCTGTGTGACCTACATCCCTCATTCTTCACTCCTCCAGCAAAACTCTTCCTTTTTTCACTTGACCTCCAATTGTTTCCCATTTCATCCCAAAGGCTTAAAAGCCATAAGAAAGTGCATCGCCAGCGATTTAAGAGCAAGGAAGAGAGAGATGTGCAGCTCACATGGAAAACCTTGATGTGTGTTATACCCTCGAGGTTCCAGCGCTTCCCAAGCAGCATTTCCTATCTCAAAATCCCTAAAACCCTGAGCCGGGCAGGCGGGGAGGGCACAGCCAGAGCCAAACAAAGGCGGGAGCGCTCTGTGGAAGCGCTCGGCTGGAATTTTCTCCCCAGGTACTCTGAGCTACATTCAGTGGCAGGAGCATTAATGTCTAGTCCATTCTTCCAGCACGTTGGCTTGACCTCCTTGGATGTTCAGAGCCGAGCAGCCTTCGGCTCTGCCCTCCCTGTCACCCCCAGCGCGCTCGGCTGCCACAGGATTCCCGCGTGTGCCCGTCCTGCATCGCCTGCTGCAGTGGAATCATGGAATATCCAGAGTGGGAAGGGAGCCATGGGATCACTGATCCAGCTCCTGGCCCTGCACAGACACCCCAACAACCCCACCCTGGGCATCCCTGGCAGCGCTGTCCCAACGCTCCTGGAGCTCTGGCAGCCTCGGGGCCGTGCCCATTCCCTGGGGAGCCTGGGCAGTGCCCAGCAGCCTCTGGGGGAAGAACCTTTCCCTGAGATCCAGCCTAAATCTGCCCTGGCACAGCTCCAGCCGTTCCCTGGGTCCTGTCCCTGTCACAGGGAGAAGAGGTCGGAGCTGCCCCTGCGCTGCCCCTCAGGAGCACAGGTGACCCAGGGACAATCCCTGTGCCCCCAGCGCCCACCCGGCCCTTCCGCACGCACTGCAGGAAGCTCTCAGTGCTCAGAGCGAGCTTCCCGAGTTGCGCCTGGAAAAAGCATGGCATAGTGCCAGGCAGCTCATCCAAAACAATCTTAAAACTCCGCAGCCTGGCGCCGGTGCCAGGAGAGGATATGGATGTGCCACTGACCCAGTGACACAGTGACTGCGGGCACGGCTGGCACGAGGCAGCGCTGCCAGGGACACCGAGGTGCTGCCAGCCTGGGCCAGGGGCTCCCGCAGGTAAAACCGGATCAGGAATCAAGAGGAGCTGTGCTGGCAGATGTCCCCGCGCTCTGGGAAAGGGAATCCAACAGTGAAAAGGAAAAGGGAGACAGGAACATAAAGAAAACAGGGAAAAAGTGTTTCTGTCCACCGGAGTCATGTCCCATCTATTTTTAATATTTGAAAGGAAATGTGTTTGCTGGCTCATTTGCAATAAAGCTTTTCATCCTCTGCAGCAGAGTAAACTCCCAGCCACAACTCGGGAGAAGCAGCATCACCAAGCCCCAAAAGCTGCACCTGGAGCTGGGCCAAAGGGGAAATTAACATAAGGTTTTAGAAAAATAAGGTTTTAGAAAAGCCCTCCCTGTTTGCATTCTCCGTGAAATACCATCAAAGCCAGCAGCAGGGCAGTGCTCTTCTCCTGTTCAGTAACAGCTCAGGGTCTGCTTCCAGCCTTGGAGCTGGGAGATCAGGGACATTCCCAGTCCCAATCCCGGCGAGTCCCTGAGCCTCCAGCCTCCCAACACACAGCAAATGCCCTGGGCTGGGATTCACATCCTCCCACACATCCCCAGAGCCAGCAGCACAAGGGCACAAGAGGGGGTTGGAGCTCAAATGCCCTGTGTGACCGGACAGGGATGCTGGGCTCGGGTCCTAACTCCCATCCCACCCTGGATTACTCCACGGCAATCCTCCCCCAACACTCCTGAGCATCCTGGGCAGGACTGGCAGCCAGGCTGGGGCCCTCAGCCTTTCTCCATCTCAGACAATGCCGCTTCCCTTTATTTGCTGACATAATCCCTAAAATAGGAAACTCGTTCATAACAAAAACAGACACACCCACACCCACAATGACAAAACTGTCTCCACAGTAATATCAACACCCACCTGCTTTCTCCCGTTTTCTTACAGAGTTTGTTTGCAACACAAGCACAGATAAATGCTTTGTGATGAAAAATCCCAGGAACAAAACTTACAGACAGAGGTTTTTCACTGCCAGCCCTCCAAACTCACCAGGGTTTATTTTAGTTTCTCTGAAACAATATAAAAGCAAACATTCAAGGGAGCGGGGCTTGTACTTCTGAGGGGTTACATCTGTATGAATAAAATCACAACTTTCTCATTTGCCAAAAATCAACTGGATGGAAATGGACCAAAGCCCTTGCCAAGACGATGAGATGGAGAATCACAGGATCACTGAGCTGGAAAACACCTCTGAGATCATCGAGGCCAAGCATTAACTGTGGTCACCACTAGCCCACATCCCCAGGTGCCACCTCCACACACCTCTGGAACACCTCCAGGGATGGGGACTCCACCACTGCCCTGGCAGCCCCTTCCAGTGCCTGCGAGGACAGAGGGGACAGAACCCAGGAGAGGAGGGAGAGCCGAGGAGCTCCAGCAAACCACGGTGCTGAGGTGGCAGAGGGAGCCAGGCACGTCCCAGCTCCGACCCTGCGGCCAAGGGCATCCCTGTGTTTCCTCAGGCATTTAGGAAGGAAGGGATGGATAAAAACACAATGCAGACACCTCGAGAAGAGAAGCGTGATAGGTGCAGAGCGTGCTGGTGACATCCCAGGGGTTACAGCCAGCTTTTAATGAGGCACTTTCACCTGGCTGAAGCCAGCACAGATTCCCACCAGGAAGGGTTTGACAGACAACACAAAACGCTGTTCCCATGTCACAAATCCCACCTGGAAACCCAGTGGAAGGTGTGTTTCACCTCATAATACAGCCAGAGCTGGCATCTCATCCCAATCCTGGCTAGAAAGGGAGCAGCACCAGCACAAACAAGCACCAACACACGCTCGGTGCCCTCACGTTTTCCTTGAAATCCTGGCCACGTTTCAG
>NW_008238361.1:1266000-1271963 GCF_000691975.1 Corvus brachyrhynchos
CCACTGCTCCTCCCTTTGCTGGGAGGATTCAGAGCCTGTTCCCATAGGAACCAGCAGCAAGGCACCAGCACACGATGGCACAGGGACAGAAAGGAGCCCACGGACACCGGGATCACCGAGCTTTTCCTGGAAACCCTTCCGTGGAACGAGCTCTCCTCGGAAGCACAGCCAGACACTCACCGTCCCTCAGCACACACAACCACAACACAAGTGCCCGTCTCAAGGGGAATTTTTTTTAATGAAAGAGCCCTTTCAACTCCAGAAGGTACAAGGAAGTAAACACGCTCGTGGGTGTAAGAAAATAAAGCCTTTTCATTTAAGCAGCACTTAACACAAGCTCTAAAACAACAAGAAAATCCAGGCGCGCTCCTGCCGCTCCGACGTCTCACGTGTCAAGGTCGGGGTGCCTCCAATCTGTGCACAAAACCTGCGCCCCTCAGGTTCCCCCTCAGAACATCCACCCTGCTCTCCATGGGAAGCTCTTCCCAAGCCACTGGAGCTGCTGCAGCTCAAGGAAACTTGAAGGAAAATTTGGGGAGAAAAAATCCGTGTTGTGTCTTTTCCCTTGGCCATGTTTTCTCCAGTGGCCTCTTCCCCCACGTCAGCTCCAGAGGCCAGGGCTGCGTCTCCTGATCCTGCCAGCTCCAGGGGGGTGCAGGACCACAGCTGGAGCAGGATTTGGCCCATCCCACGGGAATACCTTTGGCTGTCAAACCTTTGCCCTGCCCTCAGACAAGGGGTAGCCGAACCCCGCAGCCTCATCGCTCCGGGACTCCGAGGTGGAGGAGGAATGGATGGACAGGCACCATGTCACTGCTGGCAAAGGTTCCCTGATCCCAGGGCTCGTTAAGGGATAATTAATAATTTTGTCCCACAGCTATTGGAGGATGTAGCCAAGCCACTCCACATTCTCTGGAGCAGCCCCTGGGAGCCCTGTTTACCTGGAGCTGTGAGCACTGGGCACTTCAATGAGCCCTGTGAGTGAGGTAATTAAGTCACTCACTAATCATCATACCAGACAACAAGGGGGGACTTCTCACTGCAGCAACCTTTAAACATCAACAGATTTCCACCAAAAACTGACTTTGTTCATCAGCTGAAATCCCTCCCACAGCACAGCTCCCCACCAAGGGCCTCATCCACCACTTGTCAGGGGGCCCTCGGCACCAAAATTCCTCCTGTCCAGAGACAACTGGGAAAGAGAGGATCCCAAAAGTGACAGGGATGATGTTTAAGCTCTGCAGCATCTTGGCTATTGCATCTGTCACCCACTGAACCCCGGGGAGGTGGTGGGAGGCTGGCACAGGAGGTGCACCCCCCTTGGAGCTCTCACAGGGGCCAGAGGATGAGCAACCCTAAAAATCCTTCCTCAAACTCCAGCTGCCTCTGATCCCCGAGCAAAGGAGAGGAGGAAAAGCTGAGGCTGGTGCACACCTTCTTCCCAAGGTGAGCACCTGCTGCTCATCCCACGGTCTTCCAAAGTGCCTGCAAGGATCACAAAGCCAAGGAGATCGAATTCCTCTCTTCCCTGATCCCACAGAGGGGAATTCTTCCTCCAGACCAAAAAGGCTTGTGATTTTCTTTCACTTTTACTTTCCCAGCCTGCTGCTGCAAATCTCCCGACTGGTTTTGGATCAAGAGTTTATCCATTAACCACCCTGGGCCAGGAGCCAAACTCACATCCCCTGGAGGCCCCAGTGCTGGGCCAGCCCCATGAGAAATCCATTTCAAAAGGGGTTTTCCAGATGTCCAAAGGGAAACCCAACCGAGCTGCCCACACGTCTGCCCCGAGCGCGAGGAATCCCAGGCTCCCCTTCCTGCTCTCACTCCAAACGCCCCAAAAGCACAACCGACCCCAAGTGTTCGTGTCCCTGCAGCCACATCAAAGCCCCTCTGAGCCTCATCCTCTCGGCATCCCAAAGGACACCCAAAATTCCAGCCAGGCAAAACCCTCGGGAGACACAGAGGGGTTCGCAAAACTCCTTTCAAGTGCCTGAAACTCCAAGCGGTTTCAATTTCTTCAAGTCACTCAGAGGTCCTGTTTCTCTACAACGCTTCTCTAAAGCAGCTCGTGCCTCAGCCAGGATTCAGAGCCTCCTCCTCACAAAGCCACCCCCAGCTCTGATGCATTTCCCACTGCCGGAACAGCCCCAGAACCAGGGATCTCTGTGGAAGCCAGGATGCAGGAGGAGCCCGAACCCGAGCCCAGTTGCCCATTTTGCAGAGTTTAAACCTGCCTGGGTCCTGCTAAGGGAGTTAAACCAGAGCCTGCCTGGCTCAGTTTGGGCTCACGTTATTCCTGCTCTTTGCTAGCGTGTTTGGATGTGCAATCCATGTTAATTATCACAGATAATAGGCCTGGTCCATGACAAACATACAGAAATTAACATTCCTGGCTATTAATGGCTCCACAAAAATCCATTCTTTTCTGGAAGGACTACACCTACCTTTACTGCAGTCATTCTGCACTCAATTCACTTTTCAGCCCCAAATTCCTGCATCTTTTATGATCTGTACACTGCAGTATTTTCTAATTTTGAGGAGAACCAGGGAAGCTTTGGCTGGTTTAATCTTTACAGCTGAGATTTGTTGCTCAGAGCAGCTGTGGCTGCCCCTGGATCCCTGGAAGTGTCCAAGGGCAGGCTGGACAGGGCTTGGAGCAATTTGGGATAGTGGAAGGTGTCCCTGCCCATGGCAGGGGGTTGGAACAAGATAATCTTCAGTGTCCTTTCCAATCCAAACCAGACTTCTAAAAAGCTCTCAGGTGTAACTGAGGTCAGGGCACCACAACATTAATCTCCCAAATCAGACACCCAGAGCCTGGATTTCCAGCCTGCCCCAGCAGCACCCCCAGCTCTGGGGACAGGAATCTGTCGAGGCAAGCCCAGAGCTGAGGCTGTGATTTCGCAGAAGGAAGAAGCGCCTGTGAAACGCCTTCCCTGAATGCAGGCAGGTATTTATGGCTATCCCAGCACAAAAAATGCAAAAATTATCTGTTCAGACATGTGGTATGACTTGGAAGCACCAGCAGGGTTATGCTGCAAGCCTGGAAAAGTGGTTCAGGAGAAACATTATCCCTCTGGTATCATTATCGTTCTTGATTCTTTATTTTAATACTTCTTTTCTCCCCTCCCCGATCCTTAATTTTTCACGATGACTTCCTTTAATCAGGAAGTCTATCTGGGAAATGGCTCAGAATCCCAGGCAGTTTGGCATGAAGCATTTTAATCACCCTCTTGCTCATGTGCAGGTTACTGACTTGGGAGGGTTTTTATTTCATTTCCAGGCTCGGCAAAGTCACTTCATTAAACTCAACGAGGCTTCAGCAGGGAGGTTTCAGACTGGAACCTATAAATTACCTCCAGTAATGACGAGAAGGGAGGGAGACACCCCCCCCACGGCATTCCCGGGATCCCTTTCCAAGGGGAAGGGGTGGAGCAGGCACTTTGGGTGGAGCAGGCACACTGGTGGGCACCCCACCACCACCTCTGTGACCCTGTAGTGCCCAATTTTCACCTCCAGCCCACTAAAGGGATGAAGATGCTACACCCATCCTGACATTCCAGCACAGGGAAGCGGTGGAATTCCCACCCCTGCAGGGATGTCAAAGCCGTGTGCATGCGGCACTTGGGGAAGGGTGGGCTCAATCTTGGAGGGCTTTTCCAACCCGAACCATTCCCTGATTCCACGACTGCAACACTTCCCCCAGCGCAGGACTGCTGCTGCTTCCTCCAGAATCCCCATTTTCTTCATCCCAAGGCCGGGAGGTGCTCGGAGGGCGGTGCTGGTGTGGCTGCCGAGGCCCCTGTGCCAGCTCCGAGGGCACAGCCGGCAGGATGCCACCCCTCGGCTGGGAACATTCGTGTCAGGAATGGCACAACAGACGGCACCAGCACCAGCCCTGCCAGCAGATCCCACACGTGCCAGGAGCCCAAAGGGCCACTGCGTCCATCAGGGGAAGGTCGAGTCAGGACAGAGCCCAGAGTCCCACAGAGAACAAGGTCATAAATCCCCTCAACTCAGATGCAAAGCAGCACCTCACTGTTTTTAAGAGTTAAAAAGGTAATTTTTGGGGTTTTTGGATGTTTGGCCCAGCCATCCCTGCTGTGGAAGGTGTTACCCTCCCAAATGAAGAGTTATTCCTTCTGGGCTTCCTCTTCAAAGGTCACAGCATCCCACCAGGAGAACAACCTGGATTGCAGCCCCAGGGACAGCGGGTTTGGAGAGGGTACATCCCCAAGAGCAGAAGAGAGGGATCCCACTGTTCCTGATCCCACTGCTCCTGGCCCTGCCCAGTGCACCCCAATCCCCTCAATCCCCACAGGCACGCAGGTGGCACCCACAGCTCACCCCCTGTCGGAATTCAGGGATCAAAGGGGGACAGTGCCAAAGCTGGAAGGCAGAATTCCAGATCTACATCCAAGCAATCTGTCCCCAGCCAGGGAACAGCCTTCAGTCCGTGCTGCAAAGCCACCTCATTGCAAAGTGACAGAAGTGTGTCCCAGCACCCAAAAATACGTCACCAAATGGAATCATGGAATCGTGGAATGGTTTGGGATGGAAGGGACCTTAAAGTTCATCCCATTCCTTCCCTGCCATGGGCAGGGACACCTTCCACCATCCCAGGCTGCTCCAGCCTGGCCTTGGACACTTCCAGGGATCCAGGGGCAGCCACAGCTTCTCTGGGAAGCAGAGAAGGAATTCCTCCCCAAAAATCCCATCCAACCCTGCCCTCTGGCAGTTTCAATCTGTTCCCCCTTGTCCCTGTCCTAACACAGGACAAATCCAAACACACAAACCTGAACCAAGTTCTCCCGAAGTTCAAGGACCCCAAACAAAAAACATGGAAAGAGCAAAGTAAGGATTTAGCATTAAGGGAGTGCACAATTTAAACACACAGCAGTGCCCGTGCTCTCGACTCCTGACCTCCCACCACAAATGCGTCTGCAGAGCACAACAACACCAGGACACAAACCAGACCTGCGTGGGACAGGAATAAATTCGGATCTGAAACGAGGGGCATCTGTTCCTTGTAATGGCAACCACCAGAGATCTGCCCCCGTGAGCAAAAGTGACAGCAAGACATGCATCAAACCAGGGAGAGCTGCCCTGCCCCACGGACCCAGCTCCTCCTGACGTCAGCCAAGCTGTCTGTAAGTTAACTCAAACCAGAATTTGACCAGGAATACACACAGAGCTGAACACAAATTAAACGTAAATTGAGCTCTTCTAAAGAGGCTGTGCTCTGCTAAAAAAGAAAACACAGGAAATATGCAGGATGAGGCTGATTACTCAAGAGGAGCTACCACAGGGACCAAATTGCCATCCTTCCTGAAAATAAATCAGGAATTGCATGTACACAAATCTGACTCTGAGGCTAGAGTATAGAAAGCTTTCCTATGCATGCCTAAAATATTTATTATAGAGGTCTGGAGTTGTAAGACACACAGGGATATAATTAAAAAAGGATTTTGTGCTCTGCCATCATCTGTCATGTCCTAAAAAACGGGAGAGTGTTGCAAGAGACTGGGAAAAGAGAGGGACTCAGCTCAAAGCACTGCTGAGAGAGACCCCAAAAAACTAACTGAATATATAATCATTAGTAATTATTAATTACATTAACAGAGAATTATAACAATGATTATAATAACAATGAAAATGAAGTAATACCAACAGTAACAAGAAAAATAAAGTGTGTTTGGACCCCCTGGGCAGTGTTAATTTACTCCTTGATGGTCACAAACAAAAGGTGGCCAAAGCACAGCTCATCCCATGGTAAAACCATTACCTGGATCAAGGATCACTAAATCCACACTCACATTTACTTAACAGAAGCTTTTCACTCTCTTGTTGGGTGGCAGCAAGGAGAAAAATCCCCAAAATACCCTAAACTCACGTATTTTTCAGAGAGATCTCATTTAGGGTAAGTGCTTTCATTCCCTACTGATGCCAAGCCCTGCTGC
>NW_008238361.1:1271974-1279620 GCF_000691975.1 Corvus brachyrhynchos
TGACCCCTGGAAACACAGGATTTTCTGCAGTGCTCTGGGCTGGCACCACCACCTTGGCTGCTCCGCAGGGGTGACAGGAGCCCAGGGCATGGAACAAGGGCCCCCAGGAATGTGGCTCCAGGGCTGGCTGGTAATTCCAGGGCTGGCTGGTAATTCCAGGGCTGGCTGATAATTCCAGGGATGGCCCCGGGCTCGGAGCAGGTGGCTGCTCCAGCTGGTCCCTCATCCCGAGGCAGCAGGAAGGCAGCACCCCACCAGCCTTCCATGGAATGGGGATTTTGGAAGTCACAGGGCTTGGCACAATGTCCTATTTATGAGAAAAGGTAACACCACAACGGTGTTCTGGCTGCCCCTGGATCCCTGGGAATGCTCCAGGCCAGGTTGGACAGGGCTTGGAGCAACCTGGGATAGTGGGAGGTGTCCCTGCCCACGGGATTTAAGATCCCTTCCAACCAAAACCATTCCATGATTACAATCACTGTGTCTAATCACCTACAAATCTTTGGGTACTCAAACGTTGATTTTGTTCTTTCCCTCATTTTTTTTTTATCTGCAGAGGTTATGAAAGAAACAGAAAAGTTCCTACCGAAAACAAAAAAAGAAGAAAAGGGAAGAACACTGGAGGTTTGGTATCAGCCCTCAAGCTGTGAGAATTCCCTTAAAAACAGGGGGAGGGCTCCCAGCAAAATTCACCCCCAAAGCAGCTCTGCAGGACTCAGTTCCTGAAGGATTTGCTCCTAACCATGAATTAACAACAGCACTGTAAAACTTTCAATCATGGAATTCCAGAATGGATTGCCTTGGAAAGGACATTAAAGATTATCCCATCCCACCCTCGCCATGGCAGGGACACCTCCCACTGTCCCAGGCTGCTCCAAGCCCCAATGTCCAATCCCCAAAGCAGCTGTGCGGGACTCAGTTCCTGAAGGATTTGCTCCTAACCATGAATTAACAACAGCACTGTAAAACTTTCAATCATGGAATTCCAGAATGGATTGCCTTGGAAAGGACATTAAAGATTATCCCATCCCACCCTCGCCATGGCAGGGACACCTCCCACTGTCCCAGGCTGCTCCAAGCCCCAATGTCCAACCTGGCCTTGGGCACTGCCAGGGATCCAGGGGCAGCCCCAGCTGCTCTGGGCACCCTGTGCCAGGGCCTCACCTCCCTCAGAGCCAGGAATTCCTTCCCAATATCCCATCTAAAGCTGCTCAGTTTCAGACTGAAGCTGAGAATAAAATGACTCTGTAACAATGGCAAAGAGAACAATATAAATTTCTTTTTAAATATCATTATTAAACATGTCCCCAGCCTCCTGGGGCAGGAGTTTTCCAGGCACGTTCAGACCTAATATTTGACAGGAAAATAAACCCATACAGGGAGTTTTCTGTGACCTGGACAAGCAGGGAATGTGCAGAGGGTATTCCTGTCCCTTGGAATATAACCCCACCCAAACTGAGCAGGGCTTAGGGGCTGGCACAGAAGATCAGGAAGGTGAAACCTTCCCAGATTCCTGGTTTCCCTTTCTTAAGCAATACCAGCACAGAGATTTCCCCCCCAAGCTTAGGACAACAGGGTTTTTTTTTTTTTGGAAAAACAGTGCCCCACACATCCCAAAAGCACTCCTTGTCTGGGAGCTGGGTTTGGACAGAAAACCCAGAGCTTAAAAGGTGGCAGAGGGAGAGAAAAGAGCCCTGGCATTCCCCAAAAAGCCAAGGAGCCAGAGCCAGGCAGTCTGAGGCTGGGAAAGCGCCTTTGTCTCCCCGAGCTGTTTATAACTCCCTGTCAGGGTGCCTTGGGAGCCTTTTCTTGCCCACATGGAATTAAGTCCATCCAAAAGCCCTTGGGGAGCTGCTCCCAGGTTCAGGGCACTAAAAGCCCCCATCAGCTCTGTTCTGGCCCCCAGAAGGGCTGAGAGCCAGCCAGGATCTCCGTGGAGCCGGAGCAGGGTCTGGAGCACAGGGAAGGCTCCATGAACAGATGGCCAGAGGAGGAATGAAGCCTAATTAGGGGGGAATTTCTGTCCCAAAGTGGCTGAAGCCCAGCAAAACCTGCCCCAGAGTGCAGGAACTCTCTGAACTCAGGCGCTCTCGGGGTGCCCCAACCTATTCCCTGCCAAGAGGTGCCATCCACGGGCTCCAGCTGAGTGGAATTATTGTCATTATTCCCTCCCCGTGCCGAAAATCTGAACGGCAATTAAATTAATTTACTTCCCAAGTTCCATTTTCCTGATTAACGCCTTCCACAGGCACCAAAAGCAGCGCTCAGGGAAAGTGTCTCTCCAGCAGCTCCACTCCTACAAACAGGCCAAACCACACAAAGCATCAATAAATAAATAAATACAACCCCAAATGATGGAGCTGTTCTTTCTCACTGCCTTTTTATCCCCTGAATTTCTCTTATTTTTGCCCTTAACCACTTGTGTCCCATCCTCCCCAATGCTTCCAAAGCCAACGCTGTGGTGCCAATTCCCTGCTGTACAGCTGAGCCTAAACAACAATGCCAAAACCTGTGATTTATTACAATTTATTGGGATTTATTCCAGCACAGAGTCAATAAACAGCTCTCAGCATGGAGCATTTTGCCCTGATAAGCCTAAATTTGGGGCTGATGTCGTGGAAGTTTAAGGAATTGAAAAACCAAAATTAACTTCACGTGTTTTGCTGGGTTTTAGGCTGCATTAAAAAGCATTTGCTGGGATGCTTTTTGTAAGGACACCCATTCAATTGGATTAATTATCCTCAACTATTAGTACTCCAAATACTGCCATAATAAAAGCATGACACAATCAACTGTTAATTATACATGCTTATATTTATGCATCCATTCCTGCGTCAGTCTAGGTCTGGCAAAGCCCTACTTTAAAGGGCAGGTGAGCCCCAAAAGCACCAGGCAAACGGGAAAGCTGAGCCTGGAAACATCCTGGATTTCAGGCCTCCTAAGCTTTTCCAATCCATTCCCTAAATGAATGCCCAGAAAGACGATTACTGCTGCTTTGCAGTTGCCGTGTGCCATTAGTGCTCCTGCCTCCAAAGGAATTGATGGAGATTTCTCCTCCAAAACCAAGCAGGGAAGGGCATTGCTGGGAGTGCTCGACCAAGATATTCCCCATTTGTGTAAATTTCCATCTCCTGGGAAGGCTGGGGAGGAGAAGCCCGGCTCCAAAGCCCCCAGGGCAAGCACAAAGCTGTGTTTATCTCGTTGGGATGCAGCCTCTTGCTGCACGTTGTGCTGCTCCCCAGGCAGCTGCTGGGTGCTCCAGCGCTCATCCCACTGCATCCACCCGTGGCTCCAGCTCCACAACGCGGCCTCCGGAGCAATAAAAAGCCCGTTTTTAATTTCCAGAGTCCAGGAGTTAACCCCAGCTGAGGAATAAAGACAAGCAGCATGATCCATGTCAAACATCTGTGGGCCAGAGCCACTCATCCTTACATTAGGCTGGGTTTAAGTTGGTTTCCAGCAAAAAGGGAACGGCAGCCAGAGCCGTATCCGACGGGAATGGTGCAGGGAGAGCAGCCTTGCCTGGCTCAGTGGTTCCCTGCTGGCTCCCAACTTGCTGCCAGCCCACTGGGAAAAGACAGGCTGAGCCTTGGCTATAAATGGGAAAATATCCTGGGTTTCCAGATGCACTTGCAAGATGCAAATCCCTTGGAGAGGGACTCTGGATCAGGGATAGAGTGACGGGACAGATAGGACATAGGGAATGGATTCCCACTGCCAGAGGGCAGAGTTAGATGGGATATTGGGAAGGAATTCCTGGCTGGGAGGGTGGGATGGAATTCCCAGATGGTTGCCCCCTCCCTGGAAGTGTCCAAGGCCAGGCAGGAGCAACCTGGGATAGTGGAAGGAACCTGAGGGTAGCACTGGAAAATCCTTAACGTCCCTGCCAACCCAAACCATTCCATGATTCCAAGTCACAGCTGACCCTTCCTGGTCAGCACATTCCTGCCAGGAGCTCATGGTGGCTCCTGCTCATCCACGGAAGCTCCAGGAATGCTCCAGGCTCCTCAGAGACTTCCTGGCTGATCGTGCCATAAATAACCCTGGCACTGAACTACTGCAAACAACTAAAACTTAATTGAGTCACCAGGAAATTACTGGGAAATGATCCTCATTTTTATCCCTAAGCTACTTAAGGGGCATGCAGGCAAACCTGTGGAATACTGAATGCAGACAAGCAGGGATAATATTGTCTGCAAGCAAAAAAAACCTGGATTGATTTAGGCAGAGGGCGATTAAGTTATGGAAAAGAAGCTCTCCTAGCTCAGGCCAGACCAGAGATAAAACACTGCAGATGGAGAAGGAGAAGAAAGGAGAAGAAAGGAGAAGAAAGGAGAAAGGAGGAGAAAGGAGGAGAAAGGAGGAGAAAGGAGGAGAAAGGAGGAGAAAGGAGGAGAAAGGAGGAGAAAGGAGGAGAAAGGAGGAGAAAGGAGGAGAAAGGAGGAGAAGGAGGAGAAAGGAGGAGAAGGAGGAGAAGGTGGAGAAGGAGACAACCACTGGAAGGGAGGTGGCCATGGGAAGGGAATACACAAAAATAAAGGAGCATTTTCTGGGCTCACCAACCACCTTGGCTCAAAATACAGCGAGATGGGATGAGTTAAACTCCTCCACCTTCAGATTCAGGTTGGAGTAACGCATAAAAGAATAAAAATCTATAAACTGCTGGGATGGAGAAAATGAAGAGGTGAGAGGTGCCACAAACAACAGTAAACATGAATTATTCCAGCACCAGGAAGGATTTCACAAAACCAGATCCAAAAAGGCATAAAAATATTGACAATTCAAGAGTCTTGAGCGCTTAAAAAGGTGTAGAAAGTGTGAGAGGAGTCAGGGATGCCCTGCCACACACCAGGCTCCAAATGGGGAAGAAAAAGGGAAAGAAAAATATCCTTTCCCAAGCACCAAAACAACAGAATGAAAAGAGGGTGTCTGAGATCAATAAATCTGAGAAATTCAACACATGGGATGAGACAACAGCAAATCTATTCTATCTCAAACCTTAAAATGAACTGCCCAAGTTGTGCTGCAAGTGATGAACAAGGTGAGTATTAAACACCACAGAACAGGTCATTCACTGCTTGGGAACAGCTGAATTCCCTTTTCCCCCCTGCTTTTAACAGCTTTAGAATATCCTCAGAAGCAGCTAAGGGGAAAAGCCATCGTGCTGCTGCACAACCACCCTGGTGAGGACAATCCCAGCTTCTCCCTCACACATCCACGTGCTCCTGGATGATCCCTTGGGCAGGCTGGGGGATAAACGCATTTCTCCAGGGATTTTGGGGAGCAGCAGCTCTCTGGGCTACACTGAGGAAGGGTTGTCACCTCAGGGTTGTCCCCTGTGCTGGCAGCAGAGGTTGCTCCAAGTTCCATCTCCTACCAAGAGCACCAGGGTGATAAAACCTGAAATTAAAACTATCTGGCCTTTCCTGTGCTCAGCAGGAACTTCAGTCTCTCACCTGCACTCTGCAGCCCCCCTAGCACACAAAACCTGGCACACAGCACCCAGCAAGGACATCTGCTCTTCCCTAGCTCCCAAGTAACTCCCTGGATCGAGGAATCCTGGTTTCATTCCCAGCTCCTTCCCCAGGACCAGAGGCCTTTTCCTGCATCACCTCCTAAAAACCACATCACAGAACTTTGCCCTAAATACCGACATTCAAGAGAAAGCATCTTCATCTAACACCCATTCCAGGCATCCATCCCTCATGAATCCCAACACCTCTGCTGGAATTCCAGCTCTAATATTCCTACGTAAAGACAAAAATAACACTTTACTTGGAGAGCTGGAAGTCACTCCAGAAATGAGACATTTCCAGAGACAAAAATCTCTTTGGTTGGGCGAGAAACGTGACTGGCTTGGGGCAGCAGCATTTCTGACCATCCCACGAGGATCTGTCAGATTACCCAATCCTACACAATTCCTGCATTTTTTAGCACTCCACTGCTATATCGGAATGGGCTCGTGCTTTGTTTCTCCCTGGATTTTCTACTCCAAATGATCCCATTTCAGCCTGCAGAACGTGAGGCTGCCCGCTCCCCATTTTTGTTTGGAAAATTGCTGATCCATCAGCTGTCAATTAGCATCATTTCTTCTGCTGGAAGCACTGTCTCCATCCCATTCAACTCTCCCAACTCATTTCCCAGGAAGAAATGGGATCCAGGCACAAAGCTCTGCTTTTCCTATTATTCCATTCATCTTATGCACAAATACTGGGATAATGGAGTTTATTCAATCTCATTGCAGGCTTTCCTTGGCTTCCTGATTCAGAAGTTCACAGGAATCACTTGATGTCTAAAAGGGATTTTTGAGGATTCGATCTATGGGATTTGATAACATCCCATTTTAGGTTGGAATGCTGCTCTAAGGAAAGGGAAGCTCTCACATGAAGGTAAAAAGCACCAATCTGTGGCATTTAATCAACCACTGACAGCCAAACCCAAGGCACTGCCCTGATTACATTGAATTTTAAAAACTATTAAACTGTTCCTGCCGTATCCCACGCTGAGGGGGGACATCATTCCAGCCCTGCACACTGAAGAGCACTTATGGTGATTTTCAGACTGGTTTTACCTCAGAAAAAAACCCACACAATGTAAAAACTCAAATCTGTTTTCCAGATGATTTAACTATTAAGTGAAAGACGGGTAAAAAACTGCCTAGAACTTAAATTGGGTATGACCAAGTGAAATGGTTGCTCATGAAACATAAACCCTGCACAATGTGGTGCTACCACAACCCAGGGACTCTGGGAGAAAGATGTTGCCTATTAAAATGAAAAAAAAAAAAGAAAGTTTTCTATTTTCATGACAGCTGAGGGGTTCAGCACTGAACAGAGGGAAGGAAGGAAAGTATCCAGTGTAAAACGCAACCTGAAAAGTCTGTTCAGAAAGGCTTGTAAGTGCAGCTCTTGTTTTATTTAGAGTAAAAGAAAGCCTTTCTTATTTTACAGGAGTTCCAGTGGTGCATGGGAACTGAGGGACTGTGCTAACACCTGGATAAGCCTGTTGGATACAGTCCTGCACTGGGAAAAGTCTAGAGCATTCCCCGAGGGATCCTGAACCCTGAGGGAGCAGCGATGGCAGGCAGCTCACCCAAAACCAAAGGTTTCTATTCTGATTTCTTACGCAGCTGAAACATTTGGTGACATTTTCCAGATACCAGAATGTGACACAAAAGTAGGGGAAATGGCATCAGAGCTACACAGGATTTGCACAAACACTCCAGGGAACAATGGGAAGACACTGGGTTCTCCTGGCAGGAACAGGAGACACTGCTCAGAGATCCCAGCTGCTGGGAAAGGCTGCTCCAGACAAAAACCAGGAGATGGAGAGTGGGAAAATATTCCTAATAAATAATCCTAACATGAGAAAAACGTGGTAGAAGAGATCACTGGGCTGGTCACAGACTGGGCATCCTCAGCTGCCAGACCAGGGAAGTGCAGCAGTGATGGAACAGGGAAATGCCCCCTCCTTAAATCACAGCATCCCCTGAAGAGGAATCACGGAATCCCAGACTGGTTTGGGATGGAGGAGCCCTTAAAGCCCATCCCATCCCACCCCTGCCACGGGCAGGGACACCTCCCACTGTCCCAGGCTGCTCCCAGCCCCAATGTCCAGCCTGGCCTTGGACACTGCCCGGGAGCCAG
>NW_008238361.1:1279671-1286731 GCF_000691975.1 Corvus brachyrhynchos
GGGGGGGGGGGCCCCCTAAACCCCCCCCCCCCCCCCCCCCTGCCACGGGCAGGGACACCTCCCACTGTCCCAGGCTGCTCCCAGCCCCAATGTCCAGCCTGGCCTTGGGCACTGCCAGGGATCCAGGGGCAGCCACAGCTGCTCTGGGAATTCCGTCCCAGGACCTCCCCACGCTCCCAGCCAGGAATTCCTTCCCAGTATCCCACCTAAAGCTACCCTTGCCACTGGCATCACTTCCCACAGCCACTCCTGTGCATCTCAGCACAGCATTCCAGCCAGGATTTCCCCCAGCAAGTCAGGGGTGGCTGTGGGACAGCAGACCCAGCTTTCGGGGGTTTTTCTTTTCCCCATCTTTCCCATTTTGACGGATTTCCATCCCACATTACCCAACTGCTCCCTGCTGCTCAGACACAGCGTGCAGATCCCTCCCTCCTCCACCCCGAGCACACAAACACCACAGTTCAGCCTCCTACTAATGCAGAAGAAGTTAAACCCTGCTCCCTAATGAAGCAGATCTGCTCGTGGCACGTTGATATTTCTCCAGCCACATTCCCTCCCACGAAGTTCCAAACGCTCCCAGAGAACCGCGGGCAGAGGGAGCGGGCTGAGCTCCCACAGCTGCACTGGGAATGGCCTGGAATGTCCCATCCCTGCCTGCCACGGAGCCAGGAACGGGGCAGGGACAGCACCACAAACACCACCTTTGCCAAGGAGCGACCTCCCCCCTTGGCTGTGTGCGATCCCTGAGGGAAGGACCCGCACAGACATCTCCAAGGATGGAGTCTGGCCAGAAAAATCCATAAATCTGCTCTTTTAATCACTGTCTGAAGCCTTTATCGTTGTTATTATTATTATTATTATTACTGTTATCATGGTGCACTGAGATGCTGCAAGAGCTGCTGCTTCCAGCTCCGGGGAGGAAAGGGAAAGTTTTGGCCCAAAATTTGCTGATTGAGGGAAGAAGCAGAAAACGAGAAATCTCTGCTAATTGAAAAGACAAGGAAACAGCCAGAATTCGGCACCTTGGGAAACAAAACGGGGTCATTCCTGAGCACTGGAGGTCTGGGCATGGAGCTTCCAGAGGAAGAGCAGCCGTGCCCATGGATGTGGCATCCCCCATGGATGTGGCATCCCCCAGCACAAGGTCAGCGCCGCTGGAAGCTCGGCAGGATAAGGCAGCCCCATTCCAGCCCTCAATCAGTGTTTTGGCTACGCAGCTCCACAGCTCAGTGAAGGACTCCCTGTTTTCCCTGGTATCTCTGTGGGAAAGGCCCTGCTGCAGGAAATCGTGGTGCCCCAAAGAGCTCAAACGTGGCTGTCCTGGGAGCCCAGGGATGGGTGGCCCTGGGGCAGACCCTGAGCTGTCACAGCAGGAACATCTTCTTCACCAGGAATTCCCAAACCCATCACTTCTGAGCTGGAATAAATCCAAATCTGAATTTTCCCAGTGTTAAAGAGGGAAGGAGCTTTTCTTCTTCCACATCTTTTCTGGGAAATATTTTGGCACAGCAGCAGCAGCTGGGACATGGTACCCAAATAAACCTGTAGGTCAAACTTAAAATATTATAACAGGCATTGTTTGTAATGTTTCAGTGCCTCTGTACATTTATTTATGTACTGTCTGGGCTGTTCCAATACCAGAACAAGAAACACAAGTGACACTCGGGTTCTTGCACCTCAAGTATCCCCAAGCACTTCCTCGGAGCACCTCAAACAATTCTAACAATTCCAACAATTCCCTGAATGCCTCACAAGTGCATCGGGGCTGTTTTCACTCCACTTGCTGAACAGAAGGGATAATTCACCTTTAACAAAGATCTGCCATCAGACAGAAAATAAACACGAGCAAAACCAAACAAACAATAGCTCTGAGCTTTCCAAATAAAATTCCTTTTCCCTTTCAGTTGTGCAACCTTTTGTCCCCGAGCCAGCAGAGAATTCACTGCCAGAGAAGAATTTCATGCTTAATCAATTTTTGCCTCGCTGGTGTTTGCAGGTATCCCAATTCCTCCTCTTCCCTGCAAATCCAGCTCAGGATACCTTGGGTCTGCCATATCCAAGGGTGCAGGAGAAAACTGAGGGCTGGTTTTCCTGCCCTCTGGAACAAGGAATTCATTTGCATCCCCCTCGCTGCTGAGGGAACAGGGATCCTGGTGTTCAGCAAAAAACTCATGGGAACTCTTGCACAATTTCTTTTATGATCTAATTGAAGCACTTAAATCTGACAGAATCATTCCCTAGCACGGAGGAAGCCCACCTGCCTTCTGCTCAGAACAGGCTGGATTTCCAGGAATAGGCACAGATTTATTTCTGGAAAATACCTCTTGCTCCCTTACCAAGTGATGGCCAACAAAGGCAGAGCTGGGAATGGTCCCAAAGCTTCTGCAGAGTCAGAGTGAGCAAGAGCTGCCTCAGACAGGAGAAAAGGTCACCAGTCACACACCTGACCCTGTAAGCCCTGTGTGGGCTGAGCTGAAAGGTCATTCCCCTCTAATCCGTGCACAGTCTGAGACTCAGCTTCCCAAATTCCTCTTCCCCCATTCTTCTGCCATTTGATCCAAGTCAGCTGAATCTCCCACTTCTCCTGGGTGTGGTCAGCACAGTAACAAGGAGAACACCCTTGACCATCCCAGGCCCCACAGGGTCTCATATTAAAGGAGTCAAAAACCAAAATTTAAGAAGCAAAGCGTTTTCCCCACAGTGTTTTGTGCACTTCATCCGTCTGCTCAGGCACAGACCTGTGGAATACCGGAACGGTTTGGGTTGGGAGGGACCTTCAAGCCCATCCCATCCCACCCCTGGGACATTTCCACTATCCCAGGCTGCTCCAAGCCCCTCTCACTCCTCACCTTCCTCCACAGCACTGCCAGAGGCTCCTGAAAAATTCATGGCTAAAAAACGCCCGTCAAGCACAGAAGTTCTTGTTTCACTTAGCAAAAGGAACACCGCGCATTTGCCACACTCAGATACTCATTTAGATGATCAAGAGAACAGGAATCTGCAGCTGAAGCTCTGACACGGAGCAGAGCTGAGCTCTCAGATACAACTCCCCGCGAGCGGATCATCGGGAAGCCGTGACAACTCCCAGACTATTTCAGGAAGCTGCAGTTCTCAGCCAACAGCTCACAGCCATCCACCCGAGCTACCTGTAAGCAGCTGCTATCACACAAGGATCAAATTAATTACCAAACACTTCCTGGCTCAACCCATGGAGCTTTAATAATTATCCCGACGTCAAATGGATTCCGGTTACCCGGAGAGAGTTGTGCCCACACCTGGCACCAGTGCCATGGCAAATCACTCCTGAGCCAAAGGTCTTTGTAGGGATGGCATGGCCAACCCTACAGTCCCCTAAAAGTGTGACTGCACTGTTCAATCTGTTTTCCATCAGCTTCCCAATAAAACTCCTTGTGCCATAATTCACCCCGATGCCAACCAGCGCCGTGTCCCTGCTGCCCACGGAGGGGGAATAACAAATGTAATTAATAATTATTTACATCTCCAGCTTTAGGCTTCTTATATCTGAGAGGAGAGACAAATTCAACGCTCACCCAGGGTCCCTGTGAGAGTGCACGGGCACACAGAGGCTCCCCCACACACTCTCGACATCAAAGCTGCTGTTTGAGCAGGCTTTAAGTTAAATATTTGTGATAGTTAATTTATTTGATCATCTGCACTTGCAAGGCTCAGAGCTGGGCAGAGAGGCCTTTGAAGCACTCCCAAACACACTAAATTATTGGGAACCTGTGTCAGGAAAGTGCTGCATAAACTCAGCCAAGCCATTCCCATCACCTCCCAGACCCTCTGGGTAACGGTGCCACCCACCCAGCTCCAAACCTGCCCCACGTGGGCCTGGGATAGTTCTCTGTCCTTTGGAAAGCAGGACAAGGGGAATCACAGGGGGACACGCCAGGATGTTGGATGGATGAACAGCCAGGATTTCTGGATTGAACAATTTGCTTCTTCATTGTAATTACTGGCTTCTGAAAGACTTCAGCAACTTTGCCAATTTGTACAACCCTCTATTCTCTGCTTTTGGCCTCCACTGTGCAGTCATTTCGCAGACAAACAAGGAACAGATGTACAATCTAGAGCTGCCCCAAGTCCTTTTATAGTAAAGGATTTCTGGCCAAATAATATATATTAAAAAGAAGGGGGGAAAAAAAAAAAATGAATTTTTGTATTTTTTAAGGTATCTCTCACAACACCCAAACACACACTAAAAAATCTAAAATTTCTTCGTATGATTCTGGAAGGCTCAGGAATGTTCTGTCCTGGAGCAAATCCTGCCCTCAGCCAACACCCACGTGGGGAGAGCGGCTGGAGCTGCCCACAAACTCTGGGGACAGCAAGGGCAGCCCTGGGGGCTCCTGCTGCCATCACCAACCCCTTCTGCCCCTGGGCCACCAGCACACAGCTTCTGAAAGGGCAGGAGGCTGGAGCTACAGAATTCCAGAGAGGCTTGGGATGGAAGGGACACTAAGGATTATCCAGTGCCATGGGCAGGGACACCTCCCACTATCCCAGGCTGCTCCAAGCCCCGATGTCCAGCTTGGCCTTGGACACTTCCATCGCGGCCCAGCCACAGCTGCTCGGGAATTCTATTCCAGCCCAGCCCCACCCTCCCAGCCAGGAATTCCTTCCCAATATCCCACCCATCCCTGCCCTTTGGCAGTGGGAAGCCATTCCCTGTGTCCTGTCCCTCCATGGCTAACACTGCTCTGTGCTGCTCAGGCAACATGACGAGGGAAGTCGTAACCTCTGGGAGTTTTCGTATGGATCTTCCTTCCACGGGATCCCTCCCTGGGGCCCAGCCCAGGCTCTGGGAGTGCTGTCCCAGGAGCAGGACAGTTCCCAGAGCCGCCGTGCCGAGGTGTCCCCGCTTGCCTCTCCAACGTCGGGAAGCGCCGGGCACGGCTCCAGCTCATGATCCGGGACACACAGCCGCTCTCAAGAGCTGCACTGCCGAGTCCTGGAGGTCCAGCATGGCCCAGCTCTCGTGTGAGGAGCATTCATTTCCAGGACAATGCCCCTATTCTGGTGCTTTATGACTATCCTCCCCAAATGTATGTTTAACGCTGCGCAGTCCCCGCAGACAAACGCTTGTTTTGTTAAAGAGATCCCGGGGTAAACTGAAAAGCAGCACATGCTGGATTTCTGCAATATGTTACTGAGAGCACAGCGTACACAGGTTATACATTAGCCAAGTCTCACTGCACTGAAACCCTCGTGAAAGGCGTTGTTTTGGGAAGAGGCAAAGCCTGGGACAGATTAATGCCTGTGTTTTCCAGTATATCCGGACGGAATTCCGTGCATCTTGGGTTGTTGGAACTGCAGAGCACATCAGGGTCAGAGCAAGGAGTGCAAGTGAAACGATGCTCTGTTAAAACAGGGGTGCACATCACAGACCTTTCACCACCCACAGGTCACAGAATCAGGGAATATCCTGAGCTGGAAGGGATCCAGGGACCACCCAGTCCAACCCGGCACAGACACCCCAACAACCCCACCCCAGGCATCCCTGGCAGCACTGTCCAAACGCTCCCGGAGCTCTGGCAGCCTCGGGGCCGTGCCCATTCCCTGGGGAGCCTGGGCAGTGCCCAGCACCCTCTGGGGGAAGAACCTTTCCCTGAGATCCAACCTAAACTGGAGCAGAACTAACTGGGAGCACGGCATTTCTCAGCAACAACATGGGCGGGAGCACAGCCCCTGAGGCCAACGGGTAAAAGGGCATGAAATGATGAAAACCTGCTCATTTCACTACACTGACCCTCCAGAACTGAAATCAGGATGTGATAAATGGGAAATTCCCACATTTTAAGCACCAGCAGCTCCAAGTGCTGGTACCTGACCAGCCCGAGCCCTTTGGCCCCAGGGATGCTGCACTGCTGGAGGCTCGGGGTAGAGATTTTCTCCAACCCAAGTATAAATCAAATTGAACAAGTCAGTGTCACTTATTTCCCATGCCGAATTCCCAGATGGACTCCTCCAAACAAAGAAAACAATAATTAAGCTGAGTTTGTCTAAAATGTGGCTGCACACTGCTCACCATGGAAATCCCCCGGCAGCCGAGCAGCCGGATCACCACCCCTGCCTGCAAGCACACTGCAAACTGCTCTGCTGGTTTGAAAGTCCAGTTGTATGGTTACCAAAGAAAAACCCCATTTACACCTCCCAGCAGAGAGGAAAAACCCTCCAGAGCCACAGCTCCAGCCTCCCGCTGTCCCCGCACCTCCCGAGGACACAGAAGGGGACCGGGAAAACCAAGCCCTTCTCGTGCCTGGCTTGCTGCACGGGGAAGCGTTTTGATCCTGATCAGAAAGTGCTCGATTCAAACCCAAGAGGCAGCCCAGATGCTTACAAATACACTGGTGCTGAAGTGCTGCTGCATTAGCATCTTCTGCATAATTCATGTTCTCGTGCCGGGGAGAGCTCTCCAGTTGAGCTCCGTGCAGGGTCACGGTGCCACAGCTCCACCACGGATTCCTCCGGGCACAGCCGGGTGCCAGCCTGCCCTGCCAGACCCAGGCCAGCCCAGGAGAGAGGCAGGGCTGGCTATGGACCACAGAATCCCAGAAATCCGGGTTACTCCCAGAGCAGCTGTGGCTGCCCCATCCCTGGCAGGGTCCCAGGCCAGGTTGGACATTGGGGCTTGGAGCAGTTTGGGACAGGGAAAGGTGTCCCTGCCATGGCAGGGGACGGATGGGACGGGCTTTAAGGTCCCTCCCAAGCCAGGCCATCCTGGGATTCTGTGCCTTTTCAGAGGTTGTGTCCTGGTGGTCCAGGGGCAGAAGGGGTTGGTGATGGCAGCAGGAGCCCACAGGGCCGCCCTTGGTGTCTCTCCAAGGCACCAAAGTTAGGCAGGATATTGGGAAGGAATTCCTGGCTGGGAGGGTGGGCAGGCCCTGGCACAGGGTGCCCAGAGAAGCTGTGATTGCCCATGGATCCCTGGCAGTTCCCAAGGCCAGGCTGGACACTGGGGCCTGGAGCAGCCCGGGCCAGTGGAAGGTGTCCCTGCCCATGGCAGGGGGGGAACGGGTGGGGGTCAAAGGTTCCTCAA
>NW_008238361.1:1286762-1289040 GCF_000691975.1 Corvus brachyrhynchos
GTAATTGCAGCAAAACCCAAGGGGCCTCACATTCCCTGTGCCATAAATCCACAGTGGGCACCAGTGCCAGCCCTTTCACCCGGGCACAGCAGTGCTGGTGCCCCTGGAGCACAAACCTGCCCCAGGACCCTTCCCAGCCACTCCAGAAGCCCAAAGTGAGTGTCACAAGCCGTGGCTGGGTCAGCAAAGCAAAGCAAAACTGCCACCAGCCCCAGGGATTTTCCACCTCCAGAGGGAACACTGGGCTGTATTCATCCCCCCTTCCCCACTACTGAGTTGGAAGAACAGCAACAGCCTGGAAAACGAACAGAAAGCTCCAAACTAAAAGTGTGTTTGGGGAAAAACGCAGGGATGGCACAAGGTTTGCCTCTCAGTAACCTCCCAGTGACCAAACCAAAATCAGAAAGTGAATGTCAAAGGTTGGTTTCATTTTAGGATGGATCCTGAGCGAGAGATAACGAGGAAAACAAAACCAGCTACTCCTGCAGGGTCATTCACCCTGACGAGCTCCAGAGCAAGGTGACAGATTTAAACCACTTCTTCTGACAGACTGGGAAGGAAAATTCATTCATTCAGCAGGTGCTGGACTCCAAATGAGAGCACAAGACTGCCTGGACCCTGTTAAACCAGGGGTGGTGCTGATCCCACATGGAACACCAGCCCAATCCCCTCTGCAGCTGGAAGGAGCACCCAAAATTCCAGCAGGGGAAAACACTCCCCTTCCAAAGCAGCCACACAAGCACAGGACACGGGCTGGTAATTACCACAGACACCTTCACATGGATGTTTTATTCCAAAAGGGGTTGGAGTCTGTAAGAAGTTGCCTGAATAATTCAGAGTCTTTGTCCAACAATCCAAAAATACAGTAAAAACACCAAGGTACTTTTGAAAACACGTGAGGAAATCAAACATTTTGGTTTGGGTTTGCATTCTGCTGAGTTTGGCTGTTCAGGGGGAGAAGTTTCTGTGCACTTTAATACCTCCTCATGCAGCAGGAAAAGCTGAAGTGATTCTGTTTTTAAAATGAAAGCCTGCAGGCAGCCACCCGTGGCTTCAAGTCATTCAATCACCCATCGAAAACCCCTCAAGAGCTACTGTTTTATTTAAGACCACCTTGTAAACTCTGAATTTCATCTTGCACCTCTCCAATTCTTTCTTTAGCATCACCCATGACGTGGAGTAGTGCACAAGAGACCATCTCACACCTCGGGGCCAGCTTGTGCACGACCTTGCTCGTGGAGACAAAATAAAAACAATAAAAGCCCCTTTACCTTGCACACAGGGTTAAGGAAGCTGATGGAGATGTTTGATAAAGCTTCAATGCTCTGAGGAAAGAGGATGGTGCAGGTTAAAGGTAAAGGCAGAGGTTTTGCTTGAGCTGCTGTTGTTCATCTTAGACAAAATTTAATGTGTAATTTAGAGGGTTCATCCCTCCACCATCACCCAAATTAATGGGATTATTTGGCATGGAGAAACGGTACACAGAAAAATAAATGCATCTACATCAGCCCAGCCATTTTTTAAGGTTTCCAGGAGCTGCAATTAATTTTAGCAGGGTTACCAGCAGCTAAATACGCACCACAGCACCCTCGTATTCCAGACACTGCAAGGAAAAAATCACTTTTACAAAAAATGTTCTCCTGTCATGTCTGGGTGGAAAAACTTAAAAATGCCACCCCCTGCCTGACAAAGCAGCTGGGCAGAAGTGTCACCACCCAGCACTGCTGTACATTTAACCCCTCTGAAATATATACATTTAACACTGTGATTTATCAGGTTGTTTATTCAAGCAAAAGCGTCACTGCCCCAATCACTTCAAGGAGACCTCGTGGAAAAACCCCAGTGGCAGGAGCCTGTCAAAGCTGAGGCCTCAACAAGGAAACCCCACAGGTCTTTTTGAGACCTGAATTTTACAAATCTCCTTTTCCTGAAGATTCCTAAACTTGCTTTAGGGTCTCTCACCTTCCAGTACCACTCCCACTTGTATCAGGTATTTCAGGATCTCAACTGAAATCCATCCCAAGAGAATTCTGCTGAATTTAGGAATCACAACAAGGAATCCAGTGCCCCACCAAAGCAGGGAAGCTCATCCCATCCCACGGATATCTCCTGCAGCCATGCCGTGCTTCATAATGATTTGCAGATCTTAAACCATATATATATATATATTTTATAAAACAATGCCTAACATATCTGATAGACAATGAGGAAGGGGAACAGAGAAACAGCTGGGAAACATTAGGAGTTTTCACACTGAGCTTCCAAATTCTTCAGCAGG
>NW_008238361.1:1289154-1290285 GCF_000691975.1 Corvus brachyrhynchos
AGCAGGAGACACTCAAACTGCCTTCCCTGGGATGGAAAACGACGCTCGGACAAAACTGAGGGCGAAGAAGGAAATTCCAGCGGAAGGAAGATGCTCCTGTGGGCAAAGCAGAGGTGCTGCCCTGCCTCCAGGTAAGTACCTTCCCTGGGGATGGCAGGGACACCTCCCTCACCCTCTGGCCAAGCCCTCCATCCCACAGCAGCGGGCACAGAGGAGTCCTTTGTACACCCAGATCCTACTCGGAGGGGTAAGAGGATATTTCCTGTTAACCTCACCGCAGATTTGTAATCCAGCAGTCAAATTATGTCAATCACAGCTCATTAGGCAGCGATTTCCCCTGCCAAGCCTGGCCTGGCTGCTTCCTCCAAACCACGTGGCATCTGCAAACGCACAGCCCCGTTCTGGGTTCAGGGAGACCACCCTGCTGCAGGAGCTGGAAATCCGGGATTCGCTCCCACGGCTCCCAGCAGCGGTGCCACCACGTCTACGGACACTTCTGGCACCCTCGCTCTGCTGAACTGTGGTTTCCTCTGACAGACATGGGGTGGCTAGCAGAATTCAGGATTTATGCCCACGTGTCCAACACAGCCGAGGAGAAGAGAGCGTTGGGGAAGGGACAAGGCTGGGATGTTCCCAAGGGGATGTGCCAGTGCTGGGAGGCTCAGAGGCAGAGCCAGAGCTGGGATCCAACACAGGCAAGTCAGGAACTCGGTGGCAAAACCATGCCACTACTTCCCTGGACTTCACATGGTTGTGTAACCCTGAGAGTAAGGGAATTATTTCACAGGAAAAGGGGAGAATTCCCATCAGTTTGAGAGGATGGAAGAAACAACACTCAGCTTACAGACTGAAACCTGGATCTCTCTTGGGTTATCCTCCACATTTTCCTCCTTGAAGTGCACGCCATAAACACATCCTCCTGGAACACAGGCACAGACCCCAGTCCTCACCAGCACAGACTCAACATATGAACCGTGGCAGCACATCTACTGCAGCAGTGCCAAAAACAGCACCAGGAGACACAGATCCACGGGGAAAACCCTGATGTTACTGCCCAACAGACCAGGAGGGGTGACACAGCCAGTGCCATCACTGGCCCTCCGGTCAGCCGAGGACATCCTGTGGACTGCG
>NW_008238361.1:1290822-1292469 GCF_000691975.1 Corvus brachyrhynchos
GCCGATGCCATGAGGAGCACAGATTTGAGAACCTCACCCAAAAAAATGTGACCTGGAGCAGTGCCCATCATGTCCTGCAATTTATGTACCTCAGGGAGGATCAGGAGGCAGGGGGGTCACTGTGTGTGCTCGAGGTGACCGTGCGTGTTCGAGGTGGACAGACCACCTCACCAGAGCCCTTCCTCAACACAAACTCCTTTAACAACCCAGCAAACACAAGCTGGCACACGTCCATCACCTCCAGGCACACTATCCCCTCGCTGAAGGGACTCCAGAGATCCTGGAGAAGCTCAGGACAGCATGTTTGAAGTGGAAAAAATAAACCAGTTGGTGTCACGGCACTCACGGTGAAATCACAGCCAGCCTGTGCTCTCCTCGTGGTTTGGAGGGCCAGGGCCCCCTGCTCTGCACGAGGGGAGAGAATAAAACTTCAAAACACACAGGAGGGACCTTCCCCACACAGAAACAGACACAGCCCTCCCAGTGTGAGGACTCGAGAGCTGCACACAGCAACTCAACGTGTTCATCAAAGTCCAAATCAGCCTTGGGAATTTCATTAGAGACATGAAAATTGGTATTGTCAGCACAGCCCGCCGGGACCTCGCCAGGGCTCTGAGTGTGCCAGCAACGCTTGTGCCAGGCTAATTTCTTAAGACAGCACATAAAATAGGTGAGATTTAGTCTTATAACCTTCAGCATCTCCTTCTTCATACTCGCATCTCCTGACTAATCCTGTCTCCCCACAGAAAACATTCCTCATCGTTTTTCCCCTAATCGTTCCTTTCTCGTTAATCCCTGCACTTCTCCTGCCTGCCCCATTCTGGGGTTTGACCAGTGGCACAGTCATCTCTCCCTCAGAGCCACAGAGTAAACAAAATAATGACAGCCTGGCAGTTTATTCTTTCATAAACCGGTCAGATATTTCCTGGAAGCCGCAGCAACATCAGCCATCCCCGGCTGGCTGCAAGAACAGCAGGAAGGTGATTTTTGGTGGTGCTTGAGCCCCATCTTGCAGCTTCTCCCAGTGGGAGAAGAAACCAACGGGAGCAAATCATCCCACACCATGTTTGTACAGACTGTCCACCTGCATGGCCGGCCTCTCCCTCCAGCAAAGCTGCAGCACTCGAACTCTGAGCCTTAATTGAAGTCCATCTTCTAAAACCAGAGGCCATCCACTGCTTTCAAGCAGCTCAGGCAATGACAGGCTGGGTGCTGTTATCTCCCATATTTACGTTACACGTTTCTAACGCTTCCCCAAATGACGTCTCTGCCTTTTACTGATCCCATCCATCAGCCCTAACCCAAACCCACCGATTTCCTCCCGCAGACCACGCACGCAGACGGAGCCAGGAGCCCTTATAGTAGTTAAAGATGAATCCAGACTGGATTCCGAGCCATGTGCCGCCTGTGGGAGCATCTCCCGTCTCTAACACGACCCCGGGTTTCCCCGACAAGAGCAACGCGACACCAGGCTTTTTCCACTGTGCCTAATAATCGTAACATCTCACTCGCCATTTGGCTCGTCAGTGGGGGTTCCTGACTGAATAGGCTTATTCTTTTCTTAGACATGATAATCTAATTGGGTCTAACCAGAAATAATCCCCAACACACACCAGTTTGTGAATCCTCGCCCAGCGCCGGGAGCGG
>NW_008238361.1:1293793-1297509 GCF_000691975.1 Corvus brachyrhynchos
AGGCCAGGCTGGACATTGGGGCTTGGAGCAGCCTGGGACAGTGGGAGGTGTCCCTGCCCATGGCAGGGGTGGGATGGGATGGACTGTAACGTCCCTTTAAACCCAAACCCATCTGGGATTCCGTGATCCTGTGGTTAACTCTAGACCTTTGCTGTGGAAAGCCATGCTCCTGCTGCTCACCAAAAAGGTGCCCAAGGACAGTGGCCCCGCTTGGTCCCCACAGCCCACATCCCGAGTGACTGAAATCAGGACAAACAGGGTGATTGATCTCCACGGATTCACCACCCCAACAGATCCGTAACTGAGCTGAAGCCGCCTGGGCATAATCAGGAGGTTCATCCTCCCCAGCGTGTCAAACCTGCCCATTCCTCAGGTGTTATCCCCCATTTCTTCATCGTTTCCTGCATGTTCTCTCCAAGGTGGGGTTTCAGCATCCCAGGAATGCAAGGGCTGCATAGGAAAGAGGAGCCTGGAACCCTGACCCTGGGAGATGCCATCAACCCATTTGGTGACTGTGCTGTGCTCACATCTGGTTTAGTCCAAAGTCCAAGATGTAATTCCCTCCTGTCACCTCCACCAATCCATATCCCACTGTCCCCTATTAGCATTCCACTATCCTTCCAGGGAAGAACGATTTTCACTCAGCTCTCACCTTCATGACAATACTCGTGCTGCTGCCCCTCCTGGAAATTCCTGGCCATGGAAATGATCCACATGGAGATTAATTTGGGGGGGAAAGCAAGAGGATAAGCATCACTGTTTGGAAAATGACCATTCCTTAATTTACATTCTCTGGGATAGGAGTTGTGCCAGAGGCACGGCTTAGGAAGCTGCCGCAGAAGCGCTGGGAATCCTGTGTGGCAGCACATGCAATCCTGCAGTGGAAACCCATGGAAGTGACAGGCAGCTTTTCTCTGTGTGAGCTCTAAAGCCACTACTAATTAAATGTGCTCATTCCAATTAAAAAAAAAGACGTACTACATCCATAACTGGGATGGGGAGCGACACCTTGTCCTGGCTCACTCCCCACCTTGCCCACAGAACATCAGGACGTGGCCCAGGATCCTGAGTGATGCCAAAGGTGTGGATTTCCCACTCTGCAGGCTGCAGGAACAGCTCAGAATTTCATAAACTGCTTTGTTAAAAGCCTAAAAATCTTGCAATATCCTTCATGAACAAAGGTTTAAACCCCGGAGGGATCTCAGGAGTTAATAACAACGTCATTGTCGATAGTGAAGGAAACGGTAATAGATACTTTGCCTCGTGTCTTTTATCTGAGACCATCACAATTCTTTGAAAGATTAATTAGTTAATTAAGCTTCACAACACTGCTGTGAGATAAGGGAGCGTTAGAGTATCACTGATAACAGAGGAGGGTCAGGGAACAGTGACTGAAGACAGTCCCCAGCAGTGGATCCTTCTCTCTCCCAGCAGCAAATTGCCAGCGGGGCTTTCAATTACCTACAACGACAAACTGACTCCAGTGTGAGGAATCCAGAATTTTCCCAGTCAATAATTCCCACCATGGAAGCACTCAATAGCTTTCTGATGATCCTTGTGGGTCCCTTCCAACTCAGCAGATTCTGGGATTCCGGGAATCACCTCAGCATTTTTACCTCCCTCTGGACGCTGGGAGACCCTGGGGGACGGGGAGCTGCTGCTGGCCACAAATACCTGGGACAGGTTGGGAAAACTGCAGGATAAACTGGATTCCTGGGCTTCAGCAAGAAGTCAAAGGCAGCTCTAAATCCTGCTGAGGCATATTCAGGTCAAAACCAGCCTTGCAAAATTTTTAATGAAATTAGGCATCCTTACACACAGCAAACATTTAACATCAATGCAGCAGAGCAAAGGAAAGAATTCTTTTAAAGGATAAGGTGATTTTTAAGCAATTTGTTGTTGTCTGTAACTGGGATGTCGACATTTGCAAGTGCCGAAATTAGTGTGGGTAAGTAAAAAAGGGACTTACGTGGCTCGTGCAATGCAAAGAAATTATTCTGGGATAACAACTAATAAACAAGAGTCCTTTGTTTTCACATCTATTTATTCAAATAAAATCAGCAGCTACACAATGTGCAGTTCCCAGAGCTCATCCCAGGCACCTGGGCAATGCACACCGGGTGATGCCACCAGGGAATTCTTTGTCTGCCTCGGGATTAATGGCCATACCAGCTTTGCAAGGGCTCCGTGCCACGAGCTTGTGTGGAATTTCACTGGAGAATGAGACTGCTCAGCCTTTCCTCAAGGTCTGTTTGTCACCAGAATCTCCTCATAAAAAGCTGGAAGTTTGGGGACGAGTCATTCCTAAATTCCCCTGACCCAACTGGCCTGTTTGTCACCAAAATCTCCACATAAAGAGCTGGAACTTCGGGGCTGAGTCATTCCTAAAATCCCCTGAAGCAGTCTGGACTTATTTATCTACGGAAGAACCTCTGAAGGGAAAAGATTGGTTTATGAACCCTCCTTTTCCCTGCTGCTCAGCACTTCCAGATGCATCCTGAGCTGCCATCTCAGTGGAGTTCCAGGTGATCTGATAAAAGCTGGAGAAGCTTTAATAAATAGCCAGGTCCTGGCTCAGCAGTGGCCAAGGATGTTCATTCATAATAAAGATGTAGAGCACCCATAAAGTCCATCCGTGAGCTGAGCAGGGCTCACTTAAGGAGAGGTTATTGATTGCAGCTCCTGAATGCTGAGCTTGCCTAGGAGAGGGGGTTTTCTGTAATAAATGAAAAAAAGATATAAAAATCACGGGCTGCTTTCTGAGGGCAGTCTTCTCAAGGAAAACGAGCTCCTGCAGAAGCTGCAGGGTGGAAATGCTCAGTCCCAGTGCAGTGAGTTATTAGGATCACAGCTAACCAGCCCTCTCATTTTCCTCTGTGTGCTGGAAATTAAATGATTAACTTTGGATCTGATTTCCTTGTGCCCTGCTCTGGCCCTGCTGACATCCTTGGGCGTCACTTCCAACACTGGTGTGGATCAGATGGAGCTCCACCAAAGCCAAGTGTGGTGTTGTTACCAATATCCCACCCATCCCTGCCCTCTGGCACTGGGAAGCCATTCCCTGTGTCCTGTCCCTCCAGGCCTTGTCTCCAGTCCCTCTCCAGCTCTCCTGGAGCCCCTTTAGGCACTGCAAGGGGCTCGGAGCTCTCCCTGGAGCCTTCTCTTCTCCAGGCTGAACATCCCTCCAGGTGTAAATTGAGTTTAAAGCCAGATGCAAAGCTGGGATGGAGAATGCCCAAGGAGCACTGGGATGTGAAGATGAGCACCTGGAGTTGAAGGACATCTGGAGAAGGAGCCCCTGGCACCTGCCCTGCCAAACTGGGGTGGTGACACCCCGGAGCAGACGTGGGATCCCCACATTGCTGCCATCCCACTGGTGAGCAAACTCAACACGAGCGTTGTTTCCTGGTGGGGTTCAGCCCGGCCGGGAGCTCCTTCGTGATTTCCCAGCAGGAGGGCAGGCAGACAAAACACAGCCTCAGAATTCCCAGCAAGGCGAGGAATTGCAAATGCTAAGGAAAGTGAGATAATGGAGCAGAAAACAGGGCTAGGGAAGGAGTCAATATTTAATAGAGCTGCAATGTGAGAGCAGAGCAGCACCGAGATGGAGAGGCTGGAGGAGATGTTGGCTGTAAAAACTGCCAGAAGATCCTTCTCCCTGTTTCCCCTGAGGAATGGAGGGGCTGCAGCTCAGCCCTCAGCTGGCCCTGGGCTCC
>NW_008238361.1:1297920-1313575 GCF_000691975.1 Corvus brachyrhynchos
GCGTGAGGACAGCGCCGGGTGCTTCCACGTGGGCCTCGCACACCAACGCCCCACAAGTTTCCATTGTTTTCCCACCAAAGGCTCTCGACAAAGAACTCCCAGGGATGCTTAGGCAGAAGGAATAAAATGAATTTGATTTTTCCAGCTGATAGAAGCTGTTCAGAGGCCTTAAATGGGTTTCAGAACTCACGAGAAAAATATGGATCTCAATTTACAGGGCTGATTAGTAACATTTGTCTCCCAGCAAGGCAGCAGGAGGAGGAGGATTTGCCAGAGCAGGAGTTGTGCAGTCACTGGGAACACCTTTTGCAGACCTTTAAATCACATTTCCAATGTCACCAGCTCCCTTCAGTGCTGGTGAAAACTCCCAGCAGAGCTGAGATCCCACCTCAGCCCACACTTCCCATGTAACTGGTGTCCCTGGGATGCTCCTTGGACACAGGGGCAAGGCAGTGGGAAGCCATTCCCTGTGTCCTGTCACTCCAGGCCCTGTGGAGTCTCTCTCCATCGTACTTGCAGGCTCCCTTCAGGCACTGCAAGGCCCTGATTAGGTCACTCCAGAGCCTCTCTTCTCCAGGGATCTGCAAGGTTTTGTTCCGATGCTAAATTAAACAGAAGGCCAGCGATGCAGGTTTTCCCATAAAACAAACATTTCCCCTTCCCAACCAACTCTGAACATCTCCACTCCTGTTCCAGACAAGGAGAACAGAAGTTCACCCTGAATTATTTACTGCCTCGTGGAGCGGGGCCGACAGCAGCCTGGCTCCCTTTGGCTGAACCCAGACAAGAGGGAAACGCTGTTGGATGCAGGGAGCGTGAAGCAGACTTGCTGCATCTTTAATAACTCCTTTACGTAGCCAGCCGGGAGGCTTTGGAGCTACCAGGGATAAAACTTCTAAAGCCCTTGTCACCTTCTGGCCCATGGCACAGCTATGGGGATGGCTGTGGCGTGGTGCCACTGCCAGGGCACCAGCATGGCCTGGGAAAGGCACGTCCCAAACCCTCCAAAAATGCTGGTGGTGTTGGTTGGAGGGGGTTTGTGGGCAGCTGCAGGGCACCCCCAGCCTTAGGGCACTTCTGTGTGGGCAGCTGCACCCAGCAGAGGTGACAGAGCACTGGAGATGAATCAGTGATGATGGAGCAGTCCTGGTGGTGCAATGGTGATGGATCAGTGGTGATGAAGCAGTGATGATGGAGCAGGCTGGGAGAAGTGGGGGAATATTCAGCCTGGCTCCAGAGAGAGCTCAGAGCCCCTTGCAGGGCCTAAAGGGGCTCCAGGAGAGCTGCAGAGGGACTGGGGACAAGGGATGGAGGGACAGGACACAGGGAATGGCTTCCCAGTGCCAGAGGGCAGGGATGGATGGGAGATTGGGAAGGAATTGTTCCCTGGGAGGGTGGGCAGGCCCTGGCACAGGGTGCCCAGAGCAGCTGTGGCTGCCCCTGGATCCCTGGCAGTGGCCAAGGCCAGGGTGGACATTGGGGCTGGGAGCAGCCTGGGACAGTGGGAGGTGTCCCTGCCATGGCAGGGCTGGGATGGGATGAACTTTAAGGTCCCTTCCAACCCAAACCACTGTGTGATTCCATGTCTGTACCTTGGACTCACAAGCAGAGGAACTCACAGCGCCACTCTACAACAGAGAGCTCAGGTTTCCCAGACATTGGTAACATAATTAAAGCTCATTTCCCAGAAAACAGGACAGGGTGACAAATTGAGCCTGTTCTCTGCACAGCACAAAGCCCAGCCCAAGCCCAGACGTGTGTGCTGTGTGTGCCTGGTGTGTGTTTAAGCCACGTGCCCGCAGGTGCCTCCACGTTGGACCTGCCACCTTTTTAAACGCTTCAAAGGAAATGGAGCTGTTGCTAGAGCAAATATTTACAGATGGAGAGCAGTGGCTGCATCCCTTGGCTGGAGCCTGCGTGCTTGCATTGCAAATCGTATCATTCAGCCACAAAACCAGGCCAAGCCGGTAATTATTGTTTGGGATGTGAGGCAGGAATTGAGTGTGACCAGTGGCCATGCAAAGTGCTAAGATGTGTGTCAGAGAAAATGCTTATTCAGAGGGATTTGCAGCAGTGTCCTGGGATGGACTGCAGAGCCGTTTAACGGAGCCCTTCGCCATCCCTGATTGCTGTCCTGTTCCTGCCGACTCAGCTCCTCTTTGTTTGGCTGCTCCTTGCTGCCCAGAACAGAGATGCTGCAGTGCACGACTGGGTGGGTGACCTCAGCCTCGGTGCCAACTGGATGACTAAAATGAACACAGAAAATACAATCCATTGTCTTCCCCCTGAAATGCCAGCTTTGTTCCACGTGGAGCTGCTGGCTTATCACTATAACCCCTTCCCTGCTGCACCCGGGTTTAAACTGTGCTCCCTGCCCTTGCACTCAGTCACATTCCTAAAAATTCCTGTCAAGGCTTCATTTGCACCTGGCAAAGGCAGATCCACTGGGGTGAAAGGGGTGCAATGCCACAACACATCCTCCCTGTGCAGAGTATTCGCAGTTTGGTGCAAATCCACCCAGAATTGGGTGTTTTCATCTCTGGTTGTGGTTAAACCTGTGGGGATGAGCTGGAGAAATCCTTCCAGCATGGACAAAATTATCATCTCCACAGTCCTGATGAGGACTGGGCCTGGTCCCCTCCAGCAAACAGTACCTGTGGCTGGTTTTGGAAAGAGCAGGATGCAGCACAGGTGACAGCCTGATCCGTGCTGGGAGGGGCAGGACATCCTGGGATGTCTCTGGGGAGAAGCCCAGAAGGGGTGGTCACTCTGTGTCTGCAGGACAGGGAGGACCCTCACAGGGACAAGTCCCTCTCATTGTCAGGCACTGAAGAAAAGCTGGTTTTTGCTAATTACAGCAGGTGACACTTGTGTCCTACGAGGGTTGGGGTGATTCCCTGCTGGTTGGGAGCTCCTCCAGCTCCATCCCTCGGGCACAGCGCCTGCAGCCAGGTGCTGCTTGCAGGGACGGATCTGTGACCTGAATCCCCTCTGCTCTGCCAGCTCGGGGACGTGACTGTCAGTTTGCTGTTGAATTTTCCGAGTGCTTTAACACGTGTCTATCCAGATTGCTCCCAGGTCCCAGAGAGCACATTTGCAGCAGCCTTTCAGACGAGAGTGACGTGGGGGATGCGAGGGGGGCTGAGCTCAGCGTGTCCCTCTCTGAGGCTCTTGCTTATCAGATACACAGATAAAAGCTCTGTGTGTTGGATAAGCCGGGGCTGTGTTGACAAGGACAAGCACGGGATTAAAAGCAAGGAAGATCCAAAGTCTACAAGAGCCCACAAGAGGGAATCCCAATCCCGGCAGAGGGTTTCCAGTGCACTGCTGCCCATCCATCCTCTCCTGCCATGCTCAGGACAGATATCCCCGTGCCCACCCCTTGCCCATGCAGCTCAATCCCTACTTCTAGGGATTTGCTTCCAAGTGGGATGGAAGCAGCAGAGATTTTTGTGCATCCCAACCCCTCGAGGGCCGGGCAGGGATTGGCTGCTCCTCGCCCACCCGGCTGCTCCCGGCCAGAGACATCCCTGCCCCATGGCCATGCCACCCCAGCCAGGTCCTTGTTTGGGAAAAACAAGTAAATAAACACCCAACCCACAGCAGAATCCACCCCGGCCGACTCCTGACGCCCTCCCTCTGTGAGAAGTGGGTTCAGAAGAGTCGATGGTTTTTCATGATGTGGGTGTGATTAATGAACTTAATCACAGGATACTTTGATCCGTCTCCTGTTTTTAAGGGATAGTCGAAAACAAGAAGAACTGCTACCCTTTGTGCTTTTGTAATTTTGTTAATCGTGGAAACCAGGGAGACTTTTGCATAGTCAGCACTTGCATGCATTATAAAATATATTTGCAAAACACAACAACACTTGCTTTCATATTCCGAAGCCAGCGAGCATATCCTAGTTGGCAGGGAGCTCAAAGGAAAGTTATGAAGACCCAAAAATCTTGCAGGAATTTAATTAAGCCCTAATCTTGGTAACACTCATACATATCTGCTTCCCCAGTGTCGTCTGCAGGCACAGCTGCTTCGCTGTTTGTGTCTCGGGGTCGTCTCGACTCAGTTCACTGCAGGCTCGTGGGCAAACCTGCCCAGCTGGGGATGGCCCTGCTGGAGCAAGTCCCTCTGTCCCCCAAATCCTCAAGTCCCTCCTTGCACACAAACAGGAGAAAGGACCTTTTTGTGCAGCTGGGTCCCCGGGGCCGTGCCGTGGTCCTGCACAAAGCGCTGCTCAGCGGGCAAAGCCTGCGGCTGGAAAAGGGCCAGGTTTGGGTCGTTTGTGTTTTGCTGGTGGAGCAGGGGCTGTGTGGGCTCAGTGGGGACACAGCTGTCACCTCTCACGGGGCACAGGCGTGTGTCACACCCCGCCCAGCAGCACCCACAGGTGCCACCGTCCCCAGTGCCGCCAGGGGTGGGTGGCACGTGCTGTGCGGGTCTCCAGCGTGGCTGAAATGCAGATCCATCCCTTCTGCTTGGCCTCACCTCTGCCTCTCAGCTGCAGCATTGCTTTTCAATAGGAAAAAAAAGCCCCAGTGAGCATCCTGCATGACAATCCCAGTTCCCACTGTCCCTGCCCTGCATCCCAAATCCCTCCAGCTCAGAGCACACGCAGCCCAGGGCTTCACTCCCCGAGAGCAGGAAAGACATTTGGGTGACCCCCCTGCAGGGATCCAGCAATGCCCGCAGAAAGCAGACAGGACATTATGTAAAGGGAGGAAATTTAGACTGAATTTAAAACTGAAACTCTTTTAATTAGTAAACTCTTTGCTGAAGAACCACTTCCATTGGTGGGGTCGTGATTCCTCATTGCTTGAGGGATTTAAAACCAGACTGCTCTCTGCTCCAAAAAAGTGCTATAAGCAACAGTTCTTTGCTTATAATGAACTGGAAATACTGGCACATCTCCATCTCCTTCACATATTTTCCCTTGTATCTTCAGAGGTTAAAATAAATTATCCTGAGATGTAACAGATGTAGAATGCAGCCAGTGACATTCTCCAGCTTTTTCGACTGAGTTTTCTTTCCTCATGGAAAGGAGCATGACCACATCATCCTCCTGAGCTTTGGGAGGTGGCACTGGTGGCATCTGCCTGGTCACTGGGGCCCTGTCCTGTCCTGAACCCATCCAGCTGAACTGAGATAAACTCCACTGCCTGAACTGCCAATCACACTGATCATTAGCACTGGTGTTAATGAAGCTATCTCTGGAGCAGTGGAGTCTTACCAGCAGCCTTCCATGATCCATTCACATCAGCAATGGGCATCACAAGGATAAAAGTGATCCAGCTGACAGCCCCTGGAACCCCAGGACTGCTCAGCCCTGTCCCAGCACTACAGTTTCAGAGTGGGAGGCAGGAGGGATGGAGCTGTGTGAGCCATCAGGGAATTTTCTCCTGGGAGAGACAGATCCTGCCCAGAGAGCAGCCCCCGGAGAAGCTCAGCCACAGCAGGATTTGGAGGCAGTGAGGTGCCAAGGGTAGAGGGCCTGTGGTGCTCTGCCCACGGAGCTGTTTTACAACACTTTTACAACCAAAAGTTGTTCAGTTTTTTTGCTGTTCATTTTTGGGCAATTCCTACACCAGATCCTGGGCAGCCCAGCTGGCACCACCAGCAGCTCCTCTCCTCTCCTGCCAAACCCACCCAGTGTCCCGAGGTGAACATCAGGGAAGTCTATTCCTGCAGCAGCAGTGAAAGAACATCTTTCTAAACATGGAGAAACTCCTGGGACAGAGTATTTCAGTTACTCCTCAGAGTCACTTGTGCCCAGAGAGGCTGTGGACTCCACATCCCTGGCACTGCCCAAGGCCAGGCTGGACAGGGCTTGGAGCACCCTGGGATAGTGGAAGGTGTCCCTGCCCATGGTAGGGGTGGAATGGGATGAGCTTGAAGCTCCCTTCCAGCCCAAACCATCCCAGGATTCTGTGATTTTCCCAAGATTCTCGCAAGAGAGAGCAGTTTGAGTTTCCACACGAGTGAGAGCAAGGGAGGTGCAAGTACAGGTATTCAAATGACCCATGCAGTGTTTAACCACAAGTGGTTCAGCAAAAAAATTATTTGACAATGCCAACATGTCTAGATCAGGTTTTTACACATCCACACTTTCTCTGGCAATGACAGCACAGGGAACCTTCTCCCCTCTCCCTGGCCTGCCTGAATCAGTTGTAGGACAGCAGCAGGGAAAGCCCCCAACTGGCTTTTCCCCACTTTTTCTTCACCTGGGTATATAATCCAGCTTGGATTTATTTGGAAATAAAGGTAAGCCAGAATAGGACTGCATGACTGCATTCTCTGGGAGTTGCTCACTGGCTGGAGATTGGATCAGGGAGAATGGAGGATGACTCAGGAAACAGAAAAAAGGGTCTATCATATGAAAATATCAGTGATTTATAGAATTAGAACAGAATCACCTCAAGGTTTAATGCTACAGAACAGAGTAGAATGTTTTTTGAAATCAATTTACTAGTCCTGGTAGCTGGAGGAGGTCTCAGAGCAGGAGGATGTGGCTTGGGGACAGCCAGGATGGGTGTCCATGATTGGACTTCCCGTGGCGTTCTATGACATAGGAAGAAGCTGTAGTACAACAAATATTCTGGGGAAGGGAAATGTTATGATTCTTGTTTTTTCTATATTAAAAATAAAAAATAATCAGCTCACTCTGAGGTCAGCAGCCCTGGGTGGGAAGCAGGGAGTGAGGAACAGCCTGTTTGGATGCTGTCACCCCCTGGATGCTCCACTCTGGAAAGGTGCAAGCCCAGCAGCATCACAGCCCTGCTGCTTTTATAAGCCAACGCTGTGGTTGCTCATCAGTAACTTCAAAGCTATGCCCTTTTTTGATGACATAAACAAAACCAGCAGCAGCAGCCTTTCCATTATTTAAACAAGTCCTCAAATCCCTTGGCCCTCTTCCTTCTTCTATTTTTTTTTCCCCTTTTTTAACAAATGCCAGCAGCCTTTTCTGTAGAAAAATGAAAATTGCCACTGGCCAAACCACCAGATTTGCACTTTTGGTCCGTGGCCTAATGGGGTGTGAGGGCTGGCTGCAGCTCTGGAAGTGGCAGCTGCTTGTCCACGCTGTTTGTTTGGCATTTCCCCGCTCGGCCGCAGCATCCGTGGCCACGGGGAGCCACCGAGGCCTTGCCAGCTCCTTGCTCCATCCCCGGCATCCAACGCCGAGGATGGAACAGGAAATGTGACAGCGGCTCTTGTCAGGGTTCATCCATCAGATTAAGCTGTAATTATGATGCCTTCTGTTCAAATATTAAACAGCACAACCTCCCCGGCTTGGAGAGCAGCCTGTTCCTGGAAGGGAGTTCTGCTGCCAGGTGTCCACTGAGAAGCACCCAGGGAACCCTTGGTGAGGAGCATCCATGGGCAGCTGCATCCCCACAGGTGGGGTGGACTCCTGCTGGCTGAGAAAGGATTCCTGTCAACGCTGGAAGGAGCCTCCAAAACGCTCCACAAGGAAACTCCACCTGGAGATTGGCTCTGCTCAGGGCAAGGGAAGCTTCTGCCTTTGCAGGGTGGAAAACTCAGGGAGCACCAGCCAATGGAGGGGAGATGAATCCTTGAAGGAATCAGGGGGCTGAGGGTGAGCATTTCCCAGGATGGGGAAGCCGAGGATGGCCAGGAGAGCAGGCTGTGGCCACCAAACCGTGCAGGGCTCCAGCCCACACACTCACTGCTGCCTCTGGTTATCAGAGAATCCCAGGCTGGTCTGGGTTGGAAGGGACCCTAAAGCCCACCCAGTGCCACCCCTGCCATGGCAGGGGCACCTTCCACTGTCCATCCAAGCCCTGTCCAACCTGGCCTTGGACACTGCCAGGGATCCAGGGGCAGCCACAGCTTCTCTGGGCACCCTGTGCCAGTGCAGCAAAATTAATTATTATTAATCACTCTGTTTGCAAAGTGGCCCATGAATAACTCCTAAATTTCCTCACACATCCATCATTCCCTCAGTGGGGTCTGTGTTTCTGGCTCTCAGGCTGCCAGCCCAACAATTCCAGCTTTCCCACTGCAGGTCCACAAGTGGGAGGAGGAATGAAGCCACGGGATCCCAGCTCAGCTGCACAATTGTTTGGATTGTCTGTTTCAGTGAGTGGCCCCACAACAAACACGTTTGCTGTGGTTTGTGTGACATAAAGGAAAAAAGTCGAACCGAGCTGAATGGATTCCCACTTCTCAGTTCATATTTCCAGGAAGCTTTTCCTTAACGCCATGTGAATATGGCACAAAGGGAGAAACAAAAGAAGGAGGAGGGCAGCTAAAAACAAATGAGCTTCCCATTTTTAGAATGTAAAAAATATCTTTAGAAAGGCTTTTTCTCAGTTCATGATTAAACACGAGGCTGGGCTTGCAGCAATGGAGGGAATTGTGCAGTTGGAGCTCTCAGGATGGATGATGGAAACTGTTCCCAGTCCACTTGTGCGATCTTGCCCTCCTCAGTGTCTCCTTGAATTTAAAATTATGTGTTTATGAGGTTAGAAACTGTTTGGCAACTTATTATTTTGCACTCGTAAATCCTTTTTCTCAGATCTCAGAGTAGTTTATAAACATGAATGAAGCCACAAACAGCCGGGCAGGGCCTCTCCGATCATACTGGTCCAACAGGTGGGGAATCAGGAGCAGGGCTTGCCCAGCTTTGCACGGGAGAGGGCAGTTCCTTGAGATCTGGGGAATTTCCTTGAAGTCACACTGGGGCAGATTTGAAATACATTAAAAATAAAAAAAAAAAAAAAGGCAAGACAAGGAAACTGGAGGAAACATTTTCATAAGAATGCTGTTAGAATGGGAAATTCTCCTGGCAAACTCCTCCGATGCAGCATTGGTGGCAAACGGTACTGACACAGTGTCACTGATCCCAGGGCAGGGACACCCTGGCATCGCTGATCTTCGGGCAGGGATATCCTGGTGGTGCTGATCCTGGGGCAGGGGCATCCTGGCATCGCTGATCCTGGGGCAGGAACACCCTGGCAGTGCTGATCCTGGGGCAGGGGCATCCTGGCATCGCTGATCCTGGGGCAGGAACACCCTGGCATCGCTGATCCTGGGGCAGGAACACCCTGGCAGTGCTAACGCTCTCGCTGATCCAGGGGCATCCTGGCATCCCATCTGGGTACCACGACACTCCTCCGTCCTTACACCTGAGGTACAACAGGATCCTGCCGTGAGTGGGACACACACCTGGGAGCAAAGGACGTTTCTGCTCCTCATCACATCCAAAGGCACCATTGACCCCTTTGGAAGTGGACCCTGGAGGAAGCACAATTCCCTAGAAACCCCCCCCAAAACACAAACTGCTCATGCAGGGGGGGGACAGGGAGCAGGACAGGGGCTCCTCTGGCATCCTGCTGTGAGGCTGGGAGCAGCCTGGTCCTTGCTACTGCCAAGGGATGGGAAAAGGCCCGCACACGAATCCCAGGAGCAGCTCTTCCCTTTGAGTCCTCCTCTCCAGAGGTGCCTCTGAATTCCCTAGAAACCCCCCCCAAAACACAAGCTGCTCTTGCAGGGGGGGGACAGGGAGCAGGACAGGGGCTCCTCTGGCATCCTGCTGTGAGGCTGGGAGCAGCCTGGTCCTTGCTACTGCCAAGGGATGGGAAAAGGCCCGCACACGAATCCCAGGAGCAGCTCTTCCCTTTGAGTCCTCCTCTCCAGAGGTGCCTCTGGGTATGTCAAGCCCTGTGGATCTTCGGGTGCCTCTGCTGTTAAACTCACCAGAGGTGCCGGGATCGGGGTGCAATTCCTGGGTTAAGGAAAGCACCCCTTGTTTATCTCCCACCTTAACTGCCTTTTCATGAGGCAGAATCTGGGGGCTGACACCATTTAGGAGAGGACTGGATCCATCGATTCCTCTCCCTCCCCACTCCACCCAGTTTTAACCCGTGTCGCTCGCCGCCCGCGGGGGTTGATTCTGTCACGCAAAGCTGGCGCGTCCCACAACTTCCCCATTCTCTTCCTGGCACGGGGCTGTTTGGATTCGTTCTGTTTTTCTGGGGAGGACTGGAACCAGCCTGGCAGCACAGACCGGCCACGGGCTGTAATTGGCAATCAGCTGATGCTGAGCCTCATTAAAGGCGCACGGCGGCTCCGACACCACTGTCTGGGTGTAGCCGTGCCTCCCCCCTCTGCCCTCCCTGAGCCCCCGTGCAGGTGGTTGGATGTTCCAGGGCTAATTAGCACCGTGCATTTGCACATTCTAGACTGCTTGTTAATTAGCTGCTTCAAGGCACGCTGTGTCTGGATACTCACTTTGGCGTTGGGACGAGCATCCCAAAATAACGCGCGGCGGCTCTGGAAAGCGGGAGGGCATTTGGAAAAATGAGGTATTTGGGATATTTGGGTTGTGGGGGAGGACAGAGGCGGGCAGAGGTGCAGACAGCTCCCACCGTGGTCCCCACGCTGCAGAAAGAATCGCTTACACGCTGTCTGGGCGCGCCCGCCCCGGATAACGAGATGCAAAGCAGCGTTCCGGCACTTTCCATTCACAGATAAATGCTCCCGCTGAAAGGACATTGAAGCCCGGAGCTCAGGAGAGGAAGCATCTGATCCCGACTTTGGCTTGCGCCGGGAAACAATCGGGATTGCCCGCCGGCCGCATTCCAAAAGCGCTCCGTGCAGACGGGACGGGAGGCCCAGATGGTGCCAAAGGGAGGCAGATTCGCTGACAAAACCTGGGACGCCGGGTTAGGATCTGCTGCCATATGGGATGGGCACCGGGACGCCCCACGTGCCCCAGCACTGAACAAAATCCCTTCTCCCAGGCAAATTTCCTGGGTTACGGGAGCACCTGCCCCACATGCCAGAAGCTTGGAAGAGCATCTCCCAAGATTTGTGAGATGAGGTCTTGACAACTGCCAGAGGGCAGGGATAGATGGGATAGTGGGGAGAAATCCTTCCCTGCGAGGGTGGGGAAGCTCTGGCACAGTTTGGATCCCTGGCAGTGTCCCAGGCCAGGTTGGACATTGGGGCTTGGAGCAGCTTGGGATAGTGGGAGGTGTCCCTGCCATGGCAGGGGGGGGATGGGATGGGCTTGAAGGTTCCTTCCAAGCCAGCCCATCCTGGGATTCCATGACTCTTTCCAGAGTTCCCTACTGGAAATAGGGAGTCAAGTGGCTCAAGGAGCTGCAGCACTCCCATATACCTCCCAGCGTACAGGGAAACGTTGGATCGAAGGGTAGGCTCTCCTGGCTGCTCCAGGAGGATCTACTCATCCTGCTGGCACCACCCTGCCCTGCCTGAGGCTGCTTTTTCGGGGATGCCAAGACTCCCAAGCAGTGTCCATTAACTGCCACTGGAATTGTCTCTGTGCATTTGGGGGACTTCTGGACGTAGACACTGGGGGGGTGCTGTGCATAGAAGTGAGGAAATATAGGATACATCTCCTCTGTGGCAGCTAAGCTAAGGAAGAGGAATCCCATCATGTAACAACAGGTACAAGAAAATAAAGTGTGATTGGAGAAACAAATGCATTCCTGTTAACACCAACTTGCTTCCAACAGCCACGCGTGGAAAAGCGTCGGAGACGCTTCCATGAGGCAACTCGAGTGGCTGAGCTGAGTGACAACAGCCAAAGGAAGCTGAGCAATAATGAATCAAAGCTTTGAGCAGCAAGGGGATTTCATTTCAGTGGCATCAGGCTGTGTGTGCAGCAAAAGGAGTTATTAGCACACCCCAGCCTTTCCATACTCGCTTCTTCTGCAGGAATATCCCAGTGGATACAAAGTGTGTCCAGCTGCTGAGCAGAGCTGTAAAACCCCAGCATATTTACACTTTAAAGAGTGGGTTTCTCATCATCACAGCAGTTCCTCGCTCCCACCTTGGAATGCTTTCCATGGAATCACTTTCTGCATTTCTCTGTTTCATCCGTTTTCGGGCCGTGTGACTCCCACACAGAGCGCTGAGGAGAGGGAGCAGCCTAAAAAACAGGGAACAAATATTCCAGCAAACCACAAAGTAAACGAGAGGGCAGCTGGAGGAATCCACAGGATCCAGCCAGACACAAAACAAAGCTGGAAGCCTGGACGAGCTGCTTCTGTGCACTAGGAAAAAGCTTCCTGGGAGCTTCCCGAGGGTTTTCAAAGCACTTTGGGGAATATAAATTGTCCTTTCAAACAGCTGTTGCCGAGGCCAAGGCTGCAGATTAAATATTATGACAACATTTTGTAACAAAGAAACCGGGAAAGCTGAGTTGGCCCCTCGATGTGGGACAGGGCAGGGAGGAGGGAGGAGCAAAGATTTCCTATAAACCCCCCCAGATCCATCAGGGATATGGACACCATGCAGGTGGCTGGTCCTAAAGATGGTAAAACAGCTGGGACACAGGGGCACAGACTGCTCAGGGAGAAAGAGATTCCCAGATCCAGAGTCTGGAAAAACAGGTTTGGAAACAGCTTATTTTTATATCATTTTTTCTGTCCTACTCTCCTGCTTCTCCTTAAGGAATAGTTTGTTCCTCCATGACTTGGGATAACAGTGCCCTGATATTTTCTTTTCCCTTCCTTGTTGTTACTGTGGACTTTACCATTTACTGTGGGATTTTTCCCTTGGGAATTGTGCTGTGGTGCCGCACAGAGCAGAAGTTCTGTAGGTCCTTCTGGACTGGACGTTCTCCACGACTGCTGGAACCTGGGAGGCTCAGACTCAGCGGAAGGCCCTTCCCAACTCTTCTTTCCCAGGTGCTCTTGGATGCATTGTCCCACCATGTCCAGGTAAAAAAGGGAGCAAAGGCCCACGGAGACGAGTGACATTTGGTTTGAGGTGACAAAACCAATGGAAATGGAGGAGCCATCCGTGCATTTCCAGCTGCTTCGACTGTTGCACCACGTGGAGTTAAAAAAAAAAAAGCCAAACCTCAATGCCTGGAATTAACCAGGATCCATTACAAATTCCCACTTCAGCCAGACAACATCAGCAGCATTCCTTTGCTGAGCTAATGGCTTCATCCTTCCTTTTTTAAGGCAATTAAACAAATGAATGCCGTCCTCCGTCTGATCCATGCAGTGAAATTAGAAGTTGCGATGTAATTAGTGAATTCAGACCTCGGGAAAGACTCTCCATTTTGCCTTAAAGATGTGCCAGGAGGTGATTTCCAGCAGCCGGTTCGGGATGGCAAACGGTGGCCGGGAATGTGAGGCAACTGTGCCACCTGCAGACAGCCTGAATCCCTGGAAAACGGGAAGGAAACGGAACAGCCAGGGAAGACAGCCACTAATTGGACCTCCACCGTCTCCTCAGCCACAGTCCATCCCTTTGAACTTCTTATCCTCCAGCCGCGATGATTTTATGGAATTTCAGAATCAAAAAACCTGACAAAGAAGCTTTGACAACCCCGGGCCACCACAGCTGATTTAAAATCAATGTTTTGATGTATAGAAATATGAACTGTTTTCGTGAAAAACATGAACCGCTAAATTTTTGAAGGAACATCAGCCTGTTCTTCAAATCAGATTTTAATTCCTAATAATAATAATTTCTGATTATTCAAATGTATAGTTCAATTTAATTCTAATGTAAGAATTAAAGCTCTGTACAAAATGTGCTAAAAAATATTGTTTTCACACATGTAAGTGAAACTTAGGTATCTCTAAGTTTCTTACACTTTGATATGACAGCTGAGGAAAGGAATGTGGCCCCTGAAATTCGAGGTGAGTGGGCAGGGGAATATCACTGAATCATACAGGAAGCTTTCAGAATGGTTTGTGTTGGACTTCCAAATTCCTGCCCTTCTCACAGAAGCAGGCACTCTGCTGCTGCCGTGCCTCACTTCTCCACAAGTTCTTTGGGAATAACTCAAAAATAGGCAGTGAGTAATGTGGTGACTCCATCAGGACGGTGACTAAGGCTCCCAGCCGCTCCGAGACGGGTGACACTGCATATTCCAAAGGCACGTGGTGCTGGGTACCAATCCCTGACTCACCCCAGTTCATCTGGAGGCACATTATTGCTCAGAGGAAGAAGGACTTGGAGCTCCTGCCAGGCCCTGCTGATGCTGCAGCGGGGTTGGGGACAGGTGGTGCTCAGGTGTGTCCGTAAAGGGGATTTTGGGGGGCTTCCCCTCCTCGAGATGAGCCACACCCTGTCGGTCACGCATCCCCAAAATCTGTCCTGTTGCTGAGCCATCCCCCCTGCCAGAGCCGCGTTCCCTATGGAATGCCCCTGTCTTGGGGTGACTTTGTGATGTGTATCCCATGTCGCTGCCCTATGCCCAGAAATTAACTTTGTGCCTTTCTGTGCCTCTAAACTGAGCCTGAGAGGGGGAAGGAAAAACTGAGCAAAACTTTTTCAAAGCAGTTTGCAGCTTGTTCAAGGTCACACACACATAGTGACTTTTCTTTCCAGCTGCGGCAGGGAAGCGAAGAAGCACCCGGCTTGCTGTTTCCCGGGTCAGTTTTTTGGCCAGTTGTTTCAGTTTCCTTTTCTCTGGAGAGAGACTGAGAGTTGAACTTTGCTTTTTCTTCCCTGGAATTTTGGATTTTCTCCCTTTTCTACTGGACTGCTTCAATATCAGAGCACATTGGGAGGACTTTCCACTGGGCACAGAGGGCCTGGCACTGGCCCAAGCCCCAGCTCCAAGGAGGCCAAAGGGAGGACTCTGACACTTTCCCAGGTTTTTCCTCCACAGCGAAAGATTTTATTATTTAGCATTATTTTCCTTTTCCCGTGTGTTTGTTAAATAAATAGTTTTTCTCTCTTTCACTTTCCTTCGAGGAAAATCTATCTTTTCCCCGAACCTGGTGGGGGAGGGGTGGTTGTGCCTTCTCTCAGAGGATCTATTTCTAAATTTGCCCACACTGGGACGGCCCCCACCAATGCCACCATCCCACTGCCACCCGTTATCCCACCATCTCCTCGGCCACGCTCCCTCACCGCTCATCTCCTTGGCCAGTTATTAATGAGAGCTCTCTCCTCTGTTGGTTAACGATCCCAGCCCTTCTCCCCTTCTGGGCCAGGCAGTTCCTTGGGTCAGTGCTTGCACCCCCCCAGCCAGAATTCCCTTTCAGCCAGTCGGAGCTGATTTAACCACGGTTGCTGAACTGGGTTTATTGGTTTCTTCCTTTATTGGGGGTTCTGCCAGCTGTCTTTGTGGCCTGTAAACTCTGCGTTCCCTGTAGCCACCGCCCGTGGAAATCCTTCCTCCGGAGCTCTGTCAGCCTCCCCTACAGCTGGCACCACCGACCATGTCAAGCCCTGAACTTAACAGGGCAATTCCACCCACGAGTCATTTGTTTTTCCGACACCTGAGCATCACTTACAGCTTGTTGGCTGCTCTGTTTCGCCGATTCCATCGCCCTTCTTGTTGATTTGGCTTGGAAGCCACAAAGATCAACCACCCAAGAACATCCTTCCTGAAGGAAAGTTTTACATATTCCACGTTTGACAACAACGAGGCAGGACGCTGTTTCATAACCCCCTTCTCCCTGTAGCTCTCTGGGCAAATTGTTCACTATTTCTAATTGTTAACCATTTTTATTGAATTTTTTAACTATTGCTCTTGACATGTCAGGACGAATTGCCCCACCGTGCCCTCAGCCGCACTTCCCGCCCTCTTCCCCCCTCACACCCACGGAGACGACGCAATTTGTGCCCTCAGACAACTTTATTTTCGGTTCCTCCGGGGACAACGCGGAGCGACGGCGCCTGCGCGGGGACACGGGCC
>NW_008238361.1:1313744-1314134 GCF_000691975.1 Corvus brachyrhynchos
CTCTTTTAAAAACTCCATTTGGCGCCTGTTCCCTCCTTTTATGCCTCCTTTTCTCCTTCCTTTTTTTCCTCCCTTTTTCCTTCTCTTCTTCCTTCTTTTTTTTCCTCCTCTTTCTCCTCTTCCTTTTTCTCCTCGTGTTTTTCCTTCTGTTTTTCCTCCTCTTTTCCTCTCCTTGTTCCCCTCCCCGCTCTCTTTCCTTCTGCCGCTGGCGTCCCCCAGGGATCAGTGTTGGGCCCAGTCCTGTTGGGTATCCTGAGTGAGGGTCTGGAGGAGGGGATCGAGTGCTCCGTGGGCAGAGCACCCCGGGCTGGGTGGGATGTGGGTGTGCTGGAGGCAGCAAGGCTCGCAGGGGGATCCGGACAGGCTGGATCCACGGGGTGAGGCCAGTGG
>NW_008238361.1:1314569-1316574 GCF_000691975.1 Corvus brachyrhynchos
GAATTCCTGGAGGTGGCACTCAGTGCTCTGGGCTGGGGACAAGGTGGACATTGCGCACAGCTGGGACTCCATGGGCTGGGAGGGCTTTTCCAGCCTCAGGGATCCTGGGATTCCTCCTGTCAGTGTGGAGGGCCCTGGGCCCCAGGGTGCTGCAGCTCCAGAACATCCCGGTGTGAGCTCCTGACACATCCTGGCCGGGCTTGGGGGCTCTGTCGGGGAAACAGATCAGTGCGTCCCTCTCTCCCTTGCCCTCAGCAGCATCAGGGAGTGTTTTGTGTCCCGTTTTGCTCTGACTCCTGAAGGTTCACAGCTTTTCCTGTGTGTCTGAGGTGCTCTGTGCCTCCTGCCCTTCCCATGGTGTTGCTGAATCTGCAGGGATTCAGGGAATTGTGGCTGCTGTAAGGTCACTTTTATTGATGATTCCTTCCAACTTCCCAGTAGCTTCCCTATACCCACACCAGGCACGTGATGGGAGTGCTGGGGTGTCTGTGCAGCGCCAGGAGTTGGACTGGTGGATGATCCCTGTGGATTGCTTCCAGCTCAGGACATTCTGTGACTCAGTAATTACAAAACCTGGCTGGAGCTGGGGTGAAGATGGTGACTCAGTTGTTTTGTTTTGCGTTCTGCCCTGACTTGTGCTTTCTTAAACTCGTGCTCTGTGTCAGTTTTTCTTTACACAACGCCTGTTCTGAATGGCAGCACTGAAAAAAGCAATGCAGTAAGTGAGGCACCAGGCTCAGCTTTCTTGTTAGCTGGGATCGAAGGAAAGAGAAGAACTCAACATTCCTGGGATTTTTGTCACGGCCAAAGCGGAAGAGACTGAGTGCTCTTGTTGCCACACTTTCTCTGTTTTGTTTGTAGTATAAGTTCAGCTGGTTTCTTATTTTGTTTATTCTTATTTATTATTTTGTTTCTAATTTCAAATCCTTGCTGCAGTTTGCTGTTTGACCACACTCACATTTCACATGGCTCAAACTGATGTATTTGTACAAGTGGGCTTTTTTTTGAGCTCTGCAGGATTCTTTAACAAACCTAAAAACTTCAAGGGTTCCCAGGCTGCAAAACTTCAAAAATGGGACTCCGTTCACTTCCAGTTGTTTAAATTTTACTCAGTGTAATATTTTTTTAGTTATCATTTTAATATTGATTATTTATAATTTATAATTATCACTTATTATAATGTAGTAAGTGCAACAGAAAAGGAACTTGAATTATTGGGGCTAAATCTTAAGAGTCCCTTGCCAGGAAAAAATTTGTCATTATTCTGTTGTAAATTAGACCATCCCAAATACCAGATTATCACATGTGGATGGTCTGGGGAGGTGCTGAGTTTGGAAGTTCGGTGCTTCCTGTAGGCAGATCCAGCTGCCTCTTCATCCAGAGCTGCTCTTTCCTTGGGACACCTGTGGGGAATGTGCTTTTCCTGTGCCACAGCTGGATTTGCTCCCATGGTTCCAAGTCCACAGAGCTGTGCAGAGCCTTGGAATGTGCTCTGGACACAGCTGCAAATCACGGGATAACCCTCTGGAACAGTGCTCTGGAGCAGTGTGGCTTCTTTATTGAGAGGAACCCTCAAAACTTTTAGAAGCTTAGAATTTCCTGTGTGGATCCCTTCACAGTCTACGTGTGCTCGCTGTTTTCCCAGCTTTGCCCTTCCTCTTCCATAACCTTCCTCTGTGGAGCAGCAGGGAACAGCCCCGTTCCCTTTGATCCTTTGTTTACCTGCCCTTCTTTCCTCACGTTGTTGACAGGCTCAGGGCAGCAGGAAGTGTTTGCTGTGTGGCTGGAGTGGCATCCAGCACTGTGCAGGGGTTCAGGGCTTGCTGAGAAGGTGGATGAGGACATTCCCTGTTTCCTCAGGTGTTGCTGGGAAGTTTCCCTGTTTCATTCCGGGATTGGATTTGCCTTTTGGGGCTCCTTAACTTTGTCCTCCTCATTCTGCTCTTGTTTCCAGCTGCTGAGCACTTGCTTTCCCAGAGAATCTTTTCCATTTTGGTCCTTTCCC
>NW_008238361.1:1316586-1335968 GCF_000691975.1 Corvus brachyrhynchos
CCTACCTAATCCAGCCCTCAAGGGCTTACATTTCCCTCATGTTTTATTTCCTTTTTTATTTTTCTAGTATTTATTTTTATTATTTTATTATCAGTATTATTATTATTTATTTTATGTTCCTTTTATTGCTGATACCTGCCTGTAACACCCTCCCCCCTGCAGTGCCTGTCAGCCAGGATATATTAATACTGATTTCAAGCCTGATTTTTAAGGCATTCAGGACACGAATTCAGCCTCATTAGAGTACTTTGTATTAATTGTGGAGTGATCCACGAGCTGTAGCTAATAACCATTGCCTGTGGCATCCTATGGAATGTTTTTATGGGATCTGAACAGATAATTTTAGATTAGTCCTTGATGAGATGTTGTTGCCTTTTGTTCAAATTCACCACATTTCCCCCTCATTTCTCAGTCCATAATAATTCTTGTCTTAAACATTTGGGCTTAAATCTTGGAAATATTTGAGGAAAAGCTAATTAGACTTTTTTTTTTTCCCTTGGTGTTACTTGGGTGTTTCTTTTATTCTTGAACTACAGGGACAATATTTCCCAGTCTGTGATTTGACTGCTTCAAATTCCTCAATTCTGAGCCTGCATTTTAATGACATTTCTTTCTCATTTTTTGAGATTATTTTTGCACTGCTCCCCCATCCTGCCTTGATTATTTTTAATGTAGCCTCACTGTTTTGCTTTTTTTGTATTATGAAAGCTATTTTATATATTTTATATAATATACATAACTTTGTAATTTAATATAATTTATGTATTATACATAAACTATGAGTTGTTAACTTCCATCTTGGTGTTTCCAGGCTCTGGAATATAATCTTTGTTAATCCTCCTCAAGTATTTTCAATGTTTTTAGGTTTTTTTGGACAGGCAAATGAAATTATTTCCTTTTCAGATTATTGGCCTCAGTGAAACAAAACACTCACTTTCCAAGCAAAACCTGCATCTTAAAAGGCCTTTTCAGTGAACTGGATTTATACTGCAAAAAGTTCCTTTAATAATCTATTTTAATCTGTTTTTTTAGGATATCATAGTGGCATGAGTAGGGATCCTTACAGGTAGGGCTGCCTTGTGACTACACGGTCATCCTGGCTATGATCTCTAATTAAATCCAAGCTGGAATTCTTTAATTAGGCTCTACAAAGGCCAGGCATACAAATGAAGGTGTGTGGGATTAAATCTCTGCCTTTCATCCATGTCTTTCTGCTTTATCTCCTGGAAAACAGCGCTGGAGTAGCCCTCCATTTGTTTTATGTTTACTTTTCACTTGAAAAGTTCATACGTGCTTTGTGTAAAATTTGAAATATTTCTGTGCAGACAAGGGTTTCCTTCACTTCGGGGGCAAAGTGATCAAGCAAATTTTGATTTTAGTGATCAGAATCACTAAAAAATAAAGAAGCACTGGTTTAGCCCAAAAACCTTCTGTGCTAGAAGTGCCTGAGTAGTGATTTTTTTTTTGTGCTAAATCAGTGCTCCAGTGCTTATTTTTTCTGTTTCTTGCATAGAGAGTGACACAGATGAAGAAAAAATGTTGTATTTTAGTACATTTCTGGTTTTTTAACCCAGATCTTACTTGGCAAGCCTATCCCAAGGGAATTCAGGGCTGAAATAAAATGTTTTGCAAGTGTGAAGGTTGTGTGTGCAGTGCACAGGTGGAGCTGCCACCAGCCCAGGCTGAGGAGCTGGGCTTGGGAGAGGTGGGAGCAGGGGGGCTTTGAGCATGCCCACACCTTGCCTGCTTCAGTCCTCAAAGGGGGCTCTTCCCTCATTTTTTGGGTCTTATTTCTGTGTATTGCCCATCCCTTCTTGTGAAAAAAGGGAAAAGAACGCAATTAACCTGGGTGGAGGGCTGGAGAGGCTGAGAGGGCTGGGTTTGTGCAGCCTGGAGAGGAGAAGGCTCCAGGGAGAGCTCCGAGCCCCTTGCAGGGCCTAAAGGGGCTCCAGGAGAGCTGGAGAGGGACTGGGGACAAGGCCTGGAGGGACAGGACACAGGGAATGGCTTCCCAGTGCCAGAGGGCAGGGATGGATGGGATATTGGGAATTGGGAATTGCTGGCTGGGAGGGTGGGGAGGGGCTGGGCTGGAATTCCCAGAGCAGCTGGGGCTGCCCCTGGATCCCTGAAATGTCCCAGGACAGGCTGGCTGGGGCTTGGAGCAACCTGGGACAGTGGGAGGTGTCCCTGCCCACCCGTGGCAGGGCTGGATTGGGATGAGCTTTAAGGTCCCTCCCAGTGAGTGATTCCATGACATTCCACTTGGTTTTGGCTGTTGCGTGGTAGAGGGATGATCCTGAAAAACTTCAGGCAGTGGCAAAGCATTCCCTCCTTTCCTGGAAGAGCTGTTTGCAGTGTTCTGAGGCAGGAGCTCTTCAAGCATTTCTCCTTTTGGCAGTGGGAGCAGCAAACAATTCCCAGCCCCTTCCCAGCTGCTCCTTTGAGTGCTCTCTCCTCTCTGGGATTGGCACCGTTCTCGTGCAGCCACGCAGCAAATCAGCTCAGGGAGCTCACCCAGGGAAAAGTGATTCACGGCACTTTGGGTTCTTCAGAAAAACACCCCAAGCAGCACATTTTGCTTTTATCGTTATTTCTATAAAAACCAGCTCAAGTCTGATGTTCCTTCATTAATTGGAGAGCTGCAGAGGACAAGTCATTCCATGTTTTTAAAGGTTATGTTCCCTTAGTGCTGAAAAAATCATGGAAAATGCGTCCTCCCACATCTGTTTCTTCTGATCTGTCCGTGTCTCAGCATCTGTGAGGGAGTTCTCCTTCAGAATGGTTCCTGTGAAGGGGAAAAGCAGCTGCTGTTCAGTTTGGCACTCTGGCAGGGAAGGAAGCTTCCAGATCCATGAGAGTTTGGACAAGGATGCAGTTTGGATGGCCACGGCTGCTCCCAGGACTGTGTGGATCCAGGAGGAGGGACTTGCCTTTGACACTGCTCCATGTAGGAATGTGCTGGCTCAGGGGAAAGGCCTGGGAGCTGGGAGTGAGCAGCACTGAGCCTGGTGTGGGAGCTGTGCTTGCTTTGGGATGGGGAAGGCGTGAGGGAGTGAGGGATCACCTGGAGCAAAGGAGCTCAGGGGGGACCTTGTGACAGGAAATCAAACCATGAAGTAAATTTCTTCACTGGAAGGGTGCTCAGGCCTTGGAAGTGCCCAGGGAGGTTTGGAGTGCTCATCCCTGGAGGTGTCCAAGGAATTCCTGGAGGTGGCACTCAGTGCTCTGGGCTGGGGACAAGGTGGGCATCGGGCACAGCTGGGACTCCATGGGCTGGGAGGGCTTTTCCAACCTAAATCAATAATTCTGAGGTGAAAACTTCCTGGTGAAGCCTATAAACAGCAAACCTTCCTGTTGCCAGTGGAAGAGTTGGGGTTATTTCTGTCATGGCAGGGAAAGCTGGTTGTGATTTCCACTCAGGGTTCAGGAAAACTTCAGTGTATCCTTGGGAAGTACTTCAGTATATCCCTGGGAATCTCTTCCAAGACTTTTGTGGAGGCCAGAAGTGACACTTGTGCCTTCCTGATGAGCACCCTGAGATGGGGAGCTGCTCCTGGAGGCTGAAGGAGCCCTGGAGCTGCAGCACTGCTCGTGTTTTGTTGTTGTCCTGCCACCAGCTCCTCCTGTTTCTTGTTGGCCCGTGGCAAAAGGGGCATCCCAAGCATGCCAGGAATTTCAGAGGGGACACCCCCGGCAGGCTGTTCTCCAGGCATTGGTGCTCTCTGTCCTTGGCTGTCCCAGCACAGCTGCTGGAGTTTGAGGAGATGGATCCATGGATTGGGTGGGAGCATTCCCACCGCCGGGAACAGAGACGTGCTCTCAGACAGCAGCTTTTCCTGGCAGAACTTCCCAGGAAACCCCAGGCTCAGGCTGTGTGCACCAAACACTTCATTAAAACCTTCCATGGTTGTTCAGTGCTTAGGGATTGTATATCCAGGGAATCTGCAACTTCCAGAGGCTGACTTGGTTTGATTTTTTTTTAATAAAGTGTTTAAAATTGCAGGCACTGATTTATTTTCCACAACATCCATGAATTTTTTTATTAATGTCCTAAAATACTGATGCACTTAAAAGAAAATTTAGCAATTATATCATTTTTGGGTAAGTTTTGAAGATGATTTGTGCTGTAGGAACATGGTTTCAAGATAATACTTGCTTCCTCTGAGTAAATATTCCAGCTTGTGGAGATAAATTATGGCCAAAATTCCAAATTTCCATTGTTTTTACATCTGTAACAAAAGGGATTTGGGACATTGGTGGGTGCTGTGTTTGTGTTCCCTTTGTGGAAACCTTTCCGCTGACCAGCCAAAATAAAATTGAATTTAGTTGGTTACAATTTAATCTTGAGGCAGCAAATGCAATATAATATTTAATTTGCCATTTATAAACTTGAACTGCAATATTTACATGGGAATTAAATAACCTGGCTAATAAAAACTTAAAAGCACAAATAAATACCGTTAAGCCTTATTAATTAATCTATACAATGAGTGTCCCTGCAGGAACTGGAACAAGATGAGCTGTTAGGTCCTTTCCAACCCAAATAATTCCATGAATCCATGAAATATTAATTAGGGATACATTCTGTTGAATTGATAGACTCTGAATTGAATAAATAAATAAATCAATCACTTAATAAATCTTATTTTTCTTTCCAGAGAAAGCTACAAATGAATACAACACCAGTGAGGATTGGGGGCTTATCATGGATATATGTGACAAAGTTGGAAGCACTCCCAATGGGTAAGCTGGGCCTCAGCATTCCATGGAATTCTGGGCTGGTGTGAAGAAGAAAATGTCACAGAGAACACATCTCAAAATGCTCAACCTCACAAATACATGGAGTTGGCTTTGAAATTCTTGGAAAGAGATGTTCCAACAGGATTTGGAGCAGAGCAATTTGTATGTGCTGAGTGCATTCCAGTTTTTTCCTGGAGTTTTGCACAGCAGACCCGAGTTATTCATATTTAATGATCTGGCATAACTTTGGGGAAGTGACTGTGCCAGTAGGAGAAAGTGAAATAATTTCTGTGCAGAAAAATACCTGGCAAGGACCAGGGGCTTCTTATGATGTTTGTCTGTGTTTGGTTGTTAGGGAGAATGGGAGAGAAAAGGGGAAAAATAGGGATCAAAGCACAAATCACTTGGAGTCAGTTTAGCCTGAGTGGAACATAAGTGGAATTTCAGTGATCTTGCAGCAGCCAAAAGTATTTGCTGAATTTTTGAGTGGTAACATCTTTGAAATTTCGAATTAACCCTCAATTAGTGCATAGGCAGAATTCTTAAGCAGTTCAGATTTTTTAGCAGCTCTATTTAACATTAAAATTGGGGTGGTTTTTTTTTGTTCTGTTGTTTTGGTTTTCATTAATTACCTGCCACAAGGAATAACAGCAAATCTATTCAATCTGGGAATCTTTAGTCCTGAAGGAAAAAACTGTCCTTTGAGTCCTTTATTAAAAAGCAAAGTTTTTAGTGCCACAAGACTTTTGTAGTGGGAATTGGTTTAAATCTGGTTTTGGAGGAGGGAATGTTGTAAAGAAATCAGCTATTAAAAAAATTATAAATGCAGAAATAGAAGTATATAAAATGCATAATCAAATCTAAATATATATATTTGTGTAGAAAATAAAACGCTAAATTCTGAATTTTAAATGCCACTGCTGCTGGCATATTTTAATTAAATTTTGTGTTGTTTTCTTCCCTCCTGCCCTTGAAAATAATGAAGATTGTTGCCTACCCTAAATAAAAATATAGCTGAAAATAACTGAGTTGACTTTGTTGGATGGTTTGTATATGAAATAAAATGGAAATATTAGGACTAAAAGTGTCTTTTTTCTGGCACAGAGGCTTGTCTGTGCTTTGCTAAATCCAGCAGCTCAAGTATCTGCCAGTGATATTATTTTTAAATGCTGCATCAGCTTTTTTAGAAGGATTTCACGTTTTTAAGAGTTCCAAATATCAGTGTTAATGAAGCCTTTGATGTGCCTGAGCTCCTGCCAGCCATTAATGCTCATTTAAAGTGTGGAAACCCCTCAGCAGAAACATTTAAAATGCTATTTATTATTCTCTACTCACCTCAGATTGTGCTGAAACAAATTAGAAAATCTTTGTGTCCTCAGGCTCTAGAAAAGGGGATCCAAGAGCTGGGAATTAAATCCATGGAGAGCCTTTCCAATGGCCACTGAAATAACCATTTATTGAATCATCTCTTTTGATGGTGACATTTCTTTCATTGTCTGTCTCAAACCCATTTCCTCAGCTTAATGCAATTGCTTCCCTTGCTGGCCTGTCAGCAGTTCCTGGGAATGGGTATGGAGTGCCAGGGGAAAAACAGGGAATCTCCTCCAATCCAGCACACAGCAGAGGAGGAACAAATTGGTCAATGGGTAAATGTGTGTGTCAGCCCAGCCCTGGGAGGTTCAGGTTCAGTGACATTTTTGTTCAATAGGCTCAGGTTTGGTGCAGCTCTGGGCTCCTGTCACTCCCGTTCATCCTTCATGTCTTTGTTCCTCTGCAGAGCCAAGGATTGCCTTAAAGCCATCATGAAGAGAGTAAATCACAAAGTTCCCCACGTGGCTTTGCAAGCACTCACAGTGAGTACACTCCCAGATTTCCCAAAAACCTCGTGGAATGCAGCAATTCAATATTTACTGGTCAATCAATTAATTAATACCTTGATTAACCTCAGTAAATCAGTGTCCATGCTGAACTTACCTTTCATTTTGGGTTATTTGCACTCTTGTTGTGCATTTTCCCAATGGTGTTTCTGTTGTCAGCTTTTAGGAGCCTGTGTCTCAAACTGTGGGAAAATATTCCACTTGGAAGTGTGTTCCCGGGACTTTGCCACGGAAGCTCGAGCTATAATAAACAAGGTAATTGTTCCAGAACCTTAAATCCTGGGGGAGGATTATTTTGGTAACTTCTCCAAACTATTGTTGTAGTTAATGCACATTTCCTAGTTTTTGGTGCTGTTTGTGTTTTCACTGAAATTTGTGTGATTTTCACTATGAAAAAAGTAATTATTAAAGAACTGACAGCTGATAATCCTTCAAATTTTTACAAAATTACATGAGCAATTTTAATTAAAATCTGTCTTCCTGAGCTCCATTAATTTGATCATGGTAAGTGCAGCTTTTCTTGAAGAGAGTTTTTATTAAGCTTGAAGGAAATTCATGGGCTGAAGTGAAAGGGAAAATTATGAGGAAGTAAATGACATTTTTACAAGGAAAAGGATAAAGTTACAGACAATCCTTTTTAGTTTTTGGAGATTCTGGGAACGTTGAATGAGAAAATAACCAGGAAAAGAAGACTGAAATGGTTGGGGTGAAGCAGCTGCTGGGATCTAAGTCTGGATGTGAGGAGTTGAACGAGCAGGAGCAGCTTTTCCCTAATTACTGCTCCAGTTGGAGACAAAACTGGTTAATGGGTTAAAAAGGAGTTTTCAGATCTGTGGGAGCCCTGGAATCATCAGAGGCTGAGCAAAGCAATTAAGGAAAGTAATAAAATTGCTGGGAAGCAAAATGAGTTCACAGCTCTTGTGTTTCTGGCTTTCTGAGGAAAAATAGGTCTCTCTTTGTTCTCATTAGCCAGGGTCCATCCTGAAGCACAACAGTGACCTTCAGGGCCTGGCAGCACTCAGGGATGTGCAGGAAACCTGGAATCCCACCCAGGCATGGGCTCTGGAGCACAATTTATGTGTTCTTGGGAAATACTGACCCTTTACCCCCACACACAGTTGGAGGAATAATGAATAAAATTGTGCTTTTTCCCTCTTCTCCGAGAGAAAATGAGTTCAGGCAAGCATGACAAATGTCTTTGGGCTGATCCTGAGCCCAGCAAACTTTCTTTTCTGTAAATTAAATGCAGGTTGGAGACCAGACTTGTAACTGTTCTGCCTGGTCAGGCCATGTTGGCCTGTGAGGCACAGGCCCCAGTGTGATCTGATTCCTTGGGTTGGCAATCTTGGCCAGGCACTTCTTGTCCCAGTGCCAGAACCTGGGAACAATGTGGGAGCCAGAGGAATTCCAGGCAGAGCACGAACTGATCTTGGTTTGCCCCCACTCCAGGCAAATACCTTCCCTTACCAGGCTGTCCCTGCAGCTCAGCTCCCAGTTTGGGAATAGAACCTGTCCCTATGGATTATCCCTGTGGATAATCCCTTCTTGTGGGAGAAGCTGTTTCAAGGAGGCTCAGAACAGGTTTTTGTGAGGTTCTCTGAGCTGGGACAAACGTGTTCCAGCATCTGAGGAGAAACTGAAGAGGCCAGGAAAAGTAGGGAAGATGGACTACAGGGAAAGATTTCTTGTAGGATTTCTTGTAGGGCAAGACAGTGGCTTAAATTAGACCAACTTATGTGGTTGGGAAGTGGAAAATGACACACCTGAGAGGGAATGAAGAGAAAACTGAGGTTAAATGGAGGGTGAGTAACACAGAGAGGCAGAAATTTGGGATAAGTGTGGTAGGCAGCCTGAATTTCTCCAGAATTAGTGCTCCAGGAGCTCAGCATGTTCTCTGTAATATCAGATCAGGGTATAAAAGGCCAGATATTCTAGACTCTGCTCCCCAAATCTTCTCAATCAACACAAGTATTAATGATTAAGGATATTTATAGTAAAATGGGTTTGGTAACAATTTTGGTAACAACTCTTTCTGTTCATTTTGAGGTTCAAACATCCCTTTTTATCCAATTTTGTCTTCCAGGCTCATCCAAAAGTGTGTGAAAAGCTGAAAACCCTCATGGTGGAGTGGTCAGAAGAGTTCCAGAAAGACCCACAGTGTAGCTTAATATCTGCAACCATCAAATCCCTAAAGGAAGAAGGGGTCACTTTCCCTGCTGCTGGATCCCAGGTGAGAGCTGGTTTGGGATAGTGATGGATCCCATGCTCTGGTTTCCTTTCCCAGAGCCCCATTTGCTGTTCCTGCTTTACCTGTCCATGTCAGGAGTTGTCCTGGGTTTGGAGTGGTTTATTTTTCACTTTTGGGGGTTTGTTGCTCCTAATCTAACAGCAGATATGATGCCAGCTGGTTTGTTCCTAACTTTTATTATTGATGCTTCTAACCATTTTCATATTATTCAGTCCTGAGAATCAAAATTACAATTTCTATTACAATTTCCTTACACAAAGTTTACTTTCCTCTGTATGAAACACTGAGAGTTTTTTAACTTTTACAATCCCTCCTTCCTCCACAAAGATGTTTTCACTTCTAAATCTGATCTATGTGTTAAAACATATGGCAGAAACATGGAAGAGCTTGAGCACTGGCACCCAATTCCAGTTTCTGGTGGGAATGAAAACTCCAGGAATGATTTCACTGTGCTGCTGGGGAGACTTGGAGCATCTTCTCTCTTGAAGGGAGGAGTGAAGGATAAAGGTGGAAAGAGTCATTTAAATGAGCACTCTCACTGTAATAAATGTGACTAAAATAATTACTTAAATAAAATAATTTATTTCAACTAAATCTCATTATTTATTTTTACCTTTTTTCCCTGCTGAAAACAGAATAAAAGCTGAAGAGTGGTGATTTTGGTTTCCAGAAGGTCATCTTGATTCTGTAAGGCAGCTGACCAGGAACAACTCTGTGCTAACTTTGTAAAATATATAATTGCAGAGATTTCTTTTTCATTTGTAACCTCAAGTCCCTCTGTTGTTCACACCTTCCAGGCTTCCACCAGTGCTGCTAAGAATGGCTCCTCATCCAGTAAAACCAAAGAAGATGAGGATATAGCTAAAGGTGAGTTTGCTGTCTTAGCCTTGGGTCAGACTTGGGCTTCAGAAAAAAGCAAGGAAATGGGAAGCAGCTCCTTCCTGCTGCACAGAATTGAAATCAAGGGCACAGGAGGCTGGGAATTGTGGCATTCCAGGTGTTTTCCTCAGCCATGAGGATTTGGGGTGAAACACATCCTTCCCCCATCACACAGCATTTTAAATGTTAACTTTAAGTACTACAGAAGCAGATACAGACCTTGTTTAAATAAAGCAATAAATCCTATTTTTGTTAAATGAAGAAATCAAGCTGCTTTGTCTACAGGCATAAACCACACAGACTTGTTCTTTTCTCTCTCCCCCAACTGCAGCTATCGAATTGTCTTTGCAAGAGCAGAAACAGCAGCAAATAGAAACCAAATCCTTGTACCCATCTGCAGAAATCCCACAAAACCCTCAGAGCCTGAGGAAGGTGCGAGCTCTGTATGACTTTGAAGCTGTCGAGGACAATGAGCTCACCTTTAAAAGTGGAGAAATTATTTTTGTTTTGGATGACAGGTACAATACACTCAGGTGGAGGTGACTTTGTTCCACCACTCTTGTTTTCTCAGGGTAGCACATTTTTCCTCTGATGCTTTTTTCCCCCACAGAAATGTAATTGTCACTCTGACCTCCCTCACATGCCTTTATCTTCCTTTTATCTTTCCATAATCCTGGGTTTTGACCTCAAATCATTTTCGGTGCGGGGAGAACCTTGAGTATTTCATCCAGTTTGTAGTTTTGAAGATCAATCTTAATTGGTTGTATTGATATAAGAAAATGCATTGGTATCACATTCCAGCTGCTTCCAGCAGTTGTTAAACCTCTGGCTATCAGGGGTCACATTTGCTAAGAAGAAAACTGAGTAAAAATAGCTAAAATAATGATTGTTGTTAACACCTATAGATATGTATACAGCTTTAAAGGGCTGGCAAGTAAGCAGTGTAAAGAATTGATGAATTATGGTCAATTTTGAGTGATCCCCTGATTCCACTTCCTCCCTTCCCTCCCCTCTGCCCCAGTTCCTGTTTGGCTTTGTGTTAATCCCTGCAAACGTTCTCTTCTAGATATCACAGGGGTTTGGTAAAAAAAACCCCAACTATGTCTTTGAATCCCAGGTTTTCAGTAAAAACCCCCAAATATATCCCTGCCTCTGTTCATGCCAGAGTTCTGTAATCCTCCTTTATTTCCCCAGTGATGCCAATTGGTGGAAAGGGGAGAACCACAGAGGAGTGGGGCTGTTCCCATCCAATTTCGTGACCTCTGACCTGACTGTGGAGCCCGAGGCAGGTGAGTTACCTGCTGGAATGATGGATTCTTTCAGAAAGGCAGCTTTGTGCTGCAGCTCCCAATTAGCCCAGCAGCAAAATAATTTCCTGTATCAGCCCCAGGAAAGAACTGAGAGACAGCCTGCCCTTGTTTCAAACAATCAGGCACAGATCCCTCCATAGCTCACTTTAATTTCTGCCTCTGTTTCTCTTTTAAGTTATTACCATGTTCTGTGACAGAAATTCGGTTCAATTCACCATAATTGATATTTACACATCCAGTGAATTGCCCTTTCAGATATCACAGTGTCTTTTCACCCAGACGAGTAACAAGGAGCAAATGTGTGTTTGAAGTGATGGCAGACACAGAGAGAAAAGAAACTCATCTCTGTTCTTTCAGCAGCTGTGGATAAAATCTCTGTTCCTGAGGACACTGCAGAAGAAATTAAGAAAGCAGAACCTGAGCCAGTTTATATTGATGAGGTATGGAGCCACTTTAAGATAAAATAGTGCTGGGCTTTTACATTCTTTTGGTGCTGGATGTTGGCAGATGATTCTCTGTCTATAAAGAACTTTTATTTGAATATTAAACCAATCTTGGCATGGTTGAGAGATGAAAGTTCTTCATGTTGTCTTCCCCTCTCAGGATAAGATGGATAAAACACTGCAGGTGCTTCAGAGCATAGATCCCACAGATTTAAAGCTTGATTCTCCAGATCTGCTCGACTCAGAAGGTACTTGGAGCACTAAATGAGCTCTTTCTGTATTACTTCTTCTCACAATTACCTTTTGTGGATTGAGCTGGGAGTTCTTTGTGTTTATTTTAAGCTTAGGGGGACTGTGGTCTGTACTAACAGTGCTGGAGAACACTTATTTCACCGTGGGAGTGTGGGGCTCTGGGGATAATTTGAATTTTTTTAATAGTTCCAAGCCAGCTCCATGTTTAGCAGAATCATTTGCATAACTCCCAGCTCTGTAAGATGCCTGAGCTTTGCAAGATCCATCTACCAATTCCAACCCTGAAATAAATAAGCAATTAATTTTACTGTAGTTGGATAAAATATTTTTGGCTGCATTTAAACTTTTAATTGTGCAAGACATCAACTGCCTCAACGCTTTGTCTTCACAGATATCTGCCAGCAGATGGGTCCAATGATAGATGAAAAACTAGAAGAGATAGATAGGTGAGCCTAATTTATTCACTGATTTACTTCAAATGGGGCAGTTTTAATAACATTTTTTTGGTGCTTTCATCTCCCAAGCTAGAAAATCTGGCCAGAAAAATGTAACAACTCTATTTTTTAATGCTGAAATACTGAGTTCCCAGCGTGTGCACTGAGATTTCATTGCTGCTCTCCCAAAATTCACTGCGCAGGTCATGGATGGATGCTTTTTATTTTGGCATTTTGTGTCTGTAGCCTTCTCCAGCCTGTCTAGAGGTTGGAATTTTCAGTCTGTGGGTGATTGTTCCATGTTATCCTCACCTCTCCCTCCTCAGGTTTGGCTGTCCAGTACCTGAAGGAGCTGATCAGAAAGATGGAGAGGGACTGGGGACAAGGCCTGGAGGGACAGGACACAGGGAATGGCTTCCCACTGCCAGAGGGCAGGGCTGGATGGGAGTTTGGGAATTGGTAATTGGGAATTCCTGGCGGGGAGGGTGGGGAGGGGCTGGGCTGGAATTCCCAGAGCAGCTGTGGCTGCCCCTGGATCCCTGGCAGTGCCCAAGGCTGGGTTGGAGCAGCCTGGGATAGTGGGAGGTGTCCCTGCCCATGGCAGAAGGTTGGAATTAGATAATCCTTTAAGGTCCCTTCCAACCCAAACCATTCCATGATTCTGTGACTCCTGGGAATATTTGAGGGTGAAAAGAACAGGAAACTCCACCTGGGAGCTGCTGGTCTGGTGACAGCAGCAGTTGGGCAGCACTTGGACTCTCCTTCCTGTGCTACAGCAGCAATTTTTCAGTATAAATGGGTAAAAAAGTGACCTTTCACCTTTTAAGGGCTTCTTTTTCTTGTCCCTCTGTCCTTTTCTCCCCATCTCAGCTGTTAAAGCAGCTCAGTGCCCTCTCCCTTTGTTTTGCAACAGGAAACATTCCGAGTTATCCGAGCTGAACGTGAAGGTTCTGGAAGCTCTGGAGCTCTATAACAAACTGATGAATGAGAGCCCCATGTACTCAGCCTACTCCAAACTCCAGCACCCTGCACAGTTCCCACCCTCCTCCTCTGGGGTCTCCGTGCCGGTCAGTATCCCTGGAACCTGGAAATTCCCTGCTGCTACTTAGCCCTATTTTAAAAAAAATCACAGCAAAAAACTGAAGTGAGCCCACGAGCAATCTGACACTGCCTGGGGGGATTTTTATAGCCTTTGCAAGAAATTTGGATTTCTGCAGCAGAACAGAAGGTTTTGCTTGGCCACTAGTGAAAATTTCCAAAAGATCCCTTCCATAATTCATTTCTTGCAGTTGGAATTGTGTGTTACAGCAGCTTGGTGGATATTCTTGCTGTGAGTCATGTCAATCTCCAAGTCAAATGTTCCCTTCTTATCTAATAGTGGGGATGGGAGGGAACTGGAATATCAGTGTATTAATCCCAAGTGTATTTTTGCTAAATATAGAAACCCTCTGCTTTTAGCTCCTTTTCCCCTTAGAAAAATGAACATTTTGTATCAGTTCTAAACATGTTGGATTTGTGCTCCAAACTGTTGTACACTGTCCCTAATGATGGCTTAAGGAATAAAAATGGAGGAGAAGGAGAGATTTTCTAAAAAGCACAGAATGAAGGTTTTTACTTGAAGTGAATTTTACTTTGATGTTAATTGTTCAGTGGGAAAAGAATAGTTGCCATAGCAACTGCTAGATGTGAAAATATGTCAGTTAAAAGTAATTCCGTGTCCTTAACTCCCGGTAACGATGGAAAATTCATTATATTGGAGGTTACAAAGTAAATTAAGCCAAAAGGCAACTGGAGTTTGCTGTTTCCTCCCAAGATTGGTGCCTAGAAATGCAGGATAATGCTGGCTTTATTTGGGACAAACCTGTTCCTTGAGTGCCCTTTATCCCAAATCCAAACCCCATGAGCAGCTCCAGCCTGTGCCACCTGAATTTTGAGGGAATCTTGGATTATTTAAACCAGAAACGGGAAAAACTGCAGGTTTTGCTTCCCTTTTGTGTCCCAGCCTTAGAATATTGTGGTGGGTTAATTCCAAAGCGTGCTAAACACCAAACCTCCTGGATCTGATTTGCAGTCGTATCCTGTGCAGCCTCCCAGTGGGAATTACATGATCCAGGGAGTCTCCATGTCCCCAGGATACAGCCTGGCCCCGGAGCAGGTGGGCCAGGTCAGGTCTCTGCCTCAGAGCATCAACTCTGCAGCCACTCAGCCACCTCCAGCTGCTTATTTAAGGTATGGATCCAGCACATTCTTCTTCCTGGGGGGAGTTCTGCCACTTTGCATGCTCTCGTGGTATTTACATTTAGTGACACGTCATTTTGAGAGGAAAGTACCAATTTTACTGAACTAGGGAGCAATGAGAGCATTATTCTGCATAAAATGGATCCTGCTTGAGGAGGTTTTCCAGGAAGCTTTTAGGAGAGGAAGGTTGAAGAGGAACCTCTGACCTCAGCTTTAACCACCCAGCACCAAAGATTGAAAGTTAAATAGTAGGAGTGAGTTAAAAAGTGGGAGTAAGCTAAAAGTAAGAGTAAATTAAAAAGTAAAACTCATACAGAATTATTAACTCATGTAGAATTATTGAGCTGCTGGAAGAATTTTGAGGGTGAAGACATTTTTCCTGCAAAACCCATAAAAACCTGCTATGTTACAGGCATGAAAAGTATGGAATTCCTGGGAAACTCTGTTTATTAACACGGGAGAGTAACAGGAGGGAAACTGCAAGGCCAGAGCTGATTTAAGTGGAGAGTGTGCATGTAAAAAACTGTATTTTCCTAGCTAGAAAAACACAAAATACCTTCCACAACGACCGTTTTGGTCACGTTCTTTTCAAATTTGTGTATTCTGGGAGCTCCCAGCTTGCTGTGGGGCTGGAGATCGCTGCTGGGGGTAAATGTGCTTGGCAGAGCTGGCCCTGAGCTGTCAGTGTGAGCGTGGTTGGTGTTGTGTCCCCGCAGCCCCGGCCCCGATCCCGCGCTGCCGCAGCCCTTCCCGAGCGTCCCCAGCGCCGGCACCGCCCTCCCAGCTGCCGGCACAGCTGCCTTCCCCCAGCACCAGATGGGCATGGCCGTGGACATGGCAGCATTCCAGAGCAACCAAGGACCAGGTTATCCCGTGGCACTTCCTGCTCATTCCCTGCTCCAGCAACAAACAAATTACCATCAGCAGCCTCTGCTTTAAACAGGCAGCGTTGAGGAGCGGCCGCCTGACCCAACGATCTTCGTGAAGCCCTGCCATGGATATCCAAGTGCATTTTCCTTTCAAATAACCCAACTCGCTGCGTTAGGGTGATGCAGAGTAAAAATAGGCACCAGCTCTGATGGTTATTTGCATATTTGCATCCTGAACTAGATTAGGGGATGGTTTAAAATAATTCCAGATTCCTCCGAGTCCCTTTTTTTTTCTCTCCTGCGCTTTCAAGAAATGCCACTTGTGAATCTTGAAAGATTGTCCCAAAATAATTCTCTTTTCAATGTGTTTCTGGAAGCTTGAGGATGCTGAGACACTGTTGCTTTGCTCTGGTGTCTTCTGTAATCCCTCTATCCCAGTGGCTCTAGGGAATCTCTGCAGTTCGGAGTCCCCTTCCCTCAGCCGAAGGACGCGCTGCGGAATCCGAGCGATCCCTGGGTCCAGCTGGAAGAGGAAGTGGTGCTGCTGAGGGCCACATCCCTGTGGAAATATGAAAAAGAGGGGTTTGACAGTGCTGCCTCTATATTTTGGAAAACGCAGAGAACTGCTGTGTTTTCCTTGAGGAAAACAAGTTTTCCTAGAATTCCCTGGTGTCTCGGCAGAGGTGGCACTGCCAGCACGAGGCTCCTTGGGAAGAGCAGGCAGGGGATGCTCCCAGCTGCCTGTGTGGGCACTCCGTGGATCCAAGGTGCTGAGCCAGGAACTTGCACAAAACCTCTTCCCAGTTTTCCTTTTTGGATGGATGTAGAAGTGAAGGAGTGTTGTAATTCCTTGTGGGAAAGGAGGGGGCTGGAGAATGTTTGAAGCTGCTGAAGACTGTGAGGATCTGTTCCCTTTCCAAGGGGGAGCTGAGTGGAACAGGAATCGTCTTGATGGGACCAGGGGGTTCTGCCTCTCTTGGATTTCCTTCCTCTGCCGCTGTGTCCGTGTCTAAACAAGCACTGACCCAGAGGAGCTCTTACACCACTTGGGAAAGGGGGATTTAAGGAGGCACATGCCATGTGCTGGTGGGTGGGATTGGGCTCCTGAGCACATGGAAAATGAGAGCCATGTCCCTGGAGAAGGGATTGCCTCGGAGCTGGGGACGTGTGGCAGTTGGTGGCTGAGAAAAGAAACCCAAGAATTTCTTCCCTGATGCACTTTTTAAAGGGTGGGGTTTGTCCTAGGGAGCACATGAGCTGGATTATCCTTTGGGAATGTGGGATTTCTTTCTTTTCTTGTTTTAACTGCTGGGAGGAAAAAAAAAAAATCACTTCATCCTCCTATTTACCTCCTCACTGGAGCATGGTCACATTTATCCTGCTTTTAACAACCTCTGGTGAGTGATAATCTTGGTTTGGGGAAATAATGGAAGCAAATCACTGATAAAACCATCTCCATTAAAAGCAGGAAGCTCCCAGATGTCTAAATAAGCATTTTTGATGTGTGAATTTCATCCCAGATTGGAACTCCGAGGCTGCTGAGTGACAAAACCCACCCTTCACTCAGCACCTCCTCGTTTTATTTAATTATTTCCTATCTTGACCTTATATTCACTTGCAGCCTCATGCTCATGCAAGAAGTGTTCAGCACCTGCTCTTTAAATCACTTTTAATTAAAATGTGTGCAATTGGAAGGAGGATTTTGTCTTTCCTTTGGACATGACTTTAATTTGTCTCGATCCTTCCCCTGGATGTAGCTCAGTACAAATAACACACGTGGCAATACTGAAGCATTTTGATAACTTGTTCCTTGTGTCTTTTGAGGAAATGAATTGATTTCAATGCTGCTGTTCCAAATTCTTATTGTTTGGAGCTTTTATTTGTCGGAGTTTCCTTTGTTCCCCGTTGCTTTGTGGTCAAACTAAACCTTGTTCTCGTTGCTATAAATTCTCCGTGTTTGTCAGGAAATTGAGATTGGTGTTTTTTTGGATTCTGAGCTTTGGGCCAAGAGGAATCTTCAAATTGAGCCAGCCAGATGTGATTTGCTGATGTTAATTGTTAAGTATAAATAATGTATATACTCATTTGTCTGAGATTTTCTACACAGCTCCACACATGCCTGAACTTTTATAAAAGCAGGATTTGTCCTTCTGTCACCTCTTCTATTCCTAACTCCGTGATATGCAACTTGTAGATAGTGTAAAATAATTTAATTATTATTAAACCGGTGTATTTAGAGGGGGTTGGTGTTTCTCTTCATACTTCTAGACATGATCATATTTATTTTTAAGGCCTGATTGTAACTGAACATGCTGCCAAAGGATTTCTCTAACTCCAGATTTCTACCTTAGGTTTCTACCTGCTGTTTTCTATCAGGAATTCAGGGTGGAGAACTCCTGCTTTTTCATATAAACCCTTAACATAGGAACCTGGGCGACTTTCTAATGACACTTTTATTGTGATAGATTTGTTTCATGGGTGTTAAATATCACTGTTAGATCCATTTCCTTCGGTGGGAGCTGGGGACCTGTTGTGTCTGTTCAATTTGTCACCCCACACGGAGTGGTCTGAGGGGTTGTGCTCTGTCACCCGGCGTCACCCACGCTTTGTCCCTCCAGTTGGCTCCGGAAATAATGTTAAAAATCAGATTGTTGAAACCTTCCAAGTGATGTTGTTGTGTGTTCTTTGTGCTGGAGGGTTCGGTGGGGAATGGCCCTGGGCCTGTGGGACTCTGTCCCTCGATGCTGTGGCCTCTCTCAGGGTTTATTTCCTGAGATGAAGATGATTTTCTTCCCTTATTTTTATCTGTGCATCTTTCCTAAGAACTCCCAGGCGCTGCCCCTGCTTGCACTGAGAGGTGTCTGTGGAATGAGTAACGCTTGTTAACAAACACACCCAGGAGAATTCCCTGGTGCAAGAGGCAAGAGCGGAGTCGTGTGATCGTGGCTGAGAATTCTGGCTCATCCCAAAGCAGGATGAATCCCTGTGCTTTAATCCTGCTGCTGAAGCTGGGCATGGACACCAAAAATGCAATCAAGGAGCCTCATGTCCCCGAGAACAGCCCCAAAAATTGCCATTTACACATAAATCACTGCTTTTCATCATTTCTTTACAGCCCTTTGGAGCTGCTGACCCCAGTGGGTTGATTTGGGGTCACTTTGGGCTGAAAGTCAACCTTATAAAGCCAAATCATATCCTGAATTATCAGGAAATGCTGCCTTGTTTTTCCTTCTGAATCTCAACTGTGGAGTGAGACCCTGATCCATCGGGTCTCCGGAGAGAATCTTTCCTTGGGAAGTCAGCCACCGCACGATTAATGTTGAAACAGAAGTACCTTCCTGGGACCGATTTAATGATGAAACTGAACGTAAAAATAATCTAATTTAGACTACAGCCTTCATGACCCACATTCATCTTGGACAGAGAAACCAGGCTGCTCCTTTCAGCCAAGGAATTAAAGGATTTGGTGTCTGGAGCGAGGGAGGAGGACGTTTGCTGGGCTGGACCCTCACCAGAGATTGCGGTGTGCGCTCAGAGCGTGCAGGTGTGAGATCACTCCGAAGATGTGCACATTCCTCCTCTTGCTCATCCCAGTGGGAGGTGTAATGTGCCTGTAGGTGAAGTTCAGGAGTGGGAAGCAGGAGATCCAGGTCCCACTTCCAAATCTTCATCACATTTTAGCTTCCAGCACATCTCCTGATTTAGCTGGTTTTCCTCCATGCCCTGGAAATGGAAGCTCTCTCCATGGCTGGAAGCTGATGCCAGTCGGTGCTGATGGATGTGGGAAGGGTTGGGCAGGGCCCTGGGGTTTGGGTTCGTGCCAGCCAGGGCTCAGCTGGAGGGGGTCGAGGTGGGCTCAGAGGGTGCTGCTTGCCCAGGGCATCCCCAGCTCAGCCCAGCTTGCCACCATCGTCCCAGACTGGCCTGGGTGGGAAGGGAGCTTAAAGAGCTGCTCAATCCAGCCCTGCCGTGGGCAGGGACACCTTCCACTGTCCCAGGCTGCTCCAAGCCCCCGTGTCCAGCCTGGCCTTGGGCACTGCCAGGGATCCAGGGGCAGCCCCAGCTGCTCTGGGCACCCTGTGCCACGGCCTG
>NW_008238361.1:1336664-1348123 GCF_000691975.1 Corvus brachyrhynchos
GGCCCCGCATCCGGCTCGGCCGTGCTCCAGCCGGATAAACCGTGGATTGTCCTCGCCTTGGGCTCCCAGCTGCCATTGACCCGGTGGGCATTTCCTGGTTATTCCCTGTAACACCGGGAGCTGCACTTGGCTCAGGGAATGGAAGCGGAGGTTTTAGTGATCTCCTGAGTTTAGGATTTCTGGGAAAAAAATGGTTTTAAATGTGTTAAGAGCATCGGCATCTCAGGTTGGGGCTCCTCAGAGCTGATTCCACAGCAGCCCCGTGCACTGCAGGAGCACTGGTAGCCATCGGCATGGATCCTCCTGATACCATTCCTCTTTTCCTTCTCTGTCACCCTTTTCCTTCCCTGCGCCCCTTTTCCATCTCTCTTCCCAGTCTCCCACTCCTGCCTGCCAGCTGTCCCTCACTCGAACACAGATGGACATCCCGAGTCCCCTGAAGCATCACCCTCACCTAGAAAACGCTGCTTGCAGTAAATGTTATCAATTTGATTTCAAAGTACAGGATGTGGAACCCATATCCCAGATTCCTCAGTGACTTGGGCAGGAATTTAAGGAAGCTCAGGGAAAGCGGAACTGGGCCCTTGACGGCTTCAGGGACACTTGTCATGCGTGGAAGCGTGTTGTGCTCAGGACATGGAGGTTGGTGTGTCAGGGAAAGGGATTTAAGTAACCCCAGGGAAGTTTTATTTTGCTTGGTGGCATCTCCTTGTCACCGCTTCAGCCCGGAGCAGAGCCGGAGCAGCCGCGTGGGGCTGGCAGTCCCCATTTCCAGGGTGACATGTGAGAGTCTCAGGAAGAACCTGACGTTCTGTGTGATCTGAGCCGTGGAGATTGGAGTTGAAACAAGGATAGATGAACAGAAAGGCAGTTTTGGGTTATGCTGGAGGGTTGTGGCAGCCGAGGAAACGCTGCCGGCGGCCGTGGGTGCTCCTGGGAGATGTCCTGGAGGAGCTCTCAGCTTGGCAGGGGTGTTGCTTCCGGAGGTGGATTTGTGCCACATGGAAACTCAGGGTTTGTGGTTTAGGCAGAGGGTCACTGGCATCACCTGGAACACCTGGTGTCCGAGGGAGCAGGATGTGACCTGGGATTTTGGAAGCCTGGCCTCTGCCTGTCTGTCTGGTTTTGGGAGGAAAGGGGGCACCCGCTTCACTCCTGACCCCGCTGAGGTGTTGCTTTACACATTGGATGGGCACTGCCAATTAATAATAGGAAAATCAGGTGCTGGGATGTTTTTCCTGTCCTCTAACTTCCCACTGGGAAGTTTTGCCTAATAACAATCAGGCTCTACCAGCAGAAGTGGAACAGAAAGTCCCACCAGCAGGGATTAGCTTCAGGTAACACTGTGGTGCTTGTAGGTCTAATTTAAAAACAAATAGGAATTCTGCCAGTGGGATTTGCAATCAGTGTCCCAAAGGAGTTTAAATCTTTTTTAGATCTTGTATACATTAAAAACCGAGCACCAGCTTCTTGCCCAAGTCCACAATACCTATGGAAGTTCTATCCTTGGTTTCGTTCTGTGCCTGGGATTTGAACTCATAACTTGACTTTTCATTATGTTGCATTTCATTTTTGGTTTCGATCCATTGTTCAGTCTAATTTAGTAAGGAAATAGTGTTTGGAGGAGCTTTTGGCTTTGCATTTTTTTGCCCACGCCGTGTGGTGGGAAGCAAGAGGGTCTGTGGTGCTGAGTCCTGGGTGTGTGTCCACAAGGACGGAGCTCCCAGCTCCAGCCTCTCCGTGTGGGAAGCTGCCACTGCCCCTCTTTTCTGTGGGAAATGCCTCATCGGAGGGCACAGATGGAGTCCTGTACTCCCAGGAGCACACAGGTGTGTGCTGGAAATCAGTGGGATGATGCTTAAAAACGCCCAAAGTGAGTGGGATCGTTGGTGTCCCGGAGTGACTCCTGATGCAGGAGATTCCCAGCTGGTGGGATGGGCCCCAAATCGGTGGCACAGCCAAGCCTGGGAGCAAGGCTGGCACTGAGGGGGTCAAGTGTGGCCTTTGAGCAAGGAATGGGTGCACAAAACTGTTCCTCTGACGTGGCAGGTGCTGCTCAATTAGAGCCAAGAACCCCTTAAGGGACAGGAGTCAATTATAAGACACTAAGTAGGGCAGCTGGAAACATGTGCTTGTGATTGCACACAGTGCTGGCATCGCAGCTCCTGGTTGTGCTTCCTGGGAGCTTTCGTGTTCCCAGCCCTGGCGACCTCAGGATTTGCTGTTCTCCCTTTGGATTCTGGCAGTAGCAGTTTTATTCCCTGTGATTTCTAATGGGATTTATTTCACTGACAAAAGCTGGGACCTGTGCAGAACAACAAGCGCCCAGAGGTTGTGTCGGAGCATCCATCACTTCTTGGGATGCTGGGGGTGGAAGTTCAGCTTCCCTTCCTCCTCCTCCTCCTCCTCCTTTTTCTCCTTCTCCTCCTCTCCAGGTGTCTCCCAGAGGAATATTTACACATTTTGCTTTTTGTTGACCCAACTGCAGCCCTTGTGCAGGTGAAATTGAAACATCCCCTCAGGCCGGGTCTCCCTTTGGAATGTTCTCCCTCACACCTCAGGGTTTGGAGCCCCAGGAGCAGCTGAGGGAGCTGGGAAAGGGGCTCAGCCTGGATATGATCCAGAGGGATCTTTTGCCTCTCTGGAATTCCCTGACAGGAGGGGGCAGCCGGGGGGGTCGGGCTCTGCTCGCAGGGAGCAGGGACAGGAGGAGAGGGAACGGCCTCAGGCTGGGCCAGGGGAGGCTCAGGGTGGATATTGGGGAAATTCCTTCATGGAAAGAGTCACCCAGCCCTGGCAGAGCTGCCCAGGGCACTGGAGTGCCCATCCCTGGAGGGATTTCAAGCCCTGTGGATGTGGCACGTGGGGCAGGGGTCAGTGGTGGCCTTGGCAGGGCTGGGGACAGTTGGACTCGATGATTTCAGGGGATTTTTTGGTACCAGCAGGGCCTTGTAATAAAATCTCCTTGAAACATTCACAGGAATCAGTGGAAATCCTTCCCAGCTTGTGGCAGAGAGTCCAAGTGAAGCCACTGAGTGTCCCCGAGCAGCCCAAGGACATTTAACTTCACACAAAACTATATTTAGATGTGCAGTTTATTTCTGGAAGTTTTTTGCTGCTTCTTTAGAGATAGTTGAGGTTAAAGCCAATTTTCTTTTGAGACTTAGTTACACCTGGTGCTGCATCTCTGGCAGCACTTGTACCTTTGTAAATATAATTTTTCCTGTGTAATATTGAGAGGAAGAGAAGAGCAGCATTTTCTGTTATCAGAGCAGCTCTCAGGCTGTAACAACACTTTAAAGGTTGGGGACATTGCGACAAAAGAATTTGGAATCTTTCAGAAGAGTTTTGTGGCCTTGTTTCCATCGGGCTCTGCTCGTCAGTGACCATTTCTTGATGAACTTTTCAACGTGCATCTGAATTCTTCCCAGAATTCAGCATTTTTTGTCTCAGAATCCTTTTCCTCAGCGTGAGATGAGGACTCAGAGCATCACCTGGGGACTCTGGTCTCTACTGGAGGCAGATGCTGCTGGGAGCAGGGTCCATTCCAGTGGGAGCCTGCAGTGATCCAGGCATTCCTCAAAATCCAGCGCTGATTAAATGGATAAAATACGTGTCTGCAGAGGAGCAGAGCAGAGGTTCGGTAATTTAGCAGGATGAGCTCAATCCTGCCATGAGTCATTAATTTCTAAAATACAGCTTACTGTCATGGAATGTGATTATTCCTCAGGCACAGGGCTGGGCTCTTGTTTCCCTCTGTGCAGTGTTCAGGAGCTCTTGAAGCACTTGACAGGTGAATCAAAGGCTGAGCCCTCTCTCCCCAGAGCAGCAGCCCCGGCACGGCTCTGCCTCGTCCCTGCTGCAGTCAGGCTGCTCAGCTCAGCAGCTCTCAGGTTAAGCCATTTGATGAAGTAACAGACAGTGGATTTAGTTTGTAAAAGGCAAGATTTGACGGTGTAAATCTAAATATTGAGGTTGAATCAACGAGGGGAATTAAGGCTTGAAGGGAAATAAGTGTACCTGGGATGTCTTGCTTGAGTTTGCCTCAGGTTTGAAGTTTTCTCCTGCATTCAGCACCACAGAGTTTACAAAAGGTTTACAAAAGGTTTACAAAAGGACTTTGGAGCTTTGGGGAAAGCAGTGTTTTCTGCAGATGTCACAGAATCCTGGAATGGTTTGGGTTGGAAGGGACCTTAAAGCTCATCCTGTTCCACCCCCTGCCCTGGGCAGGGACACCTCCCACCATCCCAGGGTGCTCCAAGCCCTGTCCAGCCTGGCCTGGGACACTTGATGCTGCTGGTTTGTCAGTCCTCATGACCTGAGTTTAATTCCAGGTGATTTTTGAGGATGGTTTGCTGTCGGCAGAGCAGAGGTGGGGCCATCCCCGGTGTCAGGGCTGCACTGGGATGATCCATGGCAGGATTTCCCTGTGCTGGACTGGGGAGCTTCCATGGAGTTGTCCCTTGGCAGCTGGAGAGAAACCATCCCACCGACAGGCAGAGCTGGGTTTTTGGAGTGTCTGCAGTGACCTTGGTGAGGGTCACTGACAACTGTGGTGAGGAAATCCTGGGAGAATGAGGAATGGAGTCAAGCCCTGCTTCCCTACAGCTTCCAGTGTGGGCTCCAGGTGGGCCCAAGGGTTCCAGGGCATCCAGAGGGCATCTCTCCATAAGTTCCTGCAGGATGCTGCCCGTGTGGATAAGGTCAGAGTGATGGGATACACAGCTGGTGCCTTTCCCAGAGTTTCCCGATGTGGCTGGAGGGACTGATGGACTTGGAGCGTGTCCTTTATGGAGCTGGGCCAGGGCAGGCTCAGGCTGGAGATCAGGAAAGGCTCTCCCCCAGAGGCTGCTGGGCACTGCCCAGGCTCCCCAGGGAATGGGCACGGCCCCGAGAGCTCCAGGAGCGTTTGGACAGCGCTGCCAGGGATGCCCGGGGTGGGATTGGTGTGCAGGGCCAGGAGCTGGATCTGTGATCCTGTGGGTCCTTCCTACTCAGGACACTCTGTGACTCCATGGACCTTCACAAGGTTGAAATAACAGTAAAAGGAAGTGAAATGGATTTTTTCCTTTTAATTATAAAAGAAGGAGTAGGAAAATTGGCTCCTCTCCTTAATTCTGTCATCACCACGGCCGTGCTGAAGCCAGCAGCCTTCTGCACATTCCCGTTTTTCCTCTGGAAAGCTGTGTGGCTGGGAATCTCTGTGGCACCGGGAGGCTTAATTGAATGTTTCTTAATGTTCTAATTGAGGCCCCAATTAGGTTCTCACTTGGTGCTCCGTTAGAAAGTGATTTTGTGTGCACTGTGTTTGCAAGCAAATCCCGGTCACGGCTGTGTTTTTCCAAGGAAAAATGCCCCAGCTGTTTATTTCTGGCTGTGTTCGGAGCCTCCACAAGCTCAGGGCAGTTCCAGGGGTGATGTCCATGCCGAGGTGTCCGTGCTGGTGCAGCACACGGAACTGGGACACGATCCATGTCCCCAGCGCCGTGGGGATCGGAGCGCAACCGCAGCTCCTGGAATTGTCACAAACCCGGGAGGCAGCGCCGAGCGGACGGGATCTGTGCCGTGGATTCAGAAAAGTCGGAGCCTTTGGAATGCTGCCTTTTCCAAAGCCCGTGTCCTGTTCTCCAGCAGATGTGCTGACCGGCTTATTGTCTCCATGGCAACAAGGTTTGGGTTTGAAAATAGCCGAAAGTCACCCAAGAAAAGTCAGATATTAATAGAGAGCAGCGTAGGGACGGAGAAAAAATAGGATTTGGCTACTCCTCACCCCAAATTTGGGGGATTTGGGAGTCATCTGTGTCTCTGTGCCGGCTGTGGGTGTTTGTTTACGTGTCTTTGTGGAGCGTGACCTATAAAATTAATTCTCTTTAGTCAAGCAGTGTTATTCCAACAAGGCATTTCCGTGGTTGGAGCAGCAGAATGGGAGCAGGATGTGAATGGGGGATGTTTGAGAGGTGAGAATGAAAAAACACCTTCACAAACATGTAAATATATAGATTAAAAGAGTATAAATATATATATTTTTAAAAGGTATAAATATATAAATAAAATAAAAATAAATGTAAATATAAATATAAATATACATATAAATATATAGGGTATGAATGCCCAGTGCTCTTGCTGCCCCCATTCCTGCAATGAGGAGCCTGGAATTCAGGAATCCTACGTGACCTGATCCACCCTGAGTTCAATCCAGGATTGAAACTCCCTGGGCAGCTCCATCCCCACCTCCCACCGCCCACCTCCTCCTTCCAGTGCCACCAGTTTGGTTTTCAGGGCCAGGATTTCTGCTGGGTGGTGCCTGGTGTGATCCCAGGGGAGCCCTGGGAGGAGATCCGGGGCTGTGCCGACGTTTCTATGGACACCAGCACACATCCCATGGATTGTGCGGAATGTGGGGGAAGCAGAGATGATGATTACATGGGACTCCATGCTCAAATATGTTCTGTTGCTCTGAAAAGAGCATGGCAGAGACAGAAATAGCTTTTTATCCTAAACCCCTTAGGTTTTGGGGGACCCACAGAGTTGGAAAAAAGAGCTCTTGGACTCCTTTCTGTTGGTTTCAGGGTTAGGGGGGGAAGCCTGATGTGAATAATCTTCAAAATTGGCTTTGAAAAGTAATCAAGCAGAGCTCTAAGAAAATAAAATCTAAAATTCTGGAGCCACTTGCCATGTTAAAAAGAGCTGCTCTTAAAAGAGTTTCTGGCTGATAGTCAAATGGAATAAAAAGAATCCCAGAATCCCAGACTGGTTTGGGGTGGAATGGATTTTGAAGCTCATCCAGTTCCATCAGGGACACCTCCCACTATCCCAGGTTGCTCCAAGCTCCATCCAACCTGGACTTGGACACTGCCAGGGATCCAGGGGCAGCCCCAGCTGCTCTGGGCACCCTGTGCCAGGGCCTGCCCACCCTCCCAGGGAACAATTCCTTCCCAATCTCCCAGCTAAACCTTTTGGTAATGACTGATGCATAATTTGACAGCTGAGACAAGTGAGAGAGTTGGGGTAACAACGTGTCTCTCCTCTGCTGTTTCAATTGTTGGCTGCTGGTAGTGAGGTCTCCAGATGAAATGGGATTGGGAATAGCAAGGCCTTGCCTGCCTTCCCCTTTCCCTCGAATAAGATTGGGAAGCTTTCCTCAAGCACAGGGAGGGAGGTTGGAGATGGCTCCCAGCCCCATTCTCTGCCCCGGTACAAACCCCGTGGGGTTTTGTGCCCTTTCCCACCTCACCCCTGCTGTGGGAGGTGCTGCTGCCGCTGGGCTGTTGGGAATTTCGGTGCCTCCTCATCCCTGAGTGTCCCCACTCCAACCCCTGTGGGTTGTGCTGTTTGCAGAGGGACCTGGGGGTGGGGTCTGCTGAGAGCTGGGCTGGAGGGTGTTGAACACCGAAAGGTTCTGGGGGAAGCACATCCCGCTGGTTACACCCAGCACATTCCCACTGAATCATAAACCTTTGGCATTCCCTTTCCCCGACACTTCCATGATGAGCATCACGCTTTAGGGAAAACCTTTTTTTGTCCCAAATTAGAGATTGAATGTCCTTAAGTAAAAGGCTCTTAAATCCTGACAGTCTGCAGTGCTCAGGTCTGGGCTGTGCCATCTTTTCCTGCAAGGAATAAGCTGTAACCTCCGCCTAGTTTTCCTTGGATCCCGTTTCTCTGGTTGTTTGTGCTTTATGGTGGTTGTTCTCCGGGCTGCTGGGTTTAGTGCTTACCCAGGCACTCTTTTCCCAGCTTACATAAGGCATCTTTTCCCATTTATCCATCCGGACAGCGGGAGCTGCCGCCGCGTCTCCACCTCTCCACACGTTACTGCACGTAATGCACTTTGATATCCCTGGAAAAATCGGACATCCCGAGCCAGGCAAGGCAGTGAAATAATTCCAGGCTGGAATTTTGCAAAATCCCTTTGAAAACACTCCTTTGGAAGTCAAGACAACCCTTCCGTTGGGATAATTATTGGGATTTGCTGGGTGACACCTGGGTTTAAGCAGGAGAATCCCAGCCATGTCCTGGAGGAAAATCCCAGTTGTGCTCCTCACTTGTGACTCCAGTAAGCTTTGACAACTCCAGAATTACATGTCCCTTTCCAAAGAGAAAGGTGGATTATGTGAGGATTTTCCAGCCAAATTCCATCGTTGATTTGGATTTGGATTTTGCTTGCCCAGGTTCTTGTGGTGACTTACGTTCTCCACTTCTACCTCAAGGGCTCAGGGGACCTTCTCCTGGACAAGACCTTCTTGGGGACAACACATGACATGTAAACGTTCACCCCTGTTTTTGTGAAGTGTTTTTGGAGCCTTTTATGCCAAATTCCCTCCGGACTTCAAAGTTCAGGAGTGGAATTTTTGTACTGGGAATTAGTTGGGGCGTTTGTTCCTTGGGTGATCTCTTCTGAGCAATGGGAACTGATTTTCCCATTAGGAGCCATTTCATAACCTGGTGGGGTTTTTTTCCTGCTCTCTTTTATTCATCACGGAGTGATAAAAATGCCCTCAGCACTTGGCATTTCTTAGGCCTTAATGACCAGCCGAGGTTAATGGCCCGAGATGATGAAACCTCCAGCCAGGCATTCATCTTCAAGTGCCTGCTGGCAATTAGGGCTGAAATATTCTCCCCCTGCTTTGGCTCTGAGCATCTTGGGCCAGCAGGAGCATCTTCTCCTCCCTCTCCCTGCTCCCCACACGTCGGGACTGGGGGAGAAAAGCTCCATCCCATGGGACAATAACTCTGCTCCGCTGTGGATGAAGGAGATGTGTGACCTGGGGGTGGCAGAGGGGAGAGCTGGTGGTGCTGGGCTGGGTGGGACATCATCTTCACATTTCTGGGGGCTGTGATGGGAGGAGAGGGAATCCAGGAATTCCAAGTGGAACCCACTTCCTTGGAGGGGAAGGTCATGTGGAGATGCACAGAAGTGAAGAATGAGCTGGGGTTAAAAGGGCATCAGGAAGGTGGGGGAGAGCAGATGTGAGAGCCAGAGCCACGGTGAGAGCGTGGGGTGAGTGCTGGGTGGGAAGGATCCTTGTGCAATGAATCGTGGATTCGGTAAGGTTGGAAAAGACCTTCAAGATCCTCAAGTCCAACATCAACCAGCACCACCAGCGTGCTCACCAGTGACCTGAGTCCCCAGGTGCCACCTCCATGTGTGTTCTGAACACCGCCAGGGGTGGGGACCCCACACTGCCCCGGGCAGCCCAGTCCAGTGCTCTACAACCCTTTCCATGAAAGAACTGTTCCTAATATCCAACCTAAACCTCCCCCAGCACAACCTGAGGCTGTTTCCTCTCCTGCAGCTCTTGGCCTCACTCCTCTTCCCTTTCCTCTTCCATTTCCACTTCCATCTTCCTTCTCCTCCAAAAGCTCCCTCTGGACTCTGGCCTTGGCTGTCTCCTCCTCACCACTGCCTCTCATTCCGCTGCACTGAATTTCAGCAGCTGCCTCATTACCCACTTTGTACCAGACAAAAAGAGTGGGAAGAGGGGAAATCCCAAATTTTTACTATAGTAACTAGTTAAATTTGGGTAAGGACGGCACGTGGGATTTGTTTTGTTTGTTTCTGGTTTTCCTGGGAATGTTGTTACTCTCTTTAGTTTCCCATTCTGCGTGTCACAGCTCGTGTCTGTCCCTTAAAAGGGGCAGTGTTGTGACACTCCCTCCCCAGCTCATGAGAGCTGCCCAGTGGACAGGGTGTCACATCAGCCAAGTGATGGGAACAGATTGAGGGGTAAAAAAACCAAAGATCTCCCCAAAACCTGACAGAAAACCAGGGGCAGGGAAAAACGTGAGAGGAAGAAGGAGAAAAGGAGCGGGGGAAAAAGACCAAGAAAGGAGAGGTGGGATCTGTCTCTGGTTTGTGTGCAGAGAGTCTGTGAGCACAGAATGTGGGCAGTGGCCCTAAAGAGTGGGTGACTTTCATAACTCATCTTCTGTCTTTGTTCCCCCCATTCTTAGGTGTTCTGGAAGGAAAATTTTCCCTGTTCCTTTAGGGAGCAGTTAAATGTGTCCTAGCCACGCTCACCGGTCCTGGAGCAGCTTCCTCTGTTTTCATCCCTTTTTTTGCCTTTCTCTTTTCTTTCTGGTTTGGTTCCTTTCCTTTTCCTTCTCCTTGCACATCTGGGGAGAGGATTGGTACAAAAAGTGGCAGCAAGGGGACAACAGCAAGACCACCAGGAGTCATCTGCTGCCTCCTGCCACGGGATGGGCTCTTGATGGGCACCCTTCATGTCCAGCCTCTGCCCCTCTCCTTTTTCCAAGGTATTTTTCCAGGGATGTCGTTTGCAGGGTTTCTGTAAGGCACTGAGACTTCAGCACGTGGTCCCTGTTCTCTCAGTTAACTGAGGGGCCAAACCTTCACAAAGGAAATTTCCTTGGCCCCAGAGCCTCACCATCCAGCCCATCCAGCCTGGCCTTGGACTCTCCCAGGGCTGGGAAATGTTTCATGGATTCATTTAATGCACTCAAAAGTTCTTCTGCTCCGAACCATCCACAGGTGGGGGAGCAGCTCACATCCCTCCATGACAAACTTCTGGACATTTTAAACTTCTTCACGCTCTTGTGCTCTGGCTCCTCTCTGTGTTGAGTGATTTAGGAAGCTTTCATAGGTTTCCATAACTCACAGATAACTGAGAATCCCCTGCACCACCAACCCCTCACAGTTCCCAGCTCATGGCTCCCCAAGTCCAACTCGCAGCTCTTTCACCTGCAAACCGTTCCCCTCCCCTTTTTCACAGGTGCCTCTGATTGCTGTGATGGTTAAATGAGAGGTTACCACTTAGAGGCAGCAAAACCAGGAGCTGGGGAATTACAAGCCGGTGTAATTTATGCAGGAGCAGTGTGGGGGAAATTGCAGCCCACTCCTGTTCCACATAAATTATGGATGTACCTCCTTGGAAATAGCTATGGAGTGGGTTCAGGGTTTTTTTGGCTAATGAATCATGCCCTGAATTTCTACAGTACCTACATTGACTCAAATTTGTCTCCTTTTGGCCCCACCTTTCTTTTTACATCATCTCTAAACTTTGCCTGAACTTGCAGCTCCGGATGTTCCTTGATTTTCCTCACAACAGAACCATTCCTTGAAGACCCTCTTTGGAATAGGGGCTCTTAAATTTTTTCCCAGAGCCTTCCCATGTGAGAGTTTCCATCTTATGCTTTGGAGATCTCTGGAGAGATCCCTTGGCTGTTTTTGAAGGATCTGTGGGAATAAAATGTGTATTTAGGAAGGTGCAGCCTGCTCCTGTGTGCATATCCATGGATTTAGAAGCTTTGGAGCTGTGGCCTTCAAGCCAAGGCTCTGGGCAACACAAAACCTTTGGAGCTGGGTGGGGAGATAAAGGAATTGGAAGGTATTCCTGAAGGAAGTGAAGGATGCTGCTGCCCACCACGTATTTGTGGGTGTAACATACAGATAAAATATTGGTATTTCTGCAAGCTAAGAGGGTATTTAGAGGAATGCC
>NW_008238361.1:1348259-1351763 GCF_000691975.1 Corvus brachyrhynchos
GTGTGCAGCCCTAGGAATCATCCATGAGGAATACCTGGGGAGCAGCTGGGCTGGGATCTGAACTCCTCCACTGCAGCAGAGAGAGCATCCACCAGCAAGGAGCCGCTTGGGAAGGGCTGCGGGAAGAGAAGGGCTTTGAGCAGGGTGTGGAAGGTGAAGAGCAGTTGTTTGGAACAGGAGAAGATGGAACAGCTTTGGACCTAAAATCAGCTCCAAGGATACAGAACGTTATGGAAAGAACGAGTGGAAGTGTGATTTTCATGATAATAAAGGAGTGGGTGGAGCGGCGTAGGCACGACGGGAGAGGGGTGGAATGAGGAGATGCAGGGGGGAGAGGGGGCTCGGTGCTGAGGGAGGGGGTGGCAGGCATGGAAAACCATTTGGATTTTGCCATGGATGCAGCAAGCAGCATTTCAAGATGCTAAAGAGAGACACTCGGAATATTTTATTGTCTTGTGCGAGGAGCCTGCCTGGGCTATATTTAACTGATCTCATGTGTGCTTTCATGAGGAATCTGTGCAGTTTGCCCCGTTTTATGTCATTTCTGAAGCACAATTATTTGTGTTCTAGTGGAAGGTGCCGCTGCCCATGGCAGGGGGTGGAACAGGATGAGCTTCAAGGTCCTTTCCAGTCTGGGATTGTGACTCAGTGCCACATGCAGCACAGCGTTTGTCAAATACCAAAGGACTCCAGTTCAGGCCCTGGCCATATGCTAATGTAACATATGCTAATGAGCAGCTAACGAGCGGGGAGGATGCTCTGCCTGAATTTACGGCATCAGTTCCCTGGGGTTTTGGGGAATTTCAGCTAAGTCTGGCTTGGAGAGGGGTAACTTTGCTCGACACAGCAGTTCCAAGCCCTGCTGTTCTCCCCTTCAGGTCTATTATTAGAATAGACCTTCCTTGGTACAATGTATTTTAATAAAATCCCTGGGTTTTTTCCTATTCAGTTCTATTATTAGAACACTTTCTTGGTAGAGTATATTTTAGTACAAGCCCAGACCAAAATGCACTGTGCTGATGGTTTCTTCCTCCCCAGTATCCCCTGTCAGGCCTGTGAACTGGTTCTGCTGTGTCCACCCACATGTTACTGGTTTGCAGGTGGTAAAATCCTTTGTTCCTAGAAAGCCCTTTTTGGGTTGGACCTAGAAGGCAACAATTCAGGGTTGGATGAGCTCGCACTATTCCTATGGAAACAAAATGCTGTGCAGAGAGAAAACCCCCAAATTGCAGAGCATTATTGGAAATCCATGACCATCTGGAGGGAGAAGCCTGCAGGGAGGTGTCCATGTGGATCGCAGATCCACCACTCCTGACACAGCAGATCCCCAGGGATCTGCCTCCCTGACTTCCACGGTGCCCGTGGCAGCTGTGATTCAGTTTGAGCTTGAGGGGATTAAGCCGGGCTTAGAGGGTGCCTTGAGCGTCTGGCACATCTCCAGTTTGCCGTGGTCATCCCAGAATGGTTTGGGTTGAAAGGGACCTTAAAGCCCATCCCAGTCTACCCCACCCCTGCCATGGGCAGGGACACCTCCCACTGTCCCAGGCTGCTCCAAGCCCCAATGTCCAGCCTGGCCTTGGGCACTGCCAGGGATCCAGGGGCAGCCACAGCTGCTCTGGGCACCCTGTGCCAGGGCCTGCCCACCCTCCCAGGGAACAATTCCCAATTCCCAATATCCCATCCAGCCCTGCCCTCTGGCTGTGGGAAGCCATTCCCTGTGTCCTGTCCCTCCAAGTCCGTATCCAAAGCGCCTCTCCAGCTCTCCTCCCCATGTCTAGGAGAGCAGATACAAATGTCCTTGCATTTCCAGCAGGTATAAATCCGCCAGGGATCCATCAGGAATAATAATCTTCCAAAATACAAAGTTTTGACAGAAATAAAACCTGTGTGTTCCCTGGAATGGGGGCTGGGACCGTTTGGGTTGTGGGGGCACAGCCATGGGGGGAACGCTCCTATTTTGGATCAGCTCCTGGTTTGGATCAGCTCCTGGTTTGATCCTGTCCCTGGTTTGGATCCTGTCTCTAGTTTGGATCAGCTTCTGGTTTGGATCAGCTTCTGGTTTAGATCCTGCCCCTGGTTTAGATCCTGCCCCTGGTTTGGATCAGCTCCTGGTTTGGATCAGCTCCTGGTTTGATCCTGCCCCTAGTTTGGATCCTGCCCCTAGTTTGGATCAGCTCCTGGTTTAGATCAGCTTCTGGTTTGGATCCTGCCCCTGGTTTGGATCAGCTCCTGGTTTGGATCAGCTCCTGGTTTGGATCCTGCCCCTGGTTGGGATCCTGCCCCTGGTTTGGATCATGTCCCCGGCTCTTCCGTGGTCACATTCCCTCCCTCAGCCACTCAGATCTGATGCAGGAGTCAAGTACAAACACTTGAGCTGTTGTCTGAACCGTGACATTGTGGTTTGGGCTCCAGGAATGCTGGGTTTGGTGGTTGTTGTTGGTGCTTTTTCTCTGGTGCGGCCCCAGAGGTTGGGCTGAGTCCTAGGAACAGCGGATTGCTGACGGTCTCAGCTGCAGCTTGTTTGGATTGGTGTTATCTCGCTCTTTTTTGTGAGTCCCTCCACCCTCATAGCATCAATTGAGGCATTTTGTCAGAACAGACAACACTGAATTCCATGGGAATGAAATAGCTGATCCTAGAAAAAACAGGAACAGTGTTTATAAGAGTTTCAGACCACTGGGACGTGTATTCACTTACATAGAAAGCCACTAATTACCTTCTAAAAGCCCCTTTCCACAAAATTCTTCCTTATTCCTTATTTTTCCCTCAGGGAGGATGAACCTGGCACATCCTGGCTCATGTGGTGAGCCCATTTTGTGAGAGGTATTTGTGGGAGTCAGTGCTCTCAGGTTCTTGTGCAGTGTTAGGATGAAGATCTCCTTGATTTACAGCATTTCATGGCTGTCAAACACACAATTCCCATTTCTTTACAATCTCAGATCCATAGAAAAAATGCTTTTCCAAGAGAATTACAGGCAGGAAAGTAATTAAAAGGAAAAATTCCATGCCCGGTGTGCATACACGGTTATGTGGCAGCAGGAGCTGAGTTTCTGGGATGGAACTCTGCAGTTCTGGTCCAAGCCACAGGATGGGGATGTTGGATTAAGGCTCGCTGGAACATCCAGTCCTTCAGCATCGAGTCCTCGCGACTTTAAGTCCTTTTCATCATTAAAATGTGGTTTTTGTATTTTTCAAAGTGCTGAGCACAGAGCTCGGCTCAGGGACAAATACCACAAACACAATGGGATTCATTCCCAGTGTAAAATGCTGATTTTCAGGGAATAATTTGCAGTGCTGGATGTCTGTAAGAGGCCTGGGTTATCCCAGGAGAGATGAGTTGGAGGTACAAGGAATGCTGCTTCCAGGAATTCCTGATTTTTGTAGCCCAGGTAAGAAAAACACAATGCTCGTTCTTGCTTTAAGTGTACATTTGTAGAATCCCAGAATCCCGGGATGGTTTGGGTTGGAAGGGAGCTTAAAGCTCATCCCAACCCCCCCCTGCCA
>NW_008238361.1:1351908-1365762 GCF_000691975.1 Corvus brachyrhynchos
CCTTCCCTTCTAAGGGGAAACTTCCCCATCTCTCCCAGCCTGGCTCCAGAGGGGCTCCAGCCCTGGAGCAGCTCTGGGGCTCCTCTGGGCTCTCTCCAGCAGCTCCAGGTCGCTCTGCTGCTGGAGCCACTTCCAGGGCAGGCATTGAGCTCGCAGGAGGCGCGAGGCCGAGTGACCATCCAGTGACAGGGCATTTATGAACTGCTCAGGTGAAATCCGTGCCGTGCCATCGCCCCTCGCAGGGGGATGCCACTCCTGGTTCCGGCGGCATTGGCAGCACTTTGTGGCTGCGTGAGCTGAGCTGCAAACACCACAAAATAAATAAAACCCCGGTGCCAGCCTCCAGAACTGCTCCTTGAGAGCCGTGGGCTCACTTCCATGTGGGAAACACTTCGGCGTTTGCCGAGCCAGGCTCTGGCTCCCGCCACACAGAGCTCCTCAGAACTTATCAATAACTTATCATTGATCAATACCAGAGACAGCTTGGACTTCTTGTTGGTTTTTTTTTGGTTGGGTGGGTGGGATTTTTCACTTCTCTCATCAACAGTTTCAGTTAGGCAGGATACTGGGAAGGAATTCCTACCCTGTGAGGGTGGGGAGGAGCTGGGATGGAATTCCCAGAGCAGCTGTGGCTGCCCCGGGCTCCCTGACAGATTTGCCAGAGAAGCTGTGGCGGCCCCTGGATCCCTGGCAGTGCTCAAGGCTGGGTTGGACGGGGCTTGGAGCAGCCTGGGACAGTGGAAGGTGTCCCTGGGCATGGCAGGAGTGGGACTGGATGGGATTTAAATCCCTTCCAACCCAAAATATTCCGTGATTTTCTGATCCCATGATTCTCTTTTATGTTTTTCTATTTACCCCACAATCCGCCGTTGTTTTACTGTGATGGGTTTGACACAAAAGTGCTCATTGATTTCTTTGATCTCCTCACAGAGCTGTTGGTTTATGATAAAGTTTCATAAAAATATTTGTTCTGAGAGTAGAGGATGGGAATTCCAGCACTTTTTTTTCCAAAGAAGAAAATTCCATGTTGTCAGCCCACAAGTAAATAGAAATCCCCAGTGGGCACTGTGGGGGGGAGCTGGGTAGGTGGCACTGCTGAGATTTGGGGTGATGTAAATTAAAAATTAGGGGGTTTTAACTAAAAAATCTTGGATTTTCTTCCAGATAAAATTGTAAAAAAAAAGAATTGGCAAAGGCAGCCAGATTTGCCAATGCAAATGACCCCATTTGTGCTGCTTTGACACCATGAAACTGTGAGAAATCTGATAAAACAGCACTCAAGAGGTGTTGTTTTCCCAGCTGACTGGTCCATCCTGTGATGTGCTGTAGGGAAGGGTCTTTAATAGGGAAAAGGAGGTTATTCCCCCACCCTGCCCTTGGGATTTCTCTGGGGAGAGGCCACTGCTTTATTGTCACCTTGGCAGCTGAGGTAAGAGCACGTGGCTGTGTCTGAATCATAGCTTTTCCCCCCAAAAAAATCTTCCAGGTCTAGATATCTGCTCCATAATATTATCTTTTATACTTATATTTTGATATTATATTTTATTATTTTTCTTTATCTATTCAACTTTTTTTAAATTCAAGTTTGCTCAGAAACTTGGACATGGAAACCAGCAGAGGAAAAGGTCTCCCAAGGTCTTCTCTAGGATGACTTTATAGATTTATAATTAGATACCAAAAATGAATTTATGATTTCTAAGCAGCCTAAACCCCCTGGGAACATGTGTCAAGGCTGTCTTCTCTCCTTATCCCGGACTGGTAGAACTGGGAATGCTGGGGGTGATCTCAGAGCTGGCTCAGCCTTTGGTTTGCCTTCTAAGAGCCCTAAAAACATCCTGCTGATGTCAAATCTCTGCTCTCTCCTCCCCACGTCGTGGAGCACGGGGAAAATCTGGGAAAAGCTCTAAAGATGGAATAGTTCTGAGTCATGGAGACACTAATAAACACTCCCACACGCTGGCAGTGCTCAGGTTTGGTTATCCTAAATAATCATCATTGCTGCAGTTCGTCATATTTGGCGATTTTCGGTTTGTTCACTAAATCAGGAGCTTCAGGAAAGCTCCAGCTCCTGGGTCGAGCTGGGAGAAATAGTAAGAGAATATTTATTTATTCCCTTTGCCCAGAATTGTGCAGCAATTATGACAAAACGAATTTATTCCGGGTTCTGCCGATTGCCATGGAAACCCACATGGAAAATAGCAGTCCAAGGCCACTTAGCATGAGAAATCCAGGGGTTCAGCCCTTATTAACTGATTCATCCTATAGATTTTGGGGAAGAAATCCTTGAAATGGAGGCGCTTCCCTTGTTAATTGCAGCTCTGGTGGAACAGTGGGAATCCTCCTGGGAAAGGGCGAAGATGCTCTGGCTCGGAGCGGCTCTCCTGGGATATCCAACCTTCTGCTTTGCAGAACTGTGCTGCCTAATTCTGACTTTCTAACAGCAATTAGTGAGGGAGGACAAGTGCCTGTGCCAGGCAGAATTCCCAAGTGGGAATGGCAGCCTAATTTTAGGTGCTTGTTGAAGGCACCACCCTCAGTGCTGTGCTGGAGCTCCAGTTTGGGGCTCTGGACTCAGGACACTCGGGCTGTGGGATCCACTGGGATGAAAGGATCTCGTGCAGGTGTGATCTGGGAGGGTGCAATGACTCCAGGAATTCAGGAATTTAATATTATCATGGAATCATTAGGGTTGGAAAAGAGTTCTCCGAGATCATCGAGTCCAACCATTCCCTCAGCACTGCCAAGGCAGCACTGTCCCATGTCCCCAAGTTCCACATCCACAGGGCTTGGAAATCCCTCCAGGGCTGGGGACTCCACCTGAGCACCCTTTCCATGAAGGAATTCCCCAATATCCACCCTGCCCCTCCCCTGAGGCCGTTCCCTCTCCTCCTGTCCCTGTTCCCTGGGAGCAGAGCCCGACCCCCCCGGCTGCCCCCTCCTGTCAGGGACTTGTGCAGAGCCACAAGGTCCCCCCTGAGCTCCTTTGCTCCAGCCTGAGCCCCTTTCCAGCTCCCTCAGGAATTCTCCAGCCCCTTCCCAGCTCCATTCCCTTCCCTGGACATGCTCCAACTCTCAGAAATAAAAGCTGACCTCAGTTGTTCCCAAACCAGCTGGTTTAGAGCCACTCTCTCCCTGTGTATATTCATTTTTAAGTGGTTTGTAGCTGTGATTTTATTGAAATCAAAGAGAATTTTGTTTTCCCCAATTGTGCTGGAGAAGCTTCCGAATTAAAGCTGGTACTGATTGATTTCTGATGTTCCTCTGTCTCCAGAAATGGAAGTGTTAAGGAAAGCATTCAGTGTTACCCTCGTGCTAAAGCTGAAAGACTTTCTCATCCTGTGCAGATTTTGCACATCACTGGTGTATAAATATGAGCTTTGTGCTCTGAGTCATCCCCGGGGGGAGCTGCAGAGGAAGGGACCGGGGAGTCCTGATAATGCCTCGCTGGCTGTTCCATGGAATCACAGAAGTTCAGTTTGGAAAAGGCCTCCAGGATTGTCCAGTCCAGCTGTCCAGCCATTTCTGATGGAGATCACGAGCCTTGACCTGTGCAGAGCCAGCAGGGAGCGATGCAGGAGAGCTGCTGGTGGAGAGGCAGGCAGGGAATCACAGAATATCTGGAGTGGGAAGGGACCCATGGGATCATCCAGTCCAACTGCTGGCCCTGCACAGACACCCCAACAATCCCAGTGCCAAAGAATCCCAGAATGGTTTGGGTTGGAAGGGACCTTAAAGCCTATCCCTGGGCTTCAGGTTCCACCCCTGACACCTTCCATTATCCCAGGCTGCTCCAAGCCCCATCCAGCCTGGCCTTGGACACTGGCAGGGATGGGGAGACCCCAAGTTCTCTGGGAACTCTGGAACATGCAGAACTGGAACTCGAGTTCGAGGGAGTTTTCCCTCTGCCCAAAACACTGGTGTGGAAGCTGCTCTGCCTTTACTTCCCAGCTTTCCCCAAACCACGTGGTGCTGCTGTTTGAAGAGATTCTTGGAATCCTTTCCTCGCTTGGACCGGCTCAGTGCAGGACAGGGGGGAGCACAGGGCTGGTTTTCCCACGATACCCTTTGTGTGGTGCCATTCCTCCTTCTGGGAGGTTATTTTGTGTGATTTGTGGTGCTTTGTTAGAGCAGAAGCAAGTTGGCAATTTCGTGTTCTCGCCCAGACCACAGCTTGTCATTTTTTGGGTTCATTTTTCGGGTTACTGGCCCAAATCCAGCCTGGGCTCACCAGCCTGTTTGCCTTGCCCACGTGTCTATTCAGGAGTGCTGGAAATCAGAGTCCAGGTCTCCCGAGCTGCTAATTAATGCACCTCCATTAATTGGCACTTCTTTCAGGTGTTGGACTTAAACCAGCTCACTTGAAATAAGAAAATGACACTCTGTGTGAAGCGTTCCTGTGCCACAAACGGCCATAGTGTGCTTATTCCATTCATTAAATGTGGTTTGGGGATTTATGAATTGATTGGCTGCACTGCAAATTACTGTAAATTACCTGTGAGGATCATCCTGGCATCAGGCATCGCTTTTGGGTTGTTTGCTGGTTTTTTGGGGTGGGCAAACTACGCCTGTGAGTCTTGCAACACAACAGCTTTGTCTGGAAATGGCTCCTCAGATTCCTAAAGCTGAAGTTTAATCTGCATTATGGATGTTGGAAAGGAATTTTGGAGCTATTGTCTGTCAGTACTCAGCAGGGAGAGGAGGAATTGTCTGCAGTAGAAGGAATATTCTCATTACCCCTTCATACCTGCTCGTTTAAGATAAAGGCATTTAAGAGTCTGGTTTAAATTAGAGACATTTGGTATTTTAAGAAAATGTTTTCCTGGATATATCAGCCCTGTCAAGCTTCACCTTTAGAGCTGGATATTCCCAGTTCTGTGCATAATTCAGCTCAATTCCTTTGTCACCTCTGCCCTTCCCACCCACTCACCACCCCCAAGATGAAGGTGGGCTCTGCAGAAGATGAATAAAACCAAATTATCTGCATGAGGAGGAATTCAGGGCTTTCCAGCTCCGTGGGGAGAGCGGGCACGCAAGTGTGTGGGCAGGAATGAGTCCAGGGACAAAAGAACCTATTAAATCCTTAATGCCTGCTTCCTGCTACTATGAAAAGTATTGAAGACGGTTAATAAAAAGCCTTTTATTTTTATTTTTTCCCCATGACTAAGTCTGTAAAGCTGCTGTGCTGAACTTGGGTTAAATCCCCTGGCTCTAGGAGTGTGTAAGTCCAGCTTGAAGGACCATCCAGCCTTTATGGGGATCACTTCACCTCTGATTAAGACCACTGGGCCCTTCCACACCTTCCCATTAGGCAGGATCAGGGCTATTTATGGATTTGTCACGGTGGACTTTCCCCACTTCCTTCTGTGTAGCACATTCCACGTGTGGCTGTTGAAGTTTAATTACTCTGCAAGTTTTTCGTGATTCCTGTGTGTTTGGGGTTGGGATAAGAGCTGCAGCCTTCCCTGTGTCTCCCCTCTGCCCCGTTACTCCTGCGGTGCCCTCCTTCCATCCCACCCGGATCCAGGCTGGATCCCTTGGCTGGGATGTGATCCAGGCTGAGCAGGAAGCAAAAGGAGCTCAGCTGCTGTTGGGGAGAGGGGCTGGATCTTTGGGAAGGGGGTGAAGCAGTGGGGTGGGAGTGGGGTCCTGTCCCCTGTCACATGTGATGCACAAAATCTGACAGCAGCTGGTGGAGAGGAGTCAGAACCAAAGGCTCCGAATCTTCCACTGGAACAGTTTTCCAAGAAACTCGGTCTGAAATGAGTGAGAAAGACCAGTGGGTTTTGCTGGGTGCAAGTCAGGGAAGCTTTTGGGTGGGGTATTCCCGAGGCAGGGATCTGACTCTGCCAGGCCTCGTGGAGCCTTGGAGCCTGTTCACATCCTGGTCCCCTGACAGCCAGGTTAAAAACAGTCCCAGTGGGACACGGATGGGGAGAAAGGGACACTGCTGGTGCTTGGGCACATTTCCATTTGTTGGCAATTTGACCTTCAGGAACCTTTGTTGTGTCCACTGATGCAGCTCCAAGGAGAATTTGAACAGTAAAGTCAAATTATGGCTTTTTTCCCTCCAACTTCCCTCCACGTTCAGCCAATTTTCCTTCAGTCAGGATCAACAGAAGTGATTTCAGAGTATCCCATTCCCAGCTGGGTTTGGAAAGCCATCCTAAAGCCACAGGTTTCCAAGAGCCAAATTTCTGGCCGGAGAAGACATCTGGGAAAGCTCCACCTGCAGCTCTCTCTAAGGCATTTTACAGTGATATAATGTTTAATCGCAGTAATGAGGGCTGAAGCCATTTTATTCCTAGCCTGAACTGGAACAAACCAAATTTTTCATCGCTACATCGATGTATCTGAAAATTCTGCTTCTAAATTTCTGGTCTAGCCCAAAAAGTTTGGGTTCTCTTTGGGAGCTGGAGAAACTAGTAACTACCAGAATTCAGTGAAGTATTACGTGTTTAGTATGTTCTGCCCATCATAGCAGATATTTTTGGAGAATAAAATGCAGTGGAAAACACATATAGAAAAAAGTGCCCACTTTAGGTCCCTTCCTCAAGCTGTTCCTGCCAAGGGATCAAGGCTGAAGTCAAAGCTTTGACTTTATCCCTAAATTTTGCTGAGCACAACGTGTAGAGCTACAGCAGGTATAGTATTCCAATTCACATCCAACCTTTTTTTAAAGGATAAGCTACAAGTTCATCATTTTAACAGAGCCTGGGCTTTTTCTCCATTTGGGATAAATACATCCTTTTATGAATTTTGAGTTTTATTACCTTTTAAGTCCGTGCTCCCTCATCTGGACACTGAATTAAATGCTGAGAACATGAGGTTCTGATCTGCTCCTCTATTGCTCATCATGATTATAGGCAGGGGGGGCAGAGCTGCCATTAGTTATTATTCTCCACACTCCCAATTAGAATATTCTGTTTTCTGCTTGTAACCCTGTCAGGCTGAGCTGCTCAAGCTGAATTTTTCCATTTTTTTTGCTCTCAAGGGACTCCAATTCTCACTTGAAATATAACAGAAATAAAATTCCCCCAACTTTTTTGGGGAGCACAGAAAATATCAGACACTGATTATTGATCCTCCCCTATATATTCCTAAGTTTTGCTTCCTGTCTCGTAGGCAGTTTCAGATCTAGGGCAGAACTTCCAGCAGTTTATTTAGAGTTTGTGGGTTTTTAAGTAGTCTCTGTAGGGATCTTGTAAAAGACTGGAATAAACTAATGATTCTGTTCTTTTTTTAATGCAGGGTTTGAAAGGGAAAATCCAGGTCTGAACCTGCATGGAAGAGTCCGAGGGAAAAACATTAGCATTTTCTAAGTGTTCAGAGAATCAGAAATTACCTGATTTAATCAAATTTCTGGGGCTGGGAGCAGCCTGGTCTGTGGAAGATGTCCCTACCCGTGGCAGGAGTGGAATGAGATGAGCTTTAAGGTCCCTTCCAACCCAAACCATCCTGGGATTCTGGGATTTTGGGATTTTTATGAACTCCACGTGGGGCTTTGCAGACCTGTAGCACAGGGATGGGCTCGGCTGCTGCAGGGAGTTTTGGAATGATGATTTTTCTTTTCAAGGAAAAGGCAGAAGGTATTTTTAGTCCTTTCTAACTGCCTGGGATTTGTAAACGGTCTCACACGGTGCTGCTGGCACGTGGAGTGTTTGGAGGTGCTGAATGAATTAAGTGAGAATTGCAGGTGTTTCTCACCCTAGGCAGAGCACAGATGACTCCGTTCATCCCAGATTCCCACCTGGCTCGGTGGGAGGATGGCAGGGCCGGGGATCCCTGAACTCCTGTCCCATCCAGAGGCACTGCTGTCCCTGGAGCTGCTGCAGCAGACCTGGCTCGAGGTGTCCCTGCAGGGAGAGCAGAGGGAACAACAGGGGCGATGTTTTGGCATTTGGGTGTCTGCTTTGAGCCATCCCACCTCGCTGGCAAGACCCTTAGTCCTTCTCCGGGGAGTGCTCCCATTTGCTGCCTTCCAGAATAGCCAATGGAAGGGAATGGACCTCTCTGATGGAGAAGCATGAGAAATACAGAAATGGGGTTTTCACATGTTCCAGGGCTGTCCCATAAGGAAGATGAGGAGTCATCATTGTCAGGATTTTTCCCACAGATTGTGTGCTCTGCTCCTGGATGGTGAGAACATCACAGAGTCATCGTTTCATCAGGTACATAAGGAGAGGTCTCCCGGAGACTTTACAGGAAGGAACACAACGCACTTAAATATGCAGAGCTAAAGCCATGAATATTTGTTCTTCTCAACTCAGCTCCCAAGTACTCTGGCTAAATATTTAAAGAAATCAGGTTGGACAAGTGGTTCCTCCTTTATTGATCTGTTGTTTCTGGATCAGTTTCTCCACTTGGATGGGAGTCATGGAAATCTACTGCAGGGAACTGAGGAGTTTCTTGTTGTCCCCTGCCATGAAATTCCAAGTGCTGTGTTGCAGCCTGTGGTAATTGGATTATAAAGCAAAGGGAAATGCAGTAAGATCAGCAGCCAAATCGAGGCATCCCTGTAAAATCCCAAGGAGAAGCAGCAAACTGGAGATGAAGTTGAGCTGTGTTTGCCTAGTTTGATTGATTGATTGATTGATTGATTGATTCCATTAACCTTTTAACAAGAACAGCAAATTCTTCTTAGCACTGGGACTTCAAAGCTCTGTGTCTGACTCTTTCTAAGACACCCTTTACCCTACTCCTTGAACCTACATACAAAATAAAATGTGTAGTTTTACTAGTTTAGCTAAAGAAAAAGAAAAATCTCCATGAGATCATGTATTTTACAGAAGCTGGAATTTCATTTTAGCTTGCAGGGCTGTCTTTTTGCAAACTCAAGGCTTTGTTTTCTCTAAAGAACTATTACATGATAATTGTAATTTATCAAAAATACATTTCAAGCAACTTTTTTATGAGTGTTCACTGATAAAACTGCAAATACTTAAATGCATCTGGGAAATTAACACTGACCAGGAGCTTTCTGGGCTGTTTGTCTTTTCTGAGACTGGAAAATCTTTCTGTTCATTGCTCTGTAGTGGTTGGATCTTTAGTAATAGGATGTACCTGGATTCCCAGGACAAATCCAGTGCTCTTTCTCCGTGCAGCTTTGCTGTTCCCAGCCCCAGGAGGATGATTGCCGCCCTGGTGGGTGTGTTCCGATATGGATGGGATTTCCAGAATGCAGTGGTGCCTTTCCCTGCTTGGATAAAATAGCAGCAGCTTCCCATAAAGTTTGTAATTGGCTTTTAGCAATCCTTTCCCATCATTCCAACAGTTGCAGCCGAAAATGTTGTGCAGAAACTCAGCATCAGCACTTACGGCAGCTAAGGAGATGGATTAATATTCATAAGGAAAGCAGAAGAGCTTAAAATAAGGGATAAAACAAGTGCTTAATCCTTTGGCCCAGATGGTTTTTGGCACGGCAGATAAAAACGTGGATCTTCCCTAAGAACAGAACCCCTCATCTCCCTTCCAGCAAGGAAATGTGACACAATTCCAGCCACAAGTCCACTCTGGCTTTTCAAGGGGATGCCTGGGGTGTGACTGGGTCCTTGGGACCTTCTCAGCAGCCTGGTGGACACTGGGAGCTGCTGGAGGGAGATCTCCGTGGTCAGTGTCCATGGATATCTCCGTGACTGCCCCGCTGCCCAAGGATCCATGTGGATCCTTCATTCCAAGCTCCGCACCTTCCAAAGGGATCCCTGTGCTCGCTCACACGGGGCTGTGTCTTGCACATGTAATTTGGGGTTTGCTCTGCTCAATCCTGTGGAAGCCACAGTTGGAGTTGGCTGGAGTTGTTAAACCCTAAAACCCTCTGGAAGGGCCTCTGCTCCCTGCAGCTCGGCTTCCTGCAGGTCTCCACAGTGCCTGTGGGAAAGAGGCATTTCACAACTCGTTAAATATAGAGGGTACCTACAAATGTAGCCCAGTTACCTCTCACTGTAGGTGCTTCCAACCAAGAGGAAGTGACAACCAAGTCTTCACACTCTTTAATTATAGCAGCCTTTACATAACAGTGTCAGATAAATGTGTTTTAGAATAGGTGGCATCTTGCTTCCTCCAGAAGATCTGTCAAATTAGACCAGACTAATTTATTACTTGAAATTCCAAGGATTAAAGCATGCCGTCCACCAGTCTGTTTGAATAAAACCTTAGAATTCACCGAATCCTCTGTGCCAGGATATATCCCAAACAGCACAATCCTCCTTTCTTTTGAAACAGAAACACATCCCTATTCCTCTGGTGGCTTCGAGGACTCCAAGTCCCACAAATGCCATCCCATTCTGCTGGAAAACAGGGTTAGAGGGGATCTCAGGAGGTTCTCCTGGCCGTGCCTCCACCCAAGGCAGAAGCTGCACCAGATTCTTATCTAATCTCTATTATAAAACAGAAGGGGAGGGAGAGAGGCAGAGAAATTGCTTTAGAGGGAGAAGGGGCAAGGAGTGGGGCTATGCCAAATCACTTAGGAGAGTGAGGAACTGGCCTCCTTCCCACTGATGGAAGCAATCTGTGCCTTAGGAGGATTGCTGGAGAATGCTGACGGTCCTTTCCCTTTCCAATAATGAAATCCATCCCAGCTCTTCTGCTGATGTCAACAAGAGCAGCTTTCCATGGGAGAGAGCAGTTTTCTTCAACAGGCCCAGGAATCCAGGCAGGGGAAGATGAAACCCAAAGTTTGTGTCTCATGGGGAGGATGCTGATGGAGACTCTAGGTTTTAGAGTCCTCTGTGTGCTGGAAGGAGTGGATCCATATCCAAACCTGCTCTTAATGTAACCACTAATGCTCTTTGTTAATGTGCCCTTGCCTTCTGGGGGGGGTTCTGCCTCGTTGTCCCTAAGTAATGTTCGGAATCCAGGACCATGACCTGATGTGAGAGCGGGGAGAGGCCGTAAAGAACTTCTCTGTGTTGGTGTTGGGGTTTTGCTGCTTCAGGGTTAACATTGCTGTAGCTCCTTCTCTCCCCCACAGCAGCAGGAAAAGAGGCAGTGCTGCTCCTCCACTCGGCTCCCAGCGAAATCCCAGGTGGAAGTGGAATTTGTTGAAGTAGGGAGAAGGGAGAAGTTGCTGACTCCCATCCCGGCTTGGCGCAGTGCGGTGCCGAGGCGTTCCCTTGACTTGGCAATCTGGATCCTGCGCATTTATTTATTCCAGCAGCACTTCAGTGTGTTTATGCAAATAGTTCATTGCTCCAGCTCCTGAAAGAACCACACAAGTGCTGTCATTTGATTGAGGAATCATTAGATCGGGCTGGAAATAAAATTTTCTCTGGTTCGGTATTCACGCCCTCGGAAAAAAACCCTCAGTGTTCCCACATTTGGGTAGCTCAGGACTGACTAAATAATTGATATTTTGGGATAGATGGATACATGTCTCAGAGAGATTTCCTTTGTACTCTAATTAAAAATAAAGAGGATATGAATAATCTCTAATGGCAGCAGAGTATTTGGAGGAAGCCAAGCATTTTGGAGGACTGTGGATGCTCAAAGTATCCTGACTTCCGAGTCTTTCTCTTTCCCCCACCTCCAACCTGAAAACATTTTAGTCTGGGTTATATCCTCAGTGACTTGTTGGGTATTAAAAGTTTTGAATGACTTGTGGTCTCTGTTTACACCTCTTTCAAAATATCCTGTGCCCTTGGAAATGTGGAGTTGTGGACTCTGATTAACATCATCAGTGAATGCTATTAAAGAATTGAATAATGCAGCAACTGAAGCCATTAGAAAAATGACATTTTTTAAAGGTTAGACTTCAACAAAGCTCCTTTCAGCTCTTTACCCATTCCATGTTTTCAGCAGGTCGTTCCTTTAGTGTTGGCCAAAAGCAGAGCGAGGAGGACACGTAACAGAGGCTCACTGTGGCTGAGGCAGTGGAATTCCCTGCCTGAAAATACCAGACATCTGAATTCTCTTTTGGAAACAGGCCAGGGATGATTTTGATCTCTCAGACCCTCATCTTTTACAACTGTGGACTTTTTATTTGTTCCTTTGAGCCACTCCCCGGGGAGCTCACCTCAGAAACACGGAGCATTGAAGTGTCAGCCTATTGTGCTCTTCCCATTTTGCGTGCGCTGAGCTCTCCTGGGAGTTGGAATCAAAGGGATTTCACTTCCTGGAAGCCAACAGAGATGACCACCCCTACATCCAGTGTCACAACAAATATCACTGGAACAGCGATGATTTGTCACTGATAGAAATTTGGAGCTATTTTCCTGAGCCTATTTCTCCACCCTCCCCTTGCTCCCTATTTCCGAGTTCCATCCAGCCCCCCGGTCCCTCAGCATATTTATTATATTTATATTACTTTCCAGTCAGCTTAGAAGAGCTGGGTGTCTTCCTCCCTCACCTCGGTGTGTGTTTCTTGGATAAATTACCTCATAATATTCAAAACAGCCTTTGATTTAGAATTCCTCTGTATTACAGGGATTTGTGTTTTTATAGCATCTTTTAGGAGCCTTTTGAGTTGAGTCATTAAATATATATTTTTAATAACCTCTGTGTCTTAAAAGGACAGTGTGAAATGTAAGGACTGGAAATCAAATAGTGATTCCCCTGACTTCTGGATTAAGTTGTTTTATTACAAATCCATGTGAAGTTCACTTTTTTCCCTTCATCTTGAGATTTCACAGCCGGTTTTTTTTGCTAATTTTGAGCTGACCAGTGATTCTCATAGCTGATTCTTTCAATCTGTAACATCACAGATCTTCCAGAACCCTGTAGAACAGGCTGTAAAAATTAACTCCTGGATAGGGAGTTTAGTGAACATTTTAAACACCATCTTAGAAGCTGAGATCCTCCTCCGTCAGAATTAGTAAATTGGGAATAAGAATTAGCATAATTTTGGGAAACCTTCAATGGAATTTGTAAGAAGTTGTGAATATGGCAAGAATAACACTTTTGGCTTTGCTTCAGGTGTCTGTTGGACACTTCCCACGGGATTAGAGGTAACTTTAAAGAAGTAAAGGAAGCTTTTGGAAGGAAAAGTAGATGAAGCAAATGGCAAACACAAATAGGAAGCATTTGTGAAACAGCGGTGTTGGATCAGATTGCACTGAAGATGAGATTTTAAATAATTGTTTTAATAAGAATAGGAAGTAAATTGTAAATTAGTTCTGTCATTAGTGTTTAATTATTTATTGACTTTTTAATCTCGTAATGTTACACCAGAAGTTTCATTTGTAGAGCTCCAGGAGGAACCAGTTTAAAGATTTTGTTTCTTAATTTAGTTGTAAATCAGGTTCAAACTTCTGTTCTTCTAATTCTTGGTGTTTAGGGTTTGGTTTTCTTGTTTCCAGACATCGGGTGCGTGTGTGTTCTGTAAATTCTTAGTGTTTAGTCCTAGTGTCTTTCGGGTTTAATTCTTAATTGTTTCCAGATATTGTTGGGGGGTGGACGGATAGTTTTCCTTGGAAACCACCCGCTGATCTCTGGAATCTTGAAGAAGAAAGGCTGTATTTTATTGTAAATAAACCACAGAATTGGGCTGGAAGGGACCTCTGGAGACCATCCAGTCCAAGCAGGGTCACCTGGAGCAGGTGACACAGGAATGTGTCCGGGTGCTTGGAATGACTCTGGAGAGGGAGACTCCACACCTCCCTGGGCAGCAGTTCCAGTGCTCTGCCACCCTCATGGAAAGATGTTTTTCTTTATGTTGAGCTGGAACTTGTGTTTTATTTTATGGCCATTGCTCCTCAACCTGTCACTGGCACCGCTGAACGGAGCCTGACACCATCCTCTGACCCGCCTTGGAGGTATTTATATGCATGAATGAGATCTCACCTCAGTCTCCTCTAGACTGTGCAGTATTATTGTAAAGCAGATACGTTTTATTATAAATAAGCACGGGACCGCCGCCGCCGG
>NW_008238361.1:1366056-1387049 GCF_000691975.1 Corvus brachyrhynchos
AGACACGCACGGGCGGGCTGGGTGTCTGTGCTGCGGGTGAGGCACCGGGGGGTGACCCTGTGCTGCCCCAAAGATGCTGGGACAGGCTGCTGTGGTTCCCTAGGGGATGATCCCTCCCCAGCATCCCTATCAAAATGGTTCTCTGGCAGCACAGAGCCCCTGGTGCCGTGGTCAGACGCCTCGAATTAGGAGCGTTCCCCAGCGGTGTCCGAGGGGGTGTTTTTCGCCATCCAGGAGAACGGCCGGGATTGCCGCGGCGATGGACACGCTGTTCCATATTAAACAGGGATCCGTTACATAAGGCGTTGTGGACAGCTCGTAAAATACACAGATAACAACATAATATAGAGTGTACGTCAATGCAGACGTATGTATGGTATGATGTGGTGTCCTCAGGAGAATGGATGGGTCCTGTAGGGCTTCGGATGAGGAATTTTTTTCCTGCCTGTGTCGGAGTCGGTCTGGAAGTGCAATCCCTCTTACGTGTTGCCTCACAACTTGTTTTAGCATCCCTTTATTTCAGGGAGAGAGGAACAACAACTGTGCAAAATTGACGTTAATGCAGTGCACCATGTTGAGATGAAATACTGTGTATTGGAATCTTTCTGAACTGGGTATTTGAATTATTGCTTAGAAGCCTGGAATGCTTGGAGTTGGAAGGGTTTAAAGCTCATCTCATGGGCAGGGACACCTTCCACTAGACCAGGTTACTGCAAGCCCCATCCAGCCTGGGTTTGGACACTTCCAGGGATGAAGAAACGCTTTGGGTCAGTTTAGAAATTCCTGCCCTTTTGGTACGTGTGTGTGTTAACTTTTCCTTTGGGTTTTCTCTTGCTGCTGCTGCTGCTGCTGCTCACAAGCTGCCAGGCCAAGTGCAGATGAGTGTGTTGGTTCCTTTAGAAATGTGTTTAGGGATCCAGCTGGATGTTTCTGTAAACCAGACAAAGCGTGAATTCTTGAGAGCTGTTCTCCATCCTGAGTCTGTCTTGTGCTGGTTTAATGTCTTTCAGCAAAGTATAATTATGGTCTTAAGAAGACAACTTAAAAGTACAGTATTAGGGCTGAGAAAATGGGATTGTTGGATAATGGTTGGTGTAGAAGAAATGTATTACTTACAAAAGTTCATCAGAGAATGCAGGTAAATGTGTGGTGTATTTAAAGGTGCTTCTGAGATGCTCAACTCCACGTATTCCCAGAATCCCAGGGGATTGGAAGGGACCTCTGGAGATCACCCAGTCCAACCCCCTGCCAAGGCAGGGTCACCTGGCGCTGGTGACAGAGGAGTGCATCCAGGTGGGTTTGGAACATCTCTGGAAAGGGAGACTCCACACCCTCCCTGGACAGAGTTCCAGTGCTTGGCCACCCTCCATGGAAAGAAGTTCTTTCTCATGTTGAGGTGGAATTTCTTGTGGTTTAGTTCATATTTCAGTAAACCCCGGTGATCTCTTCCAGAAAAATTATTTGGGAAAGGCAGCTTTAATGGCAGCAGAGACCTGTTACACAAAAATCTGGGTTAGGATTTGTGCTGGAAGAATTGTGTTAATGGAACAGAGGAGCTTTGGCTTTAGCTGTCCACTTGGAAGAATTGGGATGAAGAGTCATTTCCAGATTCCTTAATACTCTCTTAAGCAGTTTACGATAACACTGTTTGTACAGCTTTTTAAATTTTACAGCCTCTCTGTAATTGAGAATGCTTTTGATAGACCTAATCTCCAGCATCATAGGAATATGTGAGAACCTCCTTCTCCTTATTAAAAATCACCCCAAACCCTAAAAACAATCTGGATCTCACAGTTGTATGGGAAAACTGAAGGCCATAAACCCCAAAGGCTCAGGCACAAAGCAGTTAAAATTGCCCGAGTGTCTGTTTGCTTCATGCTCCTGAACCACTTGCTTTAAACATTAAAACTTATTATTTTAGCTCCTGACTCAGGGACTGGGAATGCCTGCTGAGACAATATCCTGGCAAACAGGTAGTGGGGATGGGTCACATGAGTGCCACTTTCTGGCCAGGGAGAAGCAAGTGAGAGAATTAAGACAGTGGAGAACAAATTGTGGTGGAATTCTGGTTCCCTGCGGTGAAGAGCAAATAACTGTGAGCGTTCAGAGATGAGAGCAGGGCTTCTCCATTGTTCTGGTTTAGGACCTGGAAGGCTTATCCTGCAGCTGGAGAGCTGGAGCAGCCACGGGCTTGGATCCTCCTTCCTCCCCTGAAGCAGCAGGAGCTGTGAGGGAGGGCTCGTGCTAATTGCAGTGCTTCCAGCATGGAATAAACCACAGCCACATGAGTCATTAGCACAGGAATGTCTGCCTGAAGTGGGCATTTGCCCTCATAAGACCCCTCCAGGCGAGTGCATAACGCAGCTTGAATTTGCATTAAAGGCAGAAGTGATAGGGCAGTGGCGTGGCACTTACACCCAGTAAACACACTCAGTTTTGGAATGGTACCATAACATTTCTGCCTGGTTTCTCCTGGTAGATAATAGACAGATTAACTGCTCAGAGAGCACCAGGAGAAGCGTGCAGGTGAAATTTTCCTGTTAAAACCAGGAACAAACATACTTTTTAACAGCGAACAGATATTTCCATGATTTTTGTAACAGCAAGTCTTCTTGTAATGTGTTTGTGTGTCTACATACAGATAAAACGTGCAAAAATACCATTTTTATGGCTGGATATATAAAGAAATGAGTGTGTGCATGGTATTACAGTCCATTACCAGCTGTGATGATTAATGTGAAGTAGATGATGCAGTAGCTGGTGTGAGGCTTTTTGGAGGAGGAAAATTACACTGCTGAAGCTGAGGAAAACTCCCAGTGATTGTAGGCAAAAAGTCGTTTCCACTTTTGGAAAAGAGGTGCAGGGATATGGAAGTGAACGAGTTCTGCAGGGACAAGTGTCCTTGTTGGGAGCACAGGAAGATGGAGAGTGCATCACCAGAGGGAGAAACATGTTCCCAGTGAAGAATTTTCCTTGTTTGTTGGCCTGCCCTGTGATTTTTTGATTTTTAGGCCTCTTTTAAAATTCTTTGGGTAGTTCTAAACAGGGTCACCCTTTTGGGAATCAAAGCTTGTTTGCCTTGTAGGGAACTATTTCACATTCTTGATCACAAGACGATTATAAAAGCCCATTAGCTCAGGGGCTTAAGACAGTGCGATCTACTGGGTAAGCAAATAATAAATGAATCTTGTTTTACCTTCGAAGTTGTGACCTCATTGTTGTGTGTCTGTGGTGGGGAGAGATTGGAATGCTACTCCATGGGCCAATCCAGAGTTTCTCTTTGATTTTGGGCAAGACTCCACCTTTTTCAGAAGCAAACTTCAGTTAACCCTTCCCATAAGAAATCACTTTGCTCTTCTGTAAAATTACATTTCCATTAAGGCCGCATTTTATTAAAAAATTATCTACAGGAGTTAGCAACAAGTACCCTGCGATGCAGAGTCCATCCCAGCCCCATGAATAAAACCTGACTCAGATCAGTGGTTTGCACCTGCAGAGCTGTCAGAACAGCCCCTTTTAGATTGTCTGCTTCTATTTTTCCCTTCAGAGCAACACCTGAGCCAGTGAAACGCCTTTCCGCACCTCTCGGGGTGTCAGTTTAAGGCTTGTCAGCACGGGAGAGGCTTTATCTGGGGTACTTCAGTGGCTTATCGGGGCGGCTGGGAAGAGCTCGGATCTGCATCAGGCAGGGAGCGAGCAAGGGGTGGCTGGCACGGGGTCAGCGAGGGGCAGTGTGGGGGCAGTGAGGGGCTGGCACGGGGGTAGCGAGGGGCAGTGTGGGGGCAGTGAGGGGCTGGCACGGGGGTAGCGAGGGGCAGTGTGGGGGCAGTGAGGGGCTGGCACGGGGGTAGCGAGGGGCAGTGTGGGGGCAGTGAGGGGCTGGCACGGGGGTAGCGAGGGGCAGTGTGGGGGCAGTGAGGGGCTGGCACGGGGGTAGCGAGGGGCAGTGTGGGGGCAGTGAGGGGCTGGCACGGGGGTAGCGAGGGGCAGTGTGGGGGCAGTGAGGGGCTGGCACGGGGGTAGCGAGGGGCAGTGTGGGGGCAGTGAGGGGCTGGCACGGGGGCAGCGAGGGGCCGGCGTTGGGTCGGCGAGGAGCCGGTGCCGGTGCCAGCCCCAGCCCCAGCCCCAGGAGGCGGTGCCAGCCCCGGCGCGCTCCGCGTGCCTTTCCCCTCGGTCATCCCGTGCTTCCCAGGCGGAGCAGCTCTGCCTCCTCCTGTCGCAGCCATTTAAAAAGGCATTTCGCTTACGCTTTCGTCTTCCAGCTGCGGTACCTAGCTCGTATTTAGATATTGAGTCGATTTCCATGTGGTGCCTCTGACCCATAAAGGAGAGGGAAAGGTGGCTTTGCTTGCCCTGTTGCAGATTTTTTTAGTAACTGCTTTTACCTATTTGCTCTTTCCCCAGCATATCCTCCTCTCCTGAGCCATAGATGCACCTTCTTTCCTAGACTTCTTTTAGCTGTTTGACCTGCATCTAACCCTGCCTGGCTTCCTTTGGCAATTCCCATCCCCACATCCCCAGCCTCCTTCCTGCTGCCACTGCCAGAGCAGGCTCTCTGTTCATCAGGGAAGCAGGACTTTCCTGTACTTGCTGTGTAAGCCAGGGTGATGCCCTTCTGTGCAAGTTCAGACTGTCACCAATAGTTAGACAAACACTTGTGGTGGGATTCATGCCCACAAAAGTATTTAAGATTCTGAAAGTCCTTTGATGTTTATAGGGACTAAACACCAGTGAGACTGACCCTGGTAACTAATGGTCCCAGTTTGCCATAAAAAGGGCCATGAGCAGGACTGTGTGTGGTGCTGCATTCTAGGGTTTGTCTCCAGTTACTCCATACAATTCTCGAGAGGGCATTGCTGAGAATTTTTAGGAAAAACGTGATGGGAATAGTGGGAAAACACATTCTATTCACCACGTGAATGGTAGCACCAGTGTTTTGAGGACGCTATACTCCACTGCCTTTTCAGTGACATTACTCCTTAAACCTATCATTCCTTCTGCTGCCAGTATACACTTTTCTCATGGCACCTGAGATGAGAAGATTTCCATGTGCTGCCCAAGTAGAAAACGTGATTACAGGAAAAAAAGCTTTGGTAGGGAAGTTCGTATCCAAATATTCATTGGATTTGTGTCTGGTGCCTCTCTGATCGCTAAAGAGGAGGAAAGGTGGGCTTTGCTTGCTCTGTAGTCTCAGTTGTTGTGGGTTGAGTAACAATCAAAATGTATATTTAGAAGTGTTTTTCATCCTGTCTCTTCAGTGATCATGTACTGGGTTTTGCAACACCCAGTTCCTTCTGTAGAAATCTTCGTGCAATGGGCAGCCAAGACCAAGCAGAAGCTTTATCCAGCTGCCACATAAAATCTGGGACTTCCAGTGGGGTTAGAAAGGTTTCAGTGGTTACTGGGTACATCATGTCCACAGGGCACTTCTGAGATTGTCAGGCTGAAGGTTGAAGGTTGGTCGTTGAGATCTGATGGTCATTTTACATGTCTTGATGGATTTTGCAGGCAGGGACACCTTCCTCTACCCCAGGCTGCTCCAAGCCCCATCCAGCCTGGCTTTGAACATTTCTAGGGATGCAGCAGCCACAGCTTCTCTGAGCAAACTGTGCCAGGGCCTCCCCACCCTCACAGGGAAGGATTTTTACCATGGATGGGAATGTGAACTGGGAGAAGTGTTTGCAGTGCCATTGGTTTGCTGGAGACACCCAGCTTCTCTTTGAGTATAATTGTTCTTAATTTCCCGATTTCAATTAGCCCAGTTTCTAATGTTTAATCCAAAAAAGATGAGTGATGTCAGGACCTAGGCATGCAGGATCTTTTGCCTAACTACTTATCTACTTGCTGCTTGTTTATGTAGGATTTTTAGTTTCAAATGTATGCTAAACTCTGCCTTGATTGGGACAATAATCAATATTTTCTGACAAAAAGAGATTATCCTCTGCCCATTATGTCTCCCGAATTCTCACTGAAATTTGGCTTTTACATGGTCAAAGCTTTTGTGTGTTTTTGACAGTTTCAAATCTGTTTTCATTTCTATTAGCCCTTAATAGACTGCCTTGACTAATGAATCATCAGCTGCCTGATGTTTATCTTGTGTAGAAAGGGCTGCCTGAGAGGGCTGGAAGGGGGTTTGTTTGGGGGTTTGCTGGGGTGTTTTTGCTTAGATTTGCCTACAGAAATATCTAAAGTTCTACTACGACAGCATTAGCTGTGCTTGCCTTGTTTTGTGCTCTGGTGAAGATGGTTTTCTGTCTGACTCAGAGCTTCTGTTCGTTAAATGCCACATTGTGATTTGATAGTATAGTAGTCAAATAAAACACTCAGTAGGAATCATAAGTCATTTTTATAAATTGCTGCTTGCTGTTTCCATAGAGGTGCTTTTTTTATACCAGCACTACATTGAAATGGGAAAAAAAAAAAGAAAAAAAGCTTCAAGTCATCTAAACAAGAGACATAATGAGGAATAGATAACAGAAATAGGCAATTCTGTGTTTTCAGTTCCAGCCGCAGGTCAGAGCTCAGCTGATGGGACAGGGTGTGGTTGGTAAAACTGTGAGCTCATATGGAGCACTAAGGTGTGTGATTAACTGTGGCTTTATCCTGCTTTTGGATTCCTTCTGCTGAACTCCTGACTGTGGAGTGCAGCCAAAACCACAGGGCCTCCTCACCACTGTGCTGCTCCTGGATTGCAGATTGCTCTCCAAATTGCCCAGCGCTTAAGGAAATGCTGCTGCTGGGAAGTGTAAGCAGCTCTCCCTGGGCTCAAGGGCATCGGAGGGAGGAGTGTGGCTCTTGGTGCTGAAGGAGCACATCATAGAAATAATAAATAACAAGGGGAGAAGCTTAACCTAGGATTTGTTGATGCCATGGCTTGCTTCCCTATCTCCCAAAAACATGCTCTGCTTGGGAGACCCTGAGCTGTTGGATGTTTTCCCTTGGAGCATGCATTTGTAGAGATAGGAGAGCCTGATTTTCCAAATCAGCACTTCACCCAAATGCATATTGCTTTACCAACAGGACAACTGTTCCTGGTCATTTGGAATCCAGTAATTAATTCCAAAATGTCATTTAGCTGGCGGAGTGCTGAGTTCCGTGGGGATCGCAGGTGGTGTCAGGATTTGCTTGCAGCCTCCCCTCAGCTCCTGGTTTGTATTTTTCCACAGTGCTTTGTCACTGGTTTTCATGCCAACTGTGAACTGGTTTCAGTTCTGGAGTGTCTTATTTTGCCGTGTCCCTTCCTTCTTTTCACATCTCAACATAAATATCTACTCAGGTGCAATATGTGGAGCACAGTGAGCAGCTTTGTCTGCCCCACGGTGCTGACCAAGTAAACTGGATTTTTGATTTGGAGGATATTCCAATGTCCAGAGTCAGCCAAGCTTTTCCACCAGCGTGGAAAGCTGGAGGAATCCAGCAGTGCCTGAATTTGTGAATGTACAACACAAGATGTAAATCTGCTTTTTCGGTTTCTGTCTAAAGCCTTGTCAGAAGGGGCTTGAAGTGTCTTGAGGAAAGGACTCAGAAAGGGCAGTGGTGGCTACAGGCTCTGCTCTGCTCCTCAGGAGGGTTTTAATTTTCACAAGGGCAGAGAAAACCAAGAAAACCCCTGGAGAGGAGGACAAGGGACTGTTCTTCTGATTTGGTTTGTTTGGGTTTTTTTCCCTAAAAAGTCACATAGGACAAAGGCTCCATAAGTTACAGAAATTGAGCTGTTTGGTTGTGCTGCTTCACCAGCATGGGGAATGCAGCCTGGCAGGGATTTGATTTATTACAGCAACAGGGGAGAAATCATGAGGAAAAAACACTCCCTATCATCGTGCTGAGTACTGGAGTGGTGAAGTGTGTGTTCGAACGAGCTGCTAATGCTTCATATAAAACTTCACAAGCCTTTCTATTTTGAGAGAATTCTGCTTATACCAAATCTATTTTCCCTGTGAGTGCTCCCTTGGTTTTTCCCCGTGCTGGGACATTTCCCTGCAAATGGACTCTGCTCAGCTCATTTGGGCTTTCTGCTTCCTCCCGGGGGCTGTGTGTCCTTGGCAGAGTGGCATCACAGTCAGTGATGGCATTGGCATAAATGTCCTGTTTCCTTGGGAAATGCATGGCTCTAGGTGCTGTGCTGGGTGCTCTCGGTGTGGAGGAGGCTGGAGGATTTAGCTTTTAGTAGCAATGTCCATTATGGCCAGAAAAAAGCCCTCTGCCCCCATGGGACAAGCTCTAGGGTGAGGTGGCCAAGGCATCCTCCCTGTCCCTTTTCCTGTTCACAGAGCCAGGTACAACCTGAATACCTCTGGCCTACCAGTTCAGCTTTATCACAGCCTTTAACCTCTTAGAATAAAATCATGTTTCTAATGGTTACTCCCCTGTGCTGCTGCTTTATAAACTTCTCCTTTCCGTGCACAATTTCTTGGCAATATTTTTAACCCCCATTCCCACTGTGGTTGGTATATTCCCTGAAGAATGCCTCTCTCTTGCCTGGGAAGAGGATGTGTTCTGACAAATCATCAGTTAATCTGTGATATATAGGTCATGAGATACCATGATAAAATTTTATGTTCCAGAACAATTAGTGGTGAGCTCATCAGGTTCTGACAAAACAAGCCCCAGCATCGCATTTGGGCAGGGATGTTTCAATTATGACCAATAACTGGGAAATGTCACCAAGGAAAAAAAGCCTGTGGCAGCTGGCCCTGCCTCTGGCAGCTGTGAGAGACCACACAGCAGCTCCTGGCTCCGAGGGCTCCATCCTGAACTGTGTGATAAAGCTCAGGAACAAACCTGCCACACTCCAGGGGTGACAGATCCCACAGAAATCAGTATCCTAGGGATACCATGGTAGGAAAAGAGGTGGCTGGGGTTCTGCAGGCTGTGGCTGTACTCACCTGCCCACAAAGCTCCAGCTGGATTCAGGGAAGGTGTGTCCAGTGTGGGACACAGCCAAGCTGCCAGCTCATGTTCTTGAAGCAACATTACTTGAACTAAAATGTACCACTGAAGTGTCTGTTGGAACAAGAAGAGTGGGCAGAACTACTCCAAAGTATACTTTCCAAAGTTTCTGACACGTAAGAGAAGTATCTTTATCCCCACTGTGGTGCTTGTTCTGGATAAAATGTTCTCAAGATGTTTTTGCACACCATAAACCAGGAATGTTGGAGCTCTGCACTTGTTATCGATCTCTTATTGGAAAATGAATGGGGTATTGACAGATGGAAAAACAGACAAACGAGTTGTACTTTGCCTCCCTCCATTTTTCCATGCTAATTACAGCTGTCTGTTGATTTTTACTTGCTGCCCCAAGGAGTAGAGTGGTAGTAAGTGCAGGAGTACATTGCTGAGTAGCTCCTGTGTTCTGCCTGGAGTGGATTCATTTCAGGAGTGCATTAAGCGATATTTCCCTTTAATAGATCAATGTAAGCATACAGCGTGAGTGGGAGTCTGGGAGGAAAGGAGTCACACACTGGAATATTTCCCATTACACATTCAAAATTCATACACGGATGGTGGATACATAGAACTTGCTTTGCTGAGTGGAATTGAGAAGTTGGCTTAGGCCTTCAGACTTGCCATTGGATGTCTTTTTAGTGCTGATGCTGAAGATGTTTTGCCTGTTAGAAATTTAAGAACCTTGTTAAATGTTTAGCTTCACTACTCTGTTCTGATTATATCACACAGGAATCTTCCCTTTTTGTTGGCTTTCTTAGAATCCCGGATTGGTTTGGGTTGGAAGGGACCTTAAAGCCCATCCAGTTCCATGGGCAGGGACACCTTCCACTATGCCAGGTTGCTCCAAGCCCCGTCCAGCCTGGCCTTGGACGCTTCCAGAGATAGGACAGCCACTGTTTCTCTCAGCAGCCTCTGATGGTTGGATATAACACACAAACCCATCAGGTTTCCATAGACTCCGTGTTGTCTGCAGGAGGAAGCTTTTGTCGTGTGATTTCTTACTCAGGTTCTCTGCGTGCAAGTGGTACCTGCTGAGGGGGAAGATGCCTTCAAAGGGATGTAACTTTGCACAGATATTTTGTGTCTTCCTTCACAAGCAAGAATTTAATTTATAAAAGATGTATGAGATCTGTTTGGTATCAGAACTGAATGTTTTACATTCCTCAACAACATGTAATTATTCATAAAGCTTGTCTGCCTTTCTTTTGGATGGTCTGATCTCTTACAGGTAAAGAAATCCCAGTTGTATCCTCAGAGTAACAGCCACAACAGTGTAAATAAATACAAACACTGCAGTGTTGTTTTGCTGAGAACTGATCAGTGAAGAGATCTCTCCAAAGGCATCACAGCTTTTCAGGCTGGTTTTGCTGAACATTTTCAAACCAATCTAAAACAGAAATACATGTGCCTTTGAATCTGAAATTTGGAGCCAGAACTGAACAGAGCGATGAAACCAAACGTAGGTTTCAGAGGAGCTACACTGATGTATTTCAATGGAGGGCAGCCCAAAAATCCTGATTGCTGCACGTTTCTTTCAGCTGTTAAATAATTCCTCCCTTTGCCTTTTCACCCAAGTGCAGTTGCTGCATTACTTGCAAAAATAAAAAAAGGGAAAAAAGCCACTTCCCAGCAGCTGGAAGCTTAAGCAGCTTTCTCCCATCACAGCATTTCAGGAAGGCAGTCAGCAAAGTGGTTTCCCCAAGTGGCTGCTGCCTGCCTGGGTGTGTGCTGCAGTCTCTGGAGAGCTGGGGGACTGGGGGGGTTGTGTGTTCATTTTATTTTGCTCCTGTCTCTTAGAGCAAGTCCCTCTCTGCCTGTGCCCAGAATTGTAATGGTGCTGCTGCCTCAGAGCCTGGCTGAGAGGTGCTGTCAGAGGGGAGGAATGAGCCACATCCTACTCCTCTCCAGCTTTCCTCCCAGCAAATCCAAGGGAGCTGGCCAGGCTGCACGGGCAGCACTGCACGTGGGGAGGAGGAGCAGCCCTTCCTCCCTCAGGCTCAGCACGTTTTTCCTCTCATTTATTCGTGTCCCTTAACTAATTTGGGGATGTCAGCAGTGTGCCTTGCACAGCTCTTTGCACGTTTTGGGGTGAGCTGCAGGATGGAGGTGGGGAAGGGGCTGTGTCAGGGCAGCACCGTGGCAGCTCAGGAGAGATACAGACACAAATGTCAACAGGAGCCAGCTCGAATCCTGGCTGTGCCTGTGATCCTCTGTGCTCACTCTGCACTTCCCTGCTGGAGGAGATGTACAGAGGGCAAGAATTTACTAGGAATGCAGGAATCATAGAATGGCCTGGGTTGGAAGGGACCTCAAAGCTTTTCTCTGTCCACCCCCTGCCGTGGGCAGGGACACCTTCCACTCCAAGCTCTATCAAACCTGGCCTTGCCACACTTCCAGAGATGGGGCAGCCACAGCTTCTCTGGGCAGTCTTCCTGGAGAGGTGGTAGATGAGCTGTGCCTCCAAGGAGAGGGGAGACTGGGATTTTGTACTTTCAGTCTGCTGTGTGTCATTGGTAGAGCTGGGGAAAAATCCTCCTTTGGGGATGGAAGGTGAGTGTGGGTGCCCATACTTCTCACTGTCTGTACATCCATGGAAGTACAGCCCATGCTGGGAACAGAGCAGGTGCACTGTCCCCTCCCTTGCCCTCTCTCAGGAAGGTTTGGCTCTGCCCAAGGGAGAACTGGGGCACGGGAGAAGCTGTGGCTCATCCCTTGGTGGCAGCGCTGGCCGTGCTCCCGGGGGATCGTCATCCCTGCGGGATGGAAGGTGCTGCTGGAGCTGGTGTGGCACCTCCTCCTCCCCTGCACTCCTCCCCCTGCTGCCTGCGGTGTCCGCAGCATTCCCACCTGCTGTGCACAGGGAGAGCGATGCTGGGCACAGGAGGGAGCTGGGTTGGCAGTGGAGCACACGGAGCTGTGCCCTCCTCACGCTGGAGGAGTTCCAGAGCAGGAGCAGGGGCAGCGCTGTAGGAATTGGATCATCCTGCGGGTCTGTGCTGTGGGAAGTGGGATATGCACGGCAGCCACTGCGGCTGAACACAGCCCTGATCCCACAGGAGCCATCAACACTACAGCTTCCAGGGAGAGAGCTCCTGGCACGGGAAACTCACGGCAAGCAGGAAATAACAAACAGTTAATGCTAAGATGCACTAGAGAAACGGGAGTTTAACAGAAGCCTTTCCTTCCTGCCGCCGGCTCAGGGCACCGGCGCTTGCAGGGAATCGTTCTGGAGCACAGAGCTCTGCTGGCGATCTGTCTCCTGCAAGGAGTGCCAGGGATGCACTGACACTCACATAACCTGTGCCCGTGTTCATCCCAAATCCCTGCTGTGATGGGGTGAATGTGGGGGGTGTTCGTGTGCTTGGATCAATGTCCCTTTGTCACATGGAATTCTCTGCTCCAGCAGCTGCAGTGCAAGGGGAGGGCTCTCTGGCCAGCACCAGCAGTTTGGTACTGGGGGCTTTGCTGTGTTCAGCCCGGGGCAGAAAGGGAATTTAGGAACTTCCTGAAGTTCAGCCTGGTTTTTTGATTTACGTCCTTCCCTTCATCCTTCTCTTTCTTTGGAAGTGGAAGGAATGACTCTGCATCCCATGTCAGTGAGACACTTCCATATCCAGGGGGAACTCACTTGGGGTAATGTCAGCCACCACCTTCCAACTTTGGGATGAGTTCCTTACTTGTGACTTTTTTATTCTGGCTGCTCATCTTGGAATGTTTTCCTTCCTCCTGCTGGATGTTTTTCTGTACCTTTGACCTGACTCTGACTTCACTCATCATCCCCATTCCCTGCTTTTTTGATTGCATTTCAGTGCAGATTTATAGGGCACCAGCAGAACCTTTGACATTTTCTTTTGGAGCAGATGTACCTCTGCTACAATATCCCAAAATATAGGCGAAGCTTTTAGACCAAAATAAAGGTTTTAAATCTTGTCAAGATCTTGACAGATTCCACTCCTGACAAGGCTTTTCTTTTCCCTTCTTTCAGCAAAAAGCAATATCCAGGTGTTTAAAGTTGTCCTGCTTGCTTCTGCTTACTGGTGCATATAAGAATTTTGATGGAGAAGGAGCTTTTTGCACAGAATGAGACCATCAGGGTCTTTCTCAGTTATTGCTTGTGCCAAATCAAAAGGGTTCTGAGTAAGATAGTGATTCCTAAAGGATTTTTTCTTGATTGGAATGCTTGTTGGTTGCTAGCAAGAAGGAATATTAAACTGTTGTTTCTCCTAAGATATTTAATTAAGAATCCATTTTGAGATAATACTGGAGGCAGTTATTAAAAAAGGAAAAAATTTGTCTTTGAATTTTTAGTCTTTAACTCTCTAAATTACTGCCAATCATCAAATCCCAGAATGGGTTGGATTTGAGGGCTCTTATGACCAGGTGGTTATAAGAATTTGGGAAAATACGTTCACACCAACCTGTGTATTAAAAAAAAAAAGATTTATTATGTCTGCAGTTGAGATGCAGCACAGAGTTCTGGCTGTTCCCTCCTCCTGGGTTTGCATATCTGCCTATGATAACTTAATGCCTTCCCATTTATCCCAGTAGGAAATACATGGAGAGACTATTTAGCCAGTGGCATCCCCAGATTTTTAAAAACTCTTGGGTATTTATTTGTTCCTGCTTCTCATTTCCCAAAATAACTGTTGGTTGGTTGTTTGTCCTGTGTTTTGTTGGTCCTCACAAACCACCTGGGAATACCTGATAACAACAAGTCCCTCTCAAAACACCACTGTGTTTTCAGTGTGTGGATCAATATCCAAGTAGGAAAAGACGTGGAAGCAACAAAATTGTCAGTGGGGGATATTTTCTCCCATTTTATGTAGTAATGATAAAAACCAACCAGTTTTGGGGGAGTAGGTGAGCTCTGAGTGCCCTCAGAGCTGCAGGCTTGGGGCAGAGCTGCTTTAATTGGGCCCACTGAATTCCCAGCCCTGTCCATGTGAATTCCCAGTGGGCAGCAAAGTCCTAGAAAGTCCTTGGGCTCCCTGGTTGATTACAGCAATTAAGGCCCATAAAGTGTCGCTCAAATATTACCTCAGCAGGTGACAGCAAAATGTCCTTTCTCTTGTATTTTGCTCTCAGCACGTCGAGTTTTTCAATTGCAAGGGCTCAGGGGAAGGAGTTGCTATTTGCAGCCTGCACAGCACTTGGAAAATTAGGGCTTTTTCCTCCTAAGATGTTAAGAAAAGTAATCAGAGATCATGGCAGCTCCTTGGAAAAAAAGAAAAAAAAAAAGTAGAAAATGTGAAAAAAACCAAAAAATAAAAATACTCTGTTTGTAAGCCTCATTTATCAGTGTTTAAAGCAGCATCTAAACCTCCTGGTTTGGAAGCTTTTGGAAGGAAGGAGCTAATTAAAACCATAACATAACACAACATAGCCAGCCTAAGCCCAAACTCCATCAGTTGCTTGGCTTAAATTAAGCAGCGTGAAATTCATTTCAACAATGCCCTCCCAGCATGCCACAATTCCTTCCCATTCACTACCCAGCATGAACATTTTAAACAAAGTAATTTTCCTATAATTCTGTTGAAGATGGCAGTCTGGTTCTGTGATTCCGTGACGTTCTCAACCACTTCTGTTGAAAAAAGTAAAATAAATATTCAGGGTTATTTTGGTTGTGTAAAGCCTGATGGTGTGGGAAGTGGTGACACCACGCTAGAAGGAAATCAGGACACTGTAATCATCAGAATCCTTAAAAAAGATGTATATTCTTTAAATTAGCTGTTGGAATTAGGAGGAGCATGCCGTGAAAGCAGACAGGTGGGAAGGATCTTCTCAACACTGAGGAAAATTCCACTTCATTCCTCACATGTAGAATACCCCAAAGATTATTGTACTGCACATCCCCACTTTGGGGACTGAAATATTCCATGTGTGTTTGAAACCCAAGGACACATGGGTTGGTTTTATTTGTTGGGAAGTTGAAAAATCATTTTAGCCAATGAATGGGTGCTGCTGACTATTTCTCCAGGAAAATAAACTGAAAATTTTTCCTTTGTTCAGCCTGGAGAAGAAAAGGCTTTGGGGACACCTCACTGTGGCCTTCCAGAACCCCAAGGGGGATTATAAAAATGAGGGAGAGGGACTTTGGGGAATGGCTTCCCACTGCCAGCGGGCAGGGAGAGATGGGTTATTGGGAAGGAATTGTTCCCTGGGAGGGTGGGCAGGCCCTGGCACAGGGTGCCCAGAGCAGCTGGGGCTGCCCCTGGATCCCTGGCAGTGCCCAAGGCCAGGCTGGACATTGGGGCTGGGAGCAGCCTGGGACAGTGGGAGGTGTCCCTGCCCACGGCAGGGCTGGCACTGGATGAAGTTTAAGCTCCCTTCCAACCCAGACCGTGCTGGGATTCTGGGATTCTGTGATGTCTGAGAGCAGTCCCAGGACAGGATATGAGCAGGCCCAGCTTGGCACAGGTCAGCCTGGATTTCCCAAAGGTGCCCTGGTGACAGGAGTGCCCCAGGGAGAGCAAACCAAGCTAAGCTACGTGAAAACAAAAGGGAAGTAGAGACAAACTGGAACAGAGTTAAGTAAGAGGAGAAATGGGAGCTCATCCTCTTGCAGATCCCAAGTTAAATGTCCCTGTTGCAGTAACTAGATGGAGGTGTGATATTTTTTTTTAAAAAAAGTGATCCACCCCTGTCAGCAGGAGCTCTCCATCCCAGCCAGCATAGCAGGGTGATGGGAGGGTGATTTAGGAATACACCACGTTATTCCAGCACTTCCTGGCTGAAGCCTTGCCACTGCATGTCTGAGGGAATGCTGTGGCAGACCACATATGGCAGCCACAGATGCCTGTGTAGTTGGGAGGATGATTAAGTTTAGTTTGGGGGCAGTATTTGTAGTTGTTTTTATTCCCCAAGACTTATGGAACATTCTTGACTTCCCAGTGTGTTATGGGGGACAGACACAGAGCAGCCTCCTTACAGGAGAGCTCATTTAGGATACCAGGTGCACTTTTATTACCAGGTTTCATCAAACCCAACAGCAGCAGCTTCCCCAGAGCCTTGGGAAGATCATTCAATGCTTTCAAGAGCTGAAGTAATTAGAAAAAATAAAGCAGTGTCTCTGTGCCGTTGCAGCTTTAGTTTGGTGCCTTTTATGAGGGAAAGATAACACCTTTTTTCTCTCCTGGGACTGCTGAATAGCTTTCCTAAAAAAGAGGGACCAGCTGCAGAGGTTGAAGCAGAATTCAGACTGGAGGTGCTCAGGTGTTGATTCAATCCCAGGTCTCACATGGAGCATTTGGAATAAAGCACAGATCTGAGCATTCCCAGGCAGATCTTTGCTGCTTTATGGCTGAACAAAAACATGGAATTTGAAAGGTTTGTGTGTTCAAATTTTGAACGCTTTGTTGGGTGAAAACCACCTGAGCCTGTAGCCATCCCTCTGGCTGTGATCCTCACCTTTCCCTTTGCCCCGAGACTGCGGGAAAAGTGCTTTGGGTGCTTCTTTGAGTAGGAAGAGCTGAATTTTTAAGCTGTGAAAAGTTCAGAGCAGCTCATCTATTCTCTAACCACTAGCTCAGGCTTCGTGTGTACCTGCAGTGCCTGCTAAGCAAAATCTTGTGCCTTGCATGTTCATTTGAACATTACCAAAAAAGATGGGAGTATTTTGGCAGTAAATATAGATATATATTACTAGTATTTTTTTTAAACTCTGTTTCTTAAATGTAGCAACACAATCTGTGCTGAACTGAAGGCAGCTGGAGAAAGGAGATAGACTGCAAGATTTGAAATCCAGGGTAAAAAAAGAGATCAGGAGATGTTGGAAGAATTGCCCTATTTTCTAATAATTAGTATTCCCAAAGAAAAAAAACATGTTCTGACTACCTAGTAATTTCCAAATTGCTGAGACACCTAATGAGTTGTCTTAAATAAATTTACCAAACATATAGAAGGAAATAATTGCTGAGCATTTGATTCTGAAATCACAACTCAATGCCAGGCGGTTGTGCAGCTGCCTTGGGTGTGTTGGGGATTCAGCAAGAGAATCATTTGCTTGGGAACTGAACCTTGTCCTGGTTGGACTTCAGTGCCACATTCACATGGGAATTTGTGGAAAATCCCACTGAACCTCTCTGCTGCTGGACCTCCCTATTTAACATTGCAGTAGCTGGAAAGGATTTTGTAATTCGAGGGGGATATTAATAATTCTAAAGGATATTAAAAGCAAAATAGGGGCTGTGCTGCCAGTGTAATCCCTACACCCCTTTCCACATGGGAATAACTCCTTTGGTTTCCCTGCTGCACAGGGTTGCTGCTCCTGCCTGCAGCTCCCATGGAATGCTCCCTCCAGTCTGGGATAGGGCTCTGCAGTATTTTACTGGGCACACGCAGATTTTCCTGGCCCCGGTTTCCGTTGCAGCACAGCAAGGTTTTCACGCCAAAGGAAGAGATCCCCACTGTTTTCGATTTGCCTTTTAATTAATTACATCACCCGCCCAGTAATTAAATTTAGCTGCCCACCCTGAGTGCTGGGATGAGATGAGCACCAACTGTGGTGGCCACTGGTATTGAAAACATGGTGTTTTCTTAAATCCTCAACTTCTGGTTCTTGTTTTCATGTAAAAATGAGTTAATACTCATTTTCTGTAACCCTCATCTCCATGACATACTTCTAGTAGTAACCCATGAGTTAAACCTGCTGTTGTGCACTTCGACCAGGGAGATCTTCATGTTGGGGCTTGGAGTGAGCTGCCATCCCCAAGGAATAACTCTCCTGTGAGTTTTGTGAGGTTTTTTAGATCATTTCTGGAACACCAGTGGCATATGGCAGCATATGGCCCTGCAGCCATCCCTGTGCCTGTTTGTTCTCCTTGTGCTGCATCAGGAGCTTTGTCAGGTCTCTGGGAACTCGTGAGGGAGGGATGTGGCCTCGATTCTCCCGGGAACTTGCAGAGGACTGAGGACACTTGGGCTTTTTTCAAGTTGAGGCTCCAGTTTGTGATGAATTTGTTTTGGGTGAAAGGGAGGATGGGCTGATGGAAGCTTCCTGCCAGGGCAAGGGCATGGAGAGCTGGGAATATTCACCTGGAGAAGTGAAGGACACAGGGAGAGCTTAGAGCCCCTTGCAGGGCCTAAAGGGGCTCCAGGAGAGCTGGAGAGGGACTGAGGACAAGGGCTGGAGGGACAGGACACAGGGAATGGCTTCCCAGTGCCAGAGGGCAGGGATGGATGGGAGATTGGGAATTGGGAATTGTTCCCTGGGAGGGTGGGCAGGCCCTGGCACAGGGTGCCCAGAGCAGCTGGGGCTGCCCCTGGATCCCTGGCAGTGTCCAAGGCGAAGCTGGCTGGGGCTTGGAGCAGCCTGGAATAGTGGAAGATGTCCCTGCCCTGGAATGAGATGAGCTTTGAGGTCCCTCCCAACCCAAACCAGTCTGGGATTCCATGTCTGCTGAAAAATGTTTAGTTGAGCTCCTGACCAGTTTAAAAGCATTGGAGCAACCTCTGGTTCAGCTCTTTGGTCTGCTGGATAATCTCTGAGTTCAGCATCAGGACAGGACCTTTGGGATCTTTGGGAATTTGGCTTCCTGTGTCTTGCAGGATGAGACTGCTTTGAGCATCCAAAAACCTTCCAGGAAGCTGGGAGGCACCAGGTGGGATTGGTGTTGGGGAGGAAGTAAGAGGAGCACAGGAGGAGAGGATGGGACAGGAGGGCTCTTTTTTCCCGTGAAGCATTCCATGCTGTCCCCAGCTCAGATACCATTCCAACTCCAGCAAACCATTCCCAATAATTGGCTGCCTGGAGGAGAGCTGCCACTTCTGCTCCTTTGTGATCTGCCAGCGCTGTGGGTTCAGAGTGAACCCTGCGCTCCTGCTCTGACATCGCTCGTGTTCTCAGCCGAACACAACGCGTGTGTCTGAGCACAGAGCCCGGGGCTTGTCCTCCCCCTGGCACGGCTGCTTCCCTGTGTGCCCGATCCAGGAGGCAGGGGTGCATCCCAGTGCCCGTGGCTGGGCTGTCTGGGGAGAGGGATGCTGCAAGAAGGCACTGTCTGGCCTAATGCCGAAGGCAGGAGCTCTTGGTGAGCAGGGATGTTTTCCCAGAGGCTCTCCGCGTTGGGATGGACCCCGCAGCACCCTCAATCTTTTCAGGAGAGGCTGCCTGTCATCTGGCTGATTGGAGCTGCTAATGGATCGCTGCTTTAATTGCACGAGCAGTGTGACAGAGCATTGCTTATGGATGGAGGGAGAGCAGTCCAGAGCTGTGGATTTATGGCACTTGGGGAAAATTATTTGCAAGCTCAGTAAGTCTTTATTTTTTAGCTATAACAGCTAAAGGTTGACTCTTCCTTCAGTGAACACAAAGGCTGGACCTGGCTGGATGTTGTAGTGTCCAGGAGAAGGATTCATGTCACCTCTTCCTCCCTGAAATGCTGGGGCATCCCCATTCACCAGGAATATTGTGTCACCCTTTCCATCACGGCACACATCTTCCGGCAGCCTCAAGTGTAAGACCAGTCAGTGAGGAGAATGCAAACAAACAGACCCTCTGTTCTTTCTGCTTTACCCTTCTCCCTGGCATTTTTGGGGTTGCTTCAGACCTCCGCATTTTTAGCAAAGCTGAATTACACTAATTGATGAGAGAGGGAGAAAATAAGTAATAAATTGCACAAAAAATGAATTCACAGGAGCCCAAAGTATAAAGTAAGAACAAGTCTTTCATTGCCTTGAATAATGTAATTATCTAGAAAAGCCTTTTTCTTTCAAATTGCCAAATCTGGTGTCACTTGAACTCACTGAAGCCCCACTTGACAAAGTTCCTCTGTTTCCCAGAGGGCTGTGAGATAGGGGTAGGATTGATAATTGGTCCTTGAATACTGTGTGTGAAACTGTGGACACGGGTGTTATCCCCAGATGATTGGCCTGCTGCTCTAAGCAATGTGAAAATAAAGAAGTCAAAGCATCTTTTTACAGAATCCCAGAATCACCAAGTTTGGAAAAGCCCTCCAAGATCAAGCTGTGCCCAAACCCCCACCTTGTCACCAGCCCAGAGCACTGAGTGCCACATCCAGTCCTTTCTTGGACACCTCCAGGGATGGAGACTCCACCATTCCCTGGGCAGCCCCTTCCAGTGTCTGACCACCCTTTCCATGAAGAAATTCTTCCTTTGGGAACATTTTGGTGTACAAAAAAAAAGATGGGAAATGGCTTTCCTCCTCCTTTTCCTCTCACTTTCCTGTTGCAGTTTCAGCAAGTAGGAGCTGTCAGAGCAGAACTCACTGCACTTGGTGCTGAGCAGACAGCAGTGTTTGTGTTGGATTGTTGGACAATATTCTGTCAATATTCCACAATATTTCTGGCAATAATTCTGATCTTCAATCAAACATTTCAAACAGAACCAAAAATTCAGTACAACTTTGGCTCCTTTTCTGCCCCTCTTGCTGCTATTTGCAGAATGGTGCCTTATTTTCAGTGTGAGGCTGCAGCTCAGCATCATGTGAGTCACAGTCCTGGGGCTGCATCTTCCAGATAAGCCACTTGCTGTTTGGAACAACTTGGGAGAGCCGGGATCATGCGGATGTGATTGTACCAATCCCTATCACTTGGCACACAGGCACTGCTCAGCCTGGCAGAGCAGCCGGGGGTGGCCTGGCAGCATCAGCTGCTCTGGTTGAGGCTGTTTTGTTCTGACAGCAGTAAATAAGTCACTGTTCAAACACACACCAGTAAAAACCAGTATGGGCACTGTGGTCTGGTCCTGTTAAATTCCCTCACTGAGCTACGATGGATCACATCAGACCTGAATGAATAAAGAGCCAGCAGTGCCCCAGGGGTGCCCAAGAGGCCAGTGGCCCCTGGGCTGTGCCAGCCCTGGTGTGACACAGCCCCAGGGCAGTGCCCGTCCCTGTGCTGGCGCTGCTGGGGCACCTCCAGTGCTGGGGACAGCTCTGGGACAAGGGGGACCCTGAGGGGCTGGAGGAGTCCAGGGAAGGGAACGGAGCTGGGAAGGGGCTGGAGAATTCCTGAGGGAGCTGGGAAAGGGGCTCAGCCTGGAGCAAAGGAGGCTCAGGGGGGACCTTGTGGCTCTGCACAAGTCCCTG
>NW_008238361.1:1387152-1403071 GCF_000691975.1 Corvus brachyrhynchos
CAGGAATTTCCCCATGGAAAGGGTGCTCAGGCATTGAGATGTGCCTGTGGTGGGGCCTGGCCAAGTGCTGTGGCATCTGAGTTCCCTGGTCTCTGCTACATCCCGAAGGAAGCAGAAGGAAGAGCAGGATGTGTGGCTTCCCAGCTGGGAAAAGCTGAGCTGCTGCCAGCTCCTAATGCCAGTGTTCAGCCTGGGGATGCTCAACTTGTTCCAGCTCAGGACCCTGAACTCATGTGTCTTCCCAGCTCTCCCTGGGTGTGGGATGTCCTGGAAGGAATTTTCTGGTGTGTTTAAAATCACAGCTGTGGGTAAAGCTCCTGTTGGCAAATCCTGTTCTTGCCCAGGAGGAAATCTGCCTTTCCGACAGGCCAAGTTATGGGTATGGAACAAGGAGAGAGCACAGGCTCCTCAGTGGTTCTTAGCCAGAAGTCTTCTGATGGATGTGGATCCACAGGGATGGACAGGGATCCACAGCAATGGCCGTGTATTCACAGCACTGTTTAACAATATGTGAGTTTACATGGGCAGTAAGAATATTGACTTCTGCAGCAAATGTGTCCCTGTGCTGCAGGATATAAATCAATGGAAGGAAAAAAAAATTAAGGATATAATGCTGTAGAGTGGCTCTGTTGGAACACACAGAGCCACAGATTCATCAGGAATAAACATTCCCTGTTTTGCAGGGTTAAAGCCCTGTCTCCAGTGGCTCCACACACGCATAAAGATCAGGGGTGTGGGATGCTGGAGTCAGGCTGGTCTCTACAAAGAGAGGAGCCACTCCACACTTCAGGGGGTGCCAGGTATCCTGAAAAATGTCCAAAAAATGGCAAAAAATCCAGCTGTGGCAGCACCTTCTTTCCACCCTCACAGGCTGATGCTCTCTGCTGCTGTCTGGATGTGCTGGTTTCGTGTTGTATTGATACAGAGCTGTGGTGTTGGCCTGTTGAGCAGCTTTAATAATGTAATTTTTGCCACTTTTTCCCCCTGGAAGCCCAGAACAAAGCTCTGTGTGAGTGGGAACAAAGCCCTTACACAATGGAGCGTATTCATGGGGAGGGATGATTCAAACCAAGCTTTTTAATTCCTTAATTATATTTGATGTGACCTAACCCTTGACAATCCTGAGTCTGAGGTTGTCAAACAGGATAGGAGTATTATAAAGACTTTTGGACAGTGCCCACAGCTGAGCTGGATTTCCCCGTGTCAGTAAGAAAGTGAAGGAGAGAGGTTTTCTCAGGATTGTTGTCTTTGTAAAACCCACTCAAAAAATGAAGAAACAAATTATTTTAAAAGTACTTTTAAAATTTGACTGGGGTGGGTGTTTCTGTTCCCTTACCTGTGTTTTCTTAGTGACCTGAATTGCCTTTCAGGGCTCAGCAGATTCATACACGAGCAGACCCTCAGACTCTGATGTCTCTTTGGAAGAGGACAGGGAAGCAATCCGCCAGGAAAGGGAGCAGCAAGCAGCCATCCAGCTTGAGAGGGCCAAGGTGTGTTCTTTTTCACTCCATCATGTGCCATTCACCTTCTGCCTGCTGTTGAAACTCACACTCTCTTTTGAAATAGTTTGGCAGTTGAGTCAGATAAACCACAGAGATGTCTGGGCAATAACAGTGTAAATATTGTCCTCTAAATGGGCATATTCTCCAGGGAGCTGAGCTCTGCTGGCCTGGGTGAAATTATTAGGGCTGAATTTTTATGGATGAAGAGTTTCCAGTGCTTGTGATGTGTTTTTCTGTTTGTAGTCCAAACCAGTAGCATTTGCTGTCAAGACCAACGTGAGTTACTGTGGAGCTCTGGATGAAGATGTTCCTGTCCCAAGCACTGCCATCTCCTTCGATGCCAAGGACTTCCTCCACATTAAAGAGGTAAAACCAAGGAAAAGGGGATGGGAAAGGGAATCTTCTTACAGGCCAAGGGCTTTGATTTGAACAGCTGAGCCATATCCACGAGAGCTGGAGGAGGCAGGAGGGCATGGTGAGGTGGTTCTTCAGCCCTCGTGGAGCTCCTGCACCCTGGGCTGGTTATCCTGCCCTTTTGGAACACTTGGTGTTACCAACTTGTTGGAATTTGATCACACAGGAAGGAAATAATACCCTTCAACCTGGTGCATTGAGATTCTTTTCATCAGAGCAAGTTTGTGATGGATCAGAGATGGTGTAGTGAAAAGGGATTCCACTGAGCAGGAAGTGGAGCAGCACCAGGTCACACCAGGTCACAGCACATCTTCAGAAAGCACCAGATAGGCTCCCTTCCAGGGAGGAAGTAACACTTAGAATAATACAGCAAGAAAAGAAAATCCTGAAGAGGACAGATGCAAAAATAAGGGGAAAAATGGGAATAAATGAGCCCTGAGTATGGCTTTGGTAGAGAAAATTGCATTTTATTGCATGCTGAGCATATTTTCTGCAATTTTTTATCTGAAGTGAGTCCTCCACATTTGCATAACCCCCCGTTGTGCTGTAGATTGGTACAGAGGCTTGCAGCTTGCAAAAGCACTTTTTCATCTCTGCATTTTGGGTTTATTTTGGGGTGTTCAGTACTCATCTGTGTCTTTCTTTGAACACGTGTTCATCATCACTCCAGAGCACTGATCTCCCTTAGACAGAGCACATTCAGGAGGAAAACACCTGCTTCTGCCCCTCCTCTGGTGCTGGAACAGGGAATTGCTTTACATCCCCTCTCTCTGAGAGGGAGAGCCTGTAAATTCCCTTTTTCCAGTTAATCTTGGTTTTTCTTAAATGTGGCCACCTTTATTGTCAGGGCACTGATTGAGTTGCACACTCTAAGCTCTTGTCATGCTGCCCTGTACTTTTTTCCAGACAAGTGTCCCAAATCCATGTCTTGGCATTCCATGAGTTGTCTTCCAAGGTCTAAAAACCCGGGATCACACTGCCACTAAGCTGTAAACCATCTGCTTACTGGTGTTTGTCAGCTCGGCCTGCCCGGAGCTCTATCTCAGTAGGATTTGGGGAATGGTTCCCCATGCTGCAAAAAGGCTTTGCAGGATTTGTTTTTCAGTGATCTGGCAGGGCCTGCTCGGACCAGAACAATGGTTCCAGATTTGGGAATGATGCTAAGCTGGGTACAAAGTCGGGGCACCCTCAGGCAGGATGGAACAGAGGCAGTGAGCAAGGAGTTGCTATTTTGAGGACGTGTCTTGTATGTCTCATCTGTCTCCTCCAAACTATACATTCTGTGCTTGCTTAAAGGATGAAATGGCAACAATTCCTGACAGAGCAGAAGGAATCATGGGCATGGCAACCACGGGGAGGGAACGTGCTCCTCCCACACACTGAGGAACAGAGGGGAGGGAATGACCTAATGCAGATAAATCCTGTGTTCCTCACTGCATCCTTGGCATTTGTGTGTTCAGATGCTCTCAGCATAACCCTGGACTGCTTTGGGATGGAAAGGACCTTAAAATGGGCAGGGACACTTCCATTATCCCAGGTTGCTCCAAGCCCAACCTGGGAAGTGGACACTGCCAGGGATCCAGGTGCAGCCCCAGCTGCTCTGGGCACCCTGTGCCAGGGCCTCACCCCCCTCCCAGGGAACAATTCCTCCCCAATCTCCCACCCAGCCCTGCCCTCTGGCATTGGGAAGCCATTCCCTGTGTCCTGTCCCTCCAGCCCTTATCCAGAATCCCTCTCCAGAGGGGCTGATTCTGATCCCATGTCTAGATGCATCACTCAGAGGTCCATGAAGAAAAATTCCCATGGTCAAGCTGTACCTTTAGAGCCAAACTGGAGCAGGCAGTGCCCATGGAACTCAGGTTCTATGGGGGTTCATTTTGTAGAGTCAGAGTGGTTTGGGTTGGATGGGACCTCAAAGCCCATCCAGTGCCACCCCTGCCATGGCAGGGACACCTCCCACTGTCCCAGGCTGCTCCAAGCCCTGTCCAACCTGGCCTTGGGCACTGCCAGGGATGGGGACTCCACAACCTCTCAGTTCACTGATTTCCAACAGCAGAATGCAGGATCCTGAAGGATTTGTCTGGTTCACAGACTGGAAGCAGTTCTGTAATTTAACATACTTCAGGTTAAGCTTTGCTCACTGCCACTGTCTGAACCAAGGTCAGAACAGCAGGAGGAATAAATACTTAGCTGGAATGATAAAATAATGGAACCTCTTGCCTAAATATATAAAAGAGGATAAAGAGGTTTTTCAGGGTATGAGGATTGCATTCCCTTAGTTTATTATATGTTAATGTTTGTGTTTATGATTGGGTTAATGTTCAAATGTATGGGTTGATAAAAACCCATTTATTTTTCAGTGCTGAGGCTCTGTGTTTCAGAGTCATCACCAGGCACTGCTGTACCTTTGACAGCAGGGACATGGTGTTTCTGTGTTCCTGCAAGAGCTGAAGTGCTTGCAAATGTGGAGCCAGGAGCAGTGATGATCTTGAAGATGAGATCTTTGTGATAGCTTTTTCCTCGAGGCAGGCAAACAAAACCCATTCACTCGTGCTGCTCTTAATGACTCCAAAGTCAGTTGTGAAAAGCAATGTTTCTTTTGAACACTGAGCTGCCTAATGAAGCAGAACAGAGGAGAGGCTTTTCAGATACTTTCCTTCAAAAGCTCTGCTGGCAGCAGCTACAACAAATCCTTTTCCACTCCAGTATCCACCAGGATACTGCTTTTCATCTTTCCATCATTAGGGATAGACCAGACTTTCAATAAAGCAGAAAAATATATGTTACTGAAGGTCAGTGATAAAATGCTATACTTTAGTTATATATTAAAGTTTCTTCCTAAAGGTGAATTTTTCTTAATCTGTCATAACCTGTTAATAACGTCCATACAAATACCTGGAAAGGAGGAAGGGAAAGTGGTGATCTTTTGTCTAGACCATTAAATACGACAACCAATATTTGATGGGAAGCTGAAGGTGTTATTTTTATGTTTGCCTGCTTCATGTGGCTGCTGGGAGGTTGTTTGGTGGCCTCAGCTCAAAGAAATGGGTTCTGCTCATTAAATCAACCTTGAAATTAAATCAGCAAGGGACAGGACGAGGGGAAACAGCCTCAGTGCTCTGGTCTCCCACATCGGTGTGAGCCTGGTTTGATGCCTTTTCCTGGTCTTAAAATCAAGAGTTAGAAGGTTAGAAGGGGAAAAGGGATTTTACCTTGGTATTTATTTTAAGGATCCTTAGGTGCACACGTCCAGGTTGAATGCACCTGAAAGCACCCCTAACTACAAAGCTTCTGAGATGTTGAGTCTCCCAGCTGAACAAACAAGGCCAAGAATGGAGGCAAAAAGCACTGAGAATACAGAAGGTGTAAAAAGGTATAACAGGGGTATAAAAGAAAAGACAAAAAATCATCACAGCATCAGGTTTGTTATCCAGTGTGGAGTTCAGGAGTGTGGATAACAAAGGGAGAGAATCTGGGAGCTGGAGAGGTGATGCCAGTGCTGCCTGTGTTGCAGAAATACAACAATGACTGGTGGATAGGGAGGCTGGTGAAGGAGGGCTGCGAGATCGGCTTCATCCCGAGCCCGCTGCGCCTGGAGAACATCCGCATCCAGCAGGAGCAGAAGAGGGGCCGCTTCCACGGAGGGTGAGAGTGCCCTGACCTTTGCAAATCATTTCAAATCCCTCCTCACACCGGGCAATATTTCCAAAGGTCACCCGCTGCTGGTTTATTGCAGGGCATTTGCAGTGTTGGATTTGGGATTCCCAGTGGAAATACGGATTTGCGGAGAGCGGGCGTGGGAGATGTTGGTGATGAGAAACAAAAAACGTGTTTGACTTTAGGAAAGAGCAGTGAGGGATAATGACAGGAATTTCTGAGGGTTCTGTGTCCCCGTGGCCTTAAGTCAACTTGATGCTCAAAGTCTCCCAGATTTTTTCCCAGCTTTTCTTATAGTTGTGGCTTTTTTCTTCCCTTTTTTTTTTCTTTTCTCTCCATTTTTGCCCAAACCAGACTTGTCAAACTTTGTAAGATCAGCTTTGCCATCCTTTATTCTTCATCTTCCAGCCTGAGGTTTCTGAGTCTCCACCCTGCCAGACCTGGAGATTGCAAATCCCTGGAAAAAGGTCTGAGAGATAAACCTGGGGAAATGCTTTCAGAATGGCTGAACAGCATCCAAATTTCTTTTATAATTTTTGACACAACTTCAGAGGAAGCCAATATACAGGTCTCAATATACAGAGAAATTACTGAGCTCAGTGAGATGCTCCTGGATTTACATGATAAAATTCCAAATTATAATGATAAAAAGTTCATTTTTGAGCAGCTTTGTTAGTTAGAGTCATTTATATCTGTATAACCTTGAGATTCCTTATGGGGCAATTCCTTCCCAAAACCTCCCACATTTTGGGGTACCTGGTGTTAACGGGGCTCTTTTTGCTGCTGTAGGAAATCTAGTGGGAATTCTTCTTCAAGCCTTGGAGAGATGGTTTCTGGCACATTTCGAGCCACACCTACAGCCACAGGTACAACAGGATTTATTTAAGGAAACCCTCGTGTTGTAATAATTCTATTTAAAAACCCACACATGAAAAATGCAGGTTTCCCCCTTTGCTGAGTTATTGAGATGTTTTACAGCAAAATGCTTGCATGCACAGGGGAGGAGGACATCTATTTCTAGCCATGCAGGAGTTGCTAAGGGCTGGGAAAAAGCCTTGGGAACAGTGGCAGCTGCCCCAGAATGCCCAGTTTAATGCACAGGTTGCCCAGTTTAATGCACAGATTGCCCAGTTTAGTCAGGGCTGAGCAGAGGGAGGTGCAGAGAGAAATCAAAGTGCTTTGGCAAAGGGATTTCTGGTTGCATGGATGTGTTTTAACCAAGTTCTCATTTGTTCTTCCAGCAAAACAGAAGCAAAAAGTGGTAAGTGATGCTTTTGTTTCCATTTTATTTCATTCTAATTCATAATTCCCAGGATTTCCCTACGGATGTTGTGTGGTTGATGATCTGAAGGGTTGTTTTTTCCCTCTAGACAGAACATATTCCCCCCTATGATGTAGTGCCATCCATGAGACCTGTGGTGTTGGTGGGCCCATCACTCAAAGGCTACGAGGTATGAACTCAGCTGTTTGCAATTAATTCAACTTTTATTATCTGCAGTCATCCTCAGTAATTCAGTGTGTGGCTCAGTGCAACTGGTTCATGATAATTTCAGGTGATTTAGCTTAAATAATTACCAAAAATGTTCTATAAGAGCTAAGAGTTACTTCTACCTTGTACTGTTTTAAAGCACAGTGCAAATCCATTCTTTCCAGTGCACTCATTCCTAATTAAATCAAGTAAAAAAGAATTTGTGTCTGCTACAAGCAGCCAAATTAATGAGCTGGACTGTACACATGAAAAATGTTCATCAAACCAGCCCATGCTTTGAACTTAATTAGCAAAACATTTGAAGGAGCTTCCTTGTTGTTCCCCTTTTTTCACTGTATTAATAAATTCCAATACATTTGTACAGAAACCTTTAACCCTCCTAAAAGGTTCCCCAGGTGGAAGTGGGCAGGATAACGTGCCCAGATAACCAGGACAGCCTTTTTTTTAGGCTGCTGCAGATTCAAGTGAGCATTTACCACGTGCTAAATGAGCAGAGACTTCTAGCAGGGCAGTTTAGGGAGCTCAACCATCTGGGAAGTGCTGAACCAGGAACTAAATGAACATAAAATCAAACATACACTTCATTAAGCTTAATTAATGTTGTCAGTAATTTATAGGATATTATTAAACATATTGGAGTGGTTCTTTTTGGGAGGTTACAGCCTTGGCATAATGCAGTGTTCTGGCATTGTTTTTATGTAAGAGTGACTGAAGGTGCAGCTCAGCAGAGCAGGTACTTCATGTTCTGCTCTCTGCCTTTTAATTTGATGGGGAAGTTTTTTGACAGGAGTAAATTCCCTCTGTGCTGCACCACAGATCAATTTACCTCTTGAGGTTGGAGGGGAGAGAGGCTGTTTGTTAACAAAAACCTCTTCAAATCTGCCACCCTGTCTCTTTTTTAAAGAAAACAACACTAAACACAACACCTTGAACATACAAATGTGTGTAAATGGTAACACAGAATACTAATTTCAATAACAAAAATGCTTGATCTTGCTTGGGGGAAATTGTTTTGACTGTTCTTTTCTGTCTAAATGCTGAAGGAACCAGTTTGGAAGAGAGAAGTAAACTGGCAGAGAGGCTTGGGGGCTTTGATGAAGCTCCTGCCTGGCCTGGCAGATAATAATTGTCAGCCTGAGTTGTCCTGGAAAGGACAAGGAGCTGCTCAGTAAATCAGATGGCAGAGATGACAGCTCTTGGGGCTGAGCATCTCAGATGTGTTCCTATGTCCAGGAGTGGGAACATCCCATTTTTTTGCTGGTATCCCTCTCTGAGAACAGTCCCCCAGCATGACAAATCTCACGCCTCAAGTCTGAAGCCCACTGGAACAACGTTGCTGTAGGAAAGGCCCAAGTGGTGTGTCCAGCAAACATCCCACGTGGTTGTGCCATGCTCTGAGGCTTTGGGATGGTGCTGGATGTGGAAGGGGGTGAGGAATGCTCAGTGCAGGTCAGGGTAGGAGCACACAGAGTGACAGCTCTGCACTGGAGCAGTGAGGCAGGAGACTTCCATGGACTTACTGCCGAGTGCTGTGCCAGGAGCATGGCACTGGAATGGTTGCTGCCCATCAAGGGTGTTGATTGTTGGCTGTATCCCTGCCTTCTACTCACCTCTTTCCTTCCTTTTGGCTTCTTTCTCTCCCTGTCCGTCCCCCTGCTCAATCTTCTCCCCTCTGCCAAGGTGACAGACATGATGCAGAAAGCTCTCTTTGACTTCCTGAAGCACAGGTTTGATGGGAGGTGAGAAACTCTGTCCTTCTCATGCTGCTTTGCCCATGTGTTACTAACATTTCAGTGAATTATTTCATTTTTTTAATGCCAGAGGGTATGCTGCATGATCAAAGCTGATTTTCTGGCTTTGTGAAGAGTGGGACACAGCTCCTGTGTTACTAGGGGTGCACACATCTGCATTTCTGCCATTGCTGGGCTAGGATTTCTTAGCTCAACATAAGAATTCTGTCTCCGTGTCTTCCCAACACCTAAGAACAATCAGCTCTTAAATATTCTCTATATAAGATTATATTTTGACTGCAGGCAAAAATACTGAAAAAAAGGTGGTTTGAAGAAGGAAATGCTGAGGAAATGCTGAAATAAAATACAGGAAAAGAACTGTAAGGAGGGTTCCTCCTTCAGCTGGAGCATTTCTTGGTGAGCTGTGGGAGGATAATTTGGATTTCCTTGCTAGGAGCACTGGCTTGGTCCATGGCATCACCTCCTTTCCTTGGAGCTCCTCAGTCCTTGTAGGTGTCTGCTGCATCTTTGGGATGTTCTGCCCTTCCCAGTCAGTTCAGGATATTCAGGATATTCCAGCTGGGAGAAGGAGCTGTTCTGGTAGTGCATAACACTAAGTCAGGTTTGAAACACCCAAACCATGGGCACTGGGGCAAGGACAATGATGTTGTGTAGAAGAGCTGGAGCAGGATTTAGGGATTTTAGGAGTGAGGAGGTGGCAGTGCTGAAGTGATCCATAAACAGCTCAGAGGGAACATTTAATGATCAGCTTCTGTGCAAAGTATCTCCTCTCTGCCCTGTTCTGAGTTGCTCAGCTCAAGTGATTTTCTGGAAATCCTAATTCCATCAGCAGTATTGGCAGCTGGATCAGGTGGGAGTATGAAATTTCAGCAGTGGAGAGCTCAGTGCCACCAGCAGCCTGAGACCATTGATTTTAGCTCTGAGTAACTCAGGAAAAAGCTGCTTCTTGGTCCTCCTGCCAACTTTTACGGCTTCATGGTCTTTCTCCTGTCTCCCTTCTCCTTCCTTTCCATCTCTTCTGCAGTTTTGTGAGAGGTCCACGTTACTGAGAAAGGAGCTGAGTGTCCAAGGAAGAGCCTTTCCAAAGGCATCAGTGAGACCTGACTCCTTGCCTGCCTCTGAATTCCCTTGGCTTTGCCAGCTCCTTCCTCTGCAACTGCAACCTCCTCTGCTGGCCAGTGAGCCAAAGACCCACAGTCCATGAATTTCTATTTTAAACTCACTTTTACTTTTGGCCTCTACTGTATTTTCTGGCAATGCATTTATTTATGTATTATACAGAAAAATACCTGCACTTGTTTTTAACCCTCCAGCTGATAATTTCACTTAGAGCTGCAGAAATCCTAGGTTCTGTGGAAAAGCTGCTGGTCATTCCCAGCTTGCTTGCTTTCCATTTTTCCTGGCTCCTTGGATCATCCCAGGCCTCCTAAATGGATTTTACATGAAGGGATTGTGTGCTCTCTGCTCTATAACATTTTGCCTCTTGTCAGCTCACTGACAGATGAAGTAAATAAATCACCTGCCTTAAGTTGAAGAGGTGCAGTGAAGTTAAACTTGCGTTAAAGCAGCCCAGAGAGCTCCAGTTCCTTTTCTCCTGCTCCTCCCAGCCCCTGGCAGAGCTCACTGTCAGCTGGGCCAGGTTTACTCCTGGTGTAACTCTGAGGGAGGAGGAAGTGCTGTCCCACTGCAGCTCCCTTGTTCTGAGCGCCCCAAGCCTCACATAACTCACAGCATTTATGGCACTGTGTAAATTCACGCAGGAGATGAGTGAGTTGGGAGGAGAAAAGTTGATTAATGCACTGAGGAGAATAGCAGGAACTCCATCCCAGAGCTCAGGGAGTAGGAAATACCTCCCAGTTACCCAGCACTTCTCTTCAGTTGTTCTTTAATGATGCCATAACTCAGCTGGAAACGTGTCTGAGTGTGTTTTATTGTGTTTGCCCTTTGGAATGGGCTGTGCCTGGAAATCCCACTCCTGTGTTTGTGTGTGCTGTGCTCTCCTCCCAGGATATCCATAACCAGAGTGACAGCTGACATCTCCCTTGCCAAGAGGTCTGTGCTCAATAACCCCAGCAAGAGGGCGATAATCGAGCGCTCCAACACCAGGTCCAGCCTAGGTAAGGCACTCCACAGGTGCAATTCAGGGTGTGGTTACACACAGGAGGGAAGGGACGCGATTCCAGCCTTCCAGACCACAGAATCTGAGCAGAGAGGGACCCACAGGATCACTGATCCAGCTCCCATCCCTGCACAGACACCCCAAATTCCCACCCTGGGCATCCCTGGCAGCGCTGCCCAACGCTCCTGGAGCTCTGGCAGCCTCAGGGCCGTGCCCATTCCCTGGGGAGCCTGGGCAGTGCCCAGCAGCCTCTGGGGGCAGAACCTGCTCTCCAGCCTAACCCTCCCCTGGCTCAGCTCCAGCCATTCCTAAGGTAACAGCAGTTCTGCAGATTCAAATGTGTCTACAGCATTTTACTGCATAATCCTGAGTTGGCCTCACAGCTCCTCCTTCTTCCCAGCCCTGTGCTTTTAATTCCACTTCACAAGGGGCCAAAGAGTTTTCACTTGTCCAGCCAAGGAAATGTCATTCCTGACCCTGGGACCAGTTTTGAGTTTAATGTTGAACAGCTCCAGCTGGATTTTGCTGTCCAGCTGTGAGACTTGGGGTCCTGCCCCTCTCCTCAGTGTCATGACTGGTGGGTAGCAGTGGCCTGAGGAATTTTTATTTGGATTCCATTATCTTGGAGGTCTTTTCCAGCCTTCATGATTCTGTGATTGTGTGGTTCTGTCTTGCAAAAGGGTGGAAATCTGTGTGTAGCACGTGCATCCCAATATCCTGCTCTCTGGGACACCATCCCAGGAGGTAGGAGGAGTTGGGTTTGGTAAAAAAAAGAGCCCAAATTCCAAATCTCTGACATCCTGAGTGACTGCTGGCACTGGAGGTACAGGGAACAGGTTATTTTATGGAAATGCCATAAACTCACATGTGGAGTCTGTGACAGTAAGTGGGTGATGATATTTTCATCCCAGTGCTCTGGGGGGGTTCAGTGCTTTCACCTGCTTTGTTTTCCTTTGCAGCTGAAGTGCAGAGTGAGATTGAAAGAATCTTTGAGCTGGCCAGGTCCTTACAGCTGGTTGTCCTGGATGCAGACACTATAAATCACCCTGCACAGCTTATCAAGACATCTCTAGCACCAATTATTGTCCATGTGAAGGTGTCCTCTCCGAAGGTAATGCCTCTCACCTTACAGTCCAGGAGGGACCTGGAGGGCAGGGTGGGAATGGGCAGTGTGGAATCTGCACCTGAAAAGGGGAAAAAGTGACATAATGTGCTGCTGCTGCTGCCACAGTCCATCGAGCAACCCAGATAATGCTGTATAATTTTCATGCTCCTCTATTGTCAAAAATAACTTAGTAGTTAAAGTAGGATAAAGCAAAAACGCATTTGAAATTTTTCAAGGGATCAAACGTGATCCAGAGAGAAACATGCCCAGCTCTCAGAGGGGTTATCAGAAAGGTTTGGGATATTCAAGGACAGTATTTTATGGAGAGCTTCTGCCCTCGGTAATCCCTCAGGGGGATGTCAGGCTGAGCTTTAGGGAGATAAATGATCCTTAAATTCACCTTTTGCCCTTTCCTCCTTTCAGGTTTTGCAGCGATTGATCAAGTCCAGAGGGAAGTCACAAAGCAAACACTTGAATGTCCAGTTGGTGGCAGCTGATAAACTTGCACAATGCCCACCAGTAAGTACAGAGGAGAGGCTGAAGAACTCCTGCTTTGTGGAATTCTGATGATCCCTGCTGTGCTGATCCCTGTGCTGAGCTGGGTCCATCCATTATCACTCCCTCGTGCTCACACAGCCCTGCACTCGTGAGACACCAAGCACTGCAGACTTTCATCCTGGTTATCTCCTGCCCCGGGTTTGTTTTGGTCTTTTGCAGGGTGACAGGGCAGGAATGATGTGGAGGGGACAACAGATCAGTTCATTAGCAAATTACATCATTGGGGGAGCACCAGGTCGCAGAGGGACAAAGTCTGAGTTGGGAGAGGAGGCTGCAGAGGCCTTCCCTCACTGCAGAGGGAGTCCAGGCCCACTGGGTGCACAGGAGGGAAAGGGGTGTGCAGGCATGTGAGCCCTGATCCTGATCCCAAAGGCCATCCCAGTCACCTCACCAGAGCACAGGCACTGCTCTCCCACCTCCTGATCAAAGATCCTGCCCCTCTCCTGGCATTCCCTGCTGCTGGTGGAGCAGAGGCCTGCCAGGGCTCCTGGGCAGGGCTGTGGGCGAGCCTCCGCAGGGGTTTGGACAGGGCAGCTCAAACTTGCTGTTGGTCCTGAAAACCACACCTGGTTTCTGGGACAGAGGCAGTGGAAATGGACTTGGATGTGGCTTTGTGTAGGATCCATGTGGGATATTGGGATGGGAGTGCAGAGACCCCTCTGGGTACCAGGGCAGTGATGTGGGGCAGCCACAGCTTCTTTGGGCAGCCTGTTACATTTCAGCTCAGCTGAGCTCAGCTGTGTTACATTTCCCACATGGAATTTTTTACTGAGTTGTGTTGTCACAACTTAAAATGCTGATGGGTTATTCCTGTGAGCCATCCAGGTCCCACTAACCCAACCAGAATTGTAACTGTCCTGGAGAACAAACTGATCCCTCTAAAACACATCCATTCCCTGATGGATGTGAGCTGAGGAACTGCAGCTGCAGCTGCCCCTGTTTGAATGGTTTGTGGTGTTTACCCTGAGCTTACACACAGAACACCCCTCTGCACACTGTCCTGTGTGAAAGGTGGTTCCTCTGGCACCTGCACACACAACCCTGGGCAGTTTCACAGCCTTTTTTTTGTTCTTTATGCAGTGGTTTCCTCTTACTCAGCTTCACTTTGCTCACATCAGCGGAAATGAGAGAAGTTACCAGAGAAGCTGTGGCTGCCCCTGGATCTCTGAAAGTGTCCCAGGCCAGACTGGACAGGGCTTGGAGCAGCCTGGGATAGTGGAAGGTGTGATGAGATGGTTTTTTAGGTCCCTTCCAACCCAAACTTGTACAATTCCCAGATTCCATAAAATGATCCTTGTTCTGCTGCAGCTTCTTGGGTGCATGGTGGCACTTGGATTGTCCATCCCTGCATCTGCTAAACTCTGCCTCAACACCCAGTCCTGGAATTGCATTCCAGTGCTGAAGGCAACCAAGGGAGGACCCACCTGGATCAGAAGAGCCTTTCCCAGTGTCAGAGCACCAGGTTTCAGCCATGACCCCAGCCCTGCTCCGAGGCTGCTTCCACCCTGCCGTGCCCAGGAGCTGCTCACAAACCAGCTCAGCACTTTGCACTGGTGATGGGAAGGAAGTGGCTGCTGACTGAGAGCTCTCTCAGGGAGATGACAGTCTGGCTTGGCTCGAAATTAAAGTTGGTCCATGATTTAATTAAGTAAAAGTACATTGCTAAGAGCAAAGGTACTGCTCCCTCTCTCCTGCTTCACGCCTTTTGCAGCTCCAGTTCCTGCAAGAGGAGGATTTGGAGTTTGTTTAAAGGGAAGGTCCTTGCAAAGGATGCAATCCTCACTTTGTTCCTTTGCTGAGAGCCAGCCATAAGGAATGAGCTGGTGCTGCATGTCTAGACATGTTAAAAATAGCTGTCTCTTTGGGCATATTTGAGCTCAGGAACTGCTTTCATTATTAATTCCTTGCTAATCTCCCCCTGACGCTGCTCGAGCCGGCGTTGGGCACTGCAGGGCACCAGGAATATTGCAGGACTCCAGGAACTCCACTGCAGGAACATTACAGGGCTCAAGGAAACACAAACTGTACATCTCTAAATACACTGCTCATAAACAGTTCATTATGGTTGTTATTCTTTAAAACTTCTGAATTCATGCCCATGCTAAGAGAGGGTACAAACCCCTCTGGTCTATTTGACACAACCTAAAAAATACCTGAAATTATACTGCAGCAGAATTAAATTGCATTGGTTAATTAAAATATAATTGGGATAGATCTACAAGTTGAGATTCCTCCTCCTCTCAGGTACACAGTGATTCTACAGCGAAACAGGAGGGGACAGCGGCCACTGGTTTTCTCTTCAAGAAAGGCCACTGTGTATCACTAGAGAGTCACCAGGAGCTGGGAATGCTCCTGTGGTAACTGTTTTATGCATGCTGGAAGAAAATTTTGCAGAGGAATTGCTTTACTCCATGACCCTCATGAACAGGGACTGCCCCACAAGATGATTTCCTGCCAAATACATGGAAACAGAACAAACCCAGCTGAGGGATGAGCAGAACTGTTAAATGCAAGAGAAAACCTGAGTGTTTCCCCTGTCATTTGTTCTCCTTGTCAGACACTGGAGTTGGGATCCTGCCAGGGCTGCAGCTCCTCCGTGTGACCTCCAGGGACAGCCTGAGAGGCTCCCAGGCCAGTGTTCCTGTGCAGTGAAATATTAAAAGGGTGACAGTTGTTAAGAGTCCTAAATCCAACTTAATTCCTTGCTTAAGAAAACATGTTACACTCCAAGTGTTTCGTTTCAGTCTCTTCCAAAGCAAAGTATATGTAAGCAAACCACGCTCTTTTATTTTCTAATTTAACTGTGTTTTAATTACTGACTTCTTCCACAAGTGAGTGGTAGGCTGGAATGTGTGGTGCATCAACATGTGGGTGAATAGCAAAGGAGTAAAAGCAGTAAATAAAGAGAGGAGCAAAAGAAGAGCAATAAACGCTGAACTGGACCAAGGGATGCAGTGTTAGGAATATTCTGATTAGAAGAAAACTCCTCCTTGCTGGCAGAGGAGGAAACCTTTCTCTACCATGCTGAGAAGAGAGAATAAATATAAAAAAAAAAATATAAAATGGCTTTATTATTTTAAATATTACTCTAAGAGCTGTAAAAACAAGTGGAAGAGAACAGCCTATGGTTGGTGTTGGTTGCCCTTTACACCCGCAGCACCTGCAGTTACTTTCCATTTCCTGTGCTATTTTCACAGCATTTTGCAAAGTTAAGACTAGAGATGAGATAGGAAGTGGAACTGCTGAAAACAGGGTTGTGTTTCTCTCAAGGGGCTCTGCTGGTTTTGGCAAGTTGGAGGGCAGGCAGGGATGGAGGTGGTGTCT
>NW_008238361.1:1403120-1407652 GCF_000691975.1 Corvus brachyrhynchos
GCTGTCAGGACTGCCTCATGCCTTCACTGCTGTGGGAATGGTTTTAGGGGCATCAGCCCTGGAAAGAAATGAATTCATTAAGGGGTTTTGTGCCTTGCAGCGTGGCAGGGCTCACACAACACGTGGGGACAGTGTCCAGCGACTCCTGAGGCCTTTGGCTCTTGGTCACCTTCTAAACCCACCTGTACCGTTTTCTTCTCCAGCCACAGAATCCCAGAATGGTTCGGGTTGGAAGGGACCTTAAAGGCCATCCCATCCCACCCCTGCCATGGGCAGGGACACCTTCCACTGTCCCAGGCTGCTCCAAGCCCCGTCCAACCTGGCCTTGGGCACTGCCAGGGATCCAGGGGCAGCCACAGCTTCCCTGGACACCCTGTGCCAGGGCCTGCCCACCCTCCCAGCCAGGAATTCCTTCCCAATATCCCATCTCTCCCTGCCGTGTTTCAGTGTGAATCCATCCCCCTTGTCACTCCATGCTGTTGTAAGCCCCCCTCCATGTTTCCAGCTCCCTCCCGCTCTCCCATGCTCTGATTCCTGTTCATTGAACAATTCCAAGGCCCAGTGTGACAAGAAGCGTTTGCCAGCTCTGTGTCCCCCGTGTCACACGGCCGTGACTGCCCTGTGTCCCTGTGCCCAGGACATGTTCGATGTGATCCTGGACGAGAACCAGCTGGAGGACGCCTGCGAGCACCTGGCCGAGTACCTGGAGGCCTACTGGAGAGCCACCCACACGTCCAGTGCCACGCCCATGACCCCCCTGCTGGGCAGGAACCTGGGATCCACCGCCCTGTCCCCGTATCCCGCCGCAATCTCCGGCCTGCAGGTAGGAACAGCCCTCGGAGCGCCAGGCAGTGCAGAGCAGGTGGGTTCGTTCAGTCTGCCAGGGGCTGTAGTGTGACACGGTCTGTGCAGCATCGCTGACGCTGCTCTGGGAGGCACCACTCCCCGTTTGGCCTCTGCCAAGACCAGCTCAGGGGTGTAAGCAGGGAGGAAGCAGCTCCTCAGCCCAGTGCTGAAGACTGGGAATGCTCTGCCTTTAGTGGGAAGTTAAACAGCCATCAGTTTCCTAGCCAGGAATCGGCTCTGTAATGATCCCTTTTATTCTACCCTCATAACTTCACCAAACATTCACTTTTGGGTGGAAAAGCTTGTTCTTTGAGTGTGAATAAAAGACATTATTTCTTTACCCATTGAAAAAAATTGTGACCCTTTTTTTCCACAGGGATAGCTCAGACTCGGCTGAACTTTGACACTTCAATCGTGGCATGTAAATAGTCCTTAATGAGAAGTACGTGCTTTATTAAGTTTGAAACCAGAAATGTGTGGGGTTAATAACTGGGGATGCTTGAGGGGCTCAGGATTGCAGGGAGCTTTAAATCCTGCAAGTTTCAGTGTGTGGGGGACTCCAGGAGTGTCACTTGCTAATGTACGTCAGAAATAGAACTGAACAAATGACATTTAATGAATAATTCACCTGACAAATGTAACGTCTCCTCTGCTTGTGGAGTGTCTGGAAGCAGGTAACAGTTTTGGAGGAAATGACTGTTGTTTGGTGTTTTCAGTTAACATCCAGCTGGTTTTGCTGTGAGTGAGCTGCACTTCCCTGAAGGTGCTTAATTCCTGCACTCACCTTTCTAAAGCCGTGCTTGGTTTTATTGGGACCAGCAAGTCACTGTCTCCTGAGTGGCTGAATGCACAAGCACTGTTCTGTTACTAATAACATGCACATGTAAACTGTTGTTTCCATTTCCCACTTGCCTTAAAGTTTCAGTTTTCCATCCCTTCATGCCAATAAAATACCATCTGCAGAACTTTTCACCTCTTCAGTTTCATTTTGAGAACTGGGTGTATCCACAGAATTTTTTTCAGGCATTTATTTCTCTCTGATCAATGGACACCAGCAATAACTGTGAAATGTTGCTCCATTTACTTAGGGAAAACTCACACTGAAGATGAAAATCACCCCTGTGCAGTGGGCTGGCTGAAGGTATGCATCACTTAATCCCCACTTCACCCGAATTCCAAAGGGTTTCGGTGGGATCAATGGTGCTGGTGCTCTGCAGAGGGGTAAATTTCTCCTGGAGTGATCGATGCCCAACCAGAGGCTGCAGGTTTTCCGTGCCAGGAGGGTTCAGGCCCTGGTGTTTGCCATGGTTATCTCACAGTAAGGACTTCCACCATCCCTGTTACCCATGTTGGAGGTTTTATACTCATCCAAACCTGTGGAAGGATTTGCATCAGCTTTCACTGTGATGATGTGTGTGGTAATTAGAAAGCACTCAGGCTAATTAAGCTAGCAAAGGTGCTTGTGATACAGGAAGATTTTATATTCCTTATGCCCTTGGTACGTGGGGGACTGAAAAGGAAAAGCCCAAAGCCTCACATAGCAGTGAGCCTGATACAGGTGTGCTGGGACAGGCTGTCCCTGCTTTGCCAAAGCCAGATTTGGGAAGCTCCCTTTTTTACCTGGCTGTGGCCTGGACTTTGGTTTATTGAGAACTGAACTCCTGACTCACGGAGGTCATGAGGGTGACGTTCTGTGGCACAGATCCAGAGCAGTCAGAGAGGGCACAGGTGGCACTGCTGGGTCTGTCATACCTGATCCTTGGAATCGCCTTCCTTACAGGAAGAGCTGGATGCTGAGCTGAGGGGGAAGAGTAAATTTGATCTTTGCCAATATTTCCTAGAAAAAATATTTATTGCTCTGAGAAGTTGTGGCTGTGCCTGGATCCCTGAAGTGTCCCAGGCCAGGCTGGACGGGGCTTGGAGCAACCTGGGATAGTAGAAGGTGTTCCTACCCATGGTAGGGGTGGGACTGGGTGATCCTTAATTTCACTTCCAACCCAAACCATCCTGGGATTCTCTAACTCTCTAACCAGTCATTTCCCTCTGTGCCTGGTTAGCTCTAAATGCAGTCTAGCCTAATTTCAGTGCATGGACTCAAATCCTGTAGCTCAAGTTTTGGGGAGATGTGTTCCTTAGGCTCCAGGGGATTGGGGTTTCAAGTCCATTCCTGCAGGTTGTCATTCCAATGACACAGCAGGATCAAAAGTTGTTTGGGACATCAGACCAATGTGTAACCACCCCAGGTGTGTCCCATGATGACACCCCAGGAGCTCAGCAGCAGCACTGGGATGAGCACACAGCCCAGGGAAGCAGGAAGGTTTCAGGAAAGCAGCAGGATGCAGCCTGAGAGGTGAATCACCACAGGGAAGGCACAAGAGGTGAGCACAGACATAAAGCTGCAATTGATGAGGGGATTATACATCCAAACTGCATTTGTGTCAGACAAACAGAAGGGTAATTCATCATGGAATCCCAGACTGGTTTGGGTTGGGAGGGACCTCAAAGCCCATCCTATCCCCCCCTTCCATGGGCAGGGACACCTCCCACTGTCCCAGGCTGCTCCAAGCCCCAATGTCCAACCTGGCCTTGGGCACTGCCAGGGATCCAGGGGCATCCAAAGTCCCTCTCCAGATCTCTTAGGTTTCCTTCAGGTACTGGAAGGAGCTCTAAGAAAAGCCTTCTCTTCTCCTGGCTGAACACCCCCAGCTCTCCCAGCCTGTCTTTAATTCCTGAAGCACTTTGCCATAATCCCCACTAGAGCTTGGTGCTCTGAGGAGAGCTTGGGGATCCCGTGGCTGGAGTTCTCCCCAGTAGTGGGGGTGAGGTTGCAGAGGGAACCCCTTGTTCAGGGCCCCTCTCCAGGAGCCTCCCTGGCGGCACCGCCCCGGAGCTGTAACCACACACCCCCTGCTCCATCCCTGCCCCTCCACACCCGCCTTGGATATAAATTATTCAGGAAAACAGTCGCCAGGCAGGGGCTGTAGCAGCCGGCGGAAGGTTTTATATCCCTGAGAGCAGGGGCTGGAGTTTCAGCACGGAGTTTGTCCTGAGAGATGGGTGCTGATAGTCCTGAGAGGTTTAATGTATGTTGAAAGCAAACAAAGGGCTTACTTTAGGCTACTTCTTCATTGTGCCATTAACTGGCAAAAAAATTTGAACTCATTTTGTTCATGTGACAAATGATGGGCATTGTCATTATGGGAATGTGAGGAAAGCAAGGGCTTCTAATTAACAAATGACCTTAGGAAGGGATTTTCTGTCAACATATTTTAAATACTATGTTTTAGTTGAAGGAATTTGTTAATATCTAATCATTTTAGTCTCCCCTTGTCTGCCTGCTGAGTAGCCCATCGTGGTTTGGTCATAGGAAGGGTTTAAATAAGGCTCTTATCTAATCATTTTAGTCTCCCCTTGGCTGCCTGCTGAGTAGCCCATCTTGGTTTGGTCATAGGAAGGGTTTAAATAAGGCTCAGAGCTGCACCTCTAAAAACAACCCCAACGAGCATCTTCAGATGTGTTCCAAAACTACAGAAATGGACGCTTAGACATTCCCTAAGCAGAGTAGCAGCGTGAATGTTCTGTTCCTGATCAGAGAAAAGTGATAAATGCTGACTACATCAGCTCACTTTTCATGCTCTCTGTGACGATACTCAGCAGGGCGAGCCCGCGCTCCCGCTGCCCGCGGC
>NW_008238361.1:1407685-1414458 GCF_000691975.1 Corvus brachyrhynchos
CAGGAACCGCTTGTCTTCCAGTTCCCAGCACAGCCGAGACCACTATCCCCTCGTGGAAGAGGAATACTCTGACCCCTACCAGGACTCGTATAAACCCCACCGGAACCGCGGCTCCCCCGGCGGATACAGCCACGACTCACGGCACCGGCTCTGAGTGCGGGGACCTGGGGAAAAACAGGATTCATCCGTTCATACCTTGCCATAACGTAGCTAGGAATAACAATTAGATCAAGTTAATTTGGCAGGTGTGACAGCGACACTGCAGTTGCACTCTGCTGTCATTGATGTTTAATTAGGGGGCAGCAAAACCCAGCCCGGCCCTTCCGTTTCTGCCCGATCATAGAGGTTTGTTTTTGGGATTATTTTTGGGTTTAATACAGCATTTGCATTTATAGCCATTTTTTTTTCTTGTCGTTCGGTATTAGACACATCCGTTTGTAATTTCGGGTACTTATCGAGGCACTTATAAAATAATTTCCTGTGCTGGAAATTCCAAATGACCAGTTCCAGTTGGAACCAATTTATAAACCAATTCCTGTTGGAATTTGGGTGAATTGACTGGAAAGTCGACGTGAGCATGTTGGGGGGAAAAAAAAAAGTACAAAGAAAAATCTGAAAATTACAAACCACTGGAAGTCAGAAAGTCAGCTCCAGTATTTGTTTGCTGGGAGCTCAATTTCCATTTCAGGTTAGAATAAAAGGATTTATTCTAACGATTTCTTTCCAGAATGACTTTTTCAGACAAACCAAATGTAAACTCTCGAGAGTGCCAAATATCCCAAATTATTGCAGCAGTTACAAAACACTTTCCAGTTTGAAATTATTTTTAGACCTGGCATGAATGTTGCAGCCAAATGATTCTTGAGTTCAGCCAGTCCTGACAGTCGGGACCAGCAGGGAGGAACTGCGACAGGAGACGGGAAACAGGGACAGGAAAAGGAACAAACTCCATCGTTTGTGTGCTTGGAGGTTGGGAATAGTCTTTTTTTCCCACTCTTTTTACCTGAATACAGCTAGAAGTCCCAAAATGGAACAGGAGTATAGAGACGTCAGATTTTTCTCCCATTTTTATCCTGCTTTTTAAATGGAATCAATCCCTTCCTGTGACCCAGTGTGTAGAGTACCTACATTCCAGTACCCCGAGTACCTGCCTGCATGTTCCATCTTCCCAAATCCACCTCTGAATGTCCGACAATTCCAGTGGCGCACAAGAACTCTCCAGAAGATCCATTGCAGCCATGAAATCTGAGGGGAGGGACTGGGGTTAAGCAGTCATCAGTGATGAACATTTCAAACAACATCTTGGTCAGAATTGCAATAAAAAGGGAATATCAGACAAAAATCTGCTCACAGGGAAGTTGTGGAGCTGATTCCAAGCTTTGGATTCCAAGAGCTATGATAAATCCTTGGAGATATTGCTGCCTTACTTCCTAACAATCATTTCTTTCACCTCCTGAGTCTTGAGTTCCTTCCAAGAGATGAATTCCTGTGGTTGGACCTTGTGTTTTACACCATCAGTGAAGCCTTAGATCCCACGGGATTGAAAACTGACCCCCGTTGCCCGTTTTGTACAACCACTGACATCTTCAGGCAGAGCCTCCCGAAATTCCCCAGCGCACACATTCCCTGGCATTGACACAGTTATGCTGAACATGCATTTGTTTATGCAGGTTCATGTCACAACTATTTTTTTTTTTTCCCAAAAATAAGGATCATTAACCTTTTTATTTGCTTGTTTTCCTCCCAAAGCCTGCTGACACCAGGCTTTGACAGCATGTAGCACTAAAGGAATTTCTGGAATATTCCGGTTTCTTCCACTTCCTGGACCAGCTGGCAAAGACTGCTGGTGCTTCCAGCATCCTGGAGTCTGATTATCCTCTTGAAGTTACTGGGAAAAGTAATCCATGTCCTTTGTGGGACACCCACGCCCATCTCCAGCAGCATTAAAAGGTGGCAGACACCTGATTAATTAATCAATCATTTTAATGACCCCACTGCCTAACAGGCAGCTCCAGTACCACTGGGTGATCCCAATGGACCAGTTACCAAGGAAAATATGGAAATCTCTGCATCCACTGGAGTCCCAGAGTTCTGGATGGATCTGCCAGACCTGATCCTAGCTGATTCCCTCTGGCTGCAGATGCCAGAGGAGCTCTTGAGGCTGAGGGAACACAGCAGGACCTGGCCTGGGACTGGCAGCTGCAGCTGCCTCCGCCAGGATTTTGTGCTGCAGCACAGTGGAGCATCCTCCAGGAAGTTTTCCAGACCATTTTCCATGTACAGCACCCAGACCTGCATGAGAAAGGAGGCGTTAGGTGACCCATTCTTCTCTGAGCTTTCCCCAGTCCCTTGTTTGTGCATTGAAGTCCTGATTGCAGGGGAGCTGTAGAACCTTGGGCAGCAGCTGCTCCTCTTTATTCTGCAGTAGATTAGGGATCAGCTCATTAGCTGCTTGAGGAGATTTGCATATTTGCATATTTGCTGCAAAGCACCGACATAGATTTCCTAGAGCCTTTCGGAGCCTTGTTTTAAGTCTTCCATGTCACACCAGGTGAGGGAAGGATCCCCACCCACCACACACCTGCACAATCCCATCACCTGAACATCTCAAGTGCCAAAATGACTCGGGTTTGACAAAAACAAACTTGTGAGGGAAGTCAGGGGTGGGCCTGAGGTAATTTATTCCATGGGGTTAAGCTGCCTTGACTCCTGGGTGTCCTGAGTTTCTCCCAGAGCCCATTCCATTGTAACACAAGGAACCAGGGGCCCTGCAGGTCTCATTCCTTGCCGGGGTGTTTAATTCTTTGAAAAGAGATATTCTTTAAGTACAAATACACCAACCATGCTGGGAGACTCAGCATTTATTGCAGGTACTATGGGCAGTCTTGGTTTGAAAAAGGAATTTCTGTTTAGGACGCAGTAAGGAGTGCAAGCTGTGCTGGGGATCAGCATTGGTAACTCCGTGTTCCTGGTGGGATTCCAGCACTGCTGAGCTGCTCTGCTGTGATTCAGTTGAAATTGTGGAGTTCATGTGCTCCTGACTGAATCGATCCAGCCTCATTCTCCAGTCCTCACATCATTTCTTGTTATTAAAATAATGCTAAAAACCAGAGCTCTATTCTAAGCTCTGGCACAGACAGAGGGTTTAGAAATGTTTATAAAACAGGGATTTTTTTTTTAAAGTTTTGTTGCTGTCTGAGTTTCTCATTCAGACACTTTGGGATTAACAAGGATTTAACCAATCAAGGTGATAACAATCTTTAAAGAGAAAATTCAGCACGTTCTTACGTTTGCGAATCAATTATTTAATTGTTAACCTTAGAATTTCAAATACTTTCTCCCTGGAGTTGTATTAACATGTACAGATTCTTTTCCTGATGCCAAACACTTCTCCCATGGGATGTGCAACTCACAGCTGCTGATATTTGTAACTTCAGTTTGATGCCAGATCTTCTGAATTCAGTTTGGTCTCAGCACCACAGAATTCCCTGGAGCATCCAGAATCTTCTGTCTTTACTGACTTCACCATTCCAAAATAATATTTTTATTCCTGTTGTTCACAGCACACTGATTTGGGTAAGTCAGAGGTTCTGATGCTCTTTTTTCTTTAATAATACATTAAATATGTCCTCTGTAGTATTTTCTTTCACAAATTCAGTACTTCTGAAACTTGTCCTTGATCCCACACTCCTGATTTTTTTTAAGGCAAAATAATTGGAGACTACAAATGAAAAAATCAGATGCATATTTTATAAAATGCCATTTATCCAAACCTGGGTTTACTCCTAAAAATGTACATTTTAAAATCCAGTTCTATTACCCCTGTTGGTGCCAGTCCAGGTTTGGGTCCCTGGGATTCTGCTGCCATGTATTTTGTGGAGTTGCCTCTCATTCCCTCAAACATGAGTCCCACAAAGGCTGCAGGACCCTGTAATGCAGCCAAGCTTAACTCTGGGGAAATGGAGTTAAAATGATCCTAAAAGAGAATGTGGTGTCGTTTGAATAACCTTGGTGAGGTTGTTACCACACCCAGTTTATTTTATATAGAAAAATAAAGGCGTGTCTTTAAAAAGAAAGGGAAATTTTAATAAAGTTGTAAAACGTATGTACGGCATTAACTCAAAGATAAAGGTGAAAATGCTACTTAGGAGTGAAATTTCAGATTTCTTTCACTGTGTGTGGAATCCACTCAAGAAGTCAGGAGAAATACTGTGATTAAATCCATCCAGAGAATTTGGGGAGGAGGTAGAAATCATTTCAGATGTGAGTAAGTGTCACTCCTTTATTCCTTTGAAACTGGGAGCAGCCTTGGCTTGGCCTCAGGATGCTTTATGGACCTGCCTCGGGAATTTGGGAAACCAAATTCCTTGGCAGTGAGTTCCTGTCCGGACATCCTACGGACACCAACTCCTGTCTTGTCCAAGAGCAAGGTGTGCCCAGGAATGGTGATCCCCTGCCTTATCAATATTGCCTGGAAAACAAACTGTAATTACCTGTAACATCCCCGTGCTGGAGCTGCTCTGCAGGCGCAGCAGAGAATCCACAGAGCTCAAAGTTCTCTCTTTTGCCAACGGTGTAAAAACAGAGCAAGGGAAAAGAAGCACATCTGTAATAGCACAAATTTACAGCAATTCCACTCCTGCATCTGGCATCGTGTTTTTGGAACCAAGGGGGAGATTTCTGATCCAGCATCAGTGGATTTATTGCATTTCTGATCTGTTTACTCGCTGCCTGATACTTCAGCAGTTGATTTTGGCATTTTGCACATGGGATTGATTTCTCAATAACTTGTTTCCCTTCCATATTAATTAATTAATGACAAACAAAAAGAGCCTTTTAAAATCGCAAAGCCCACTGCATTCATTTCTGCTCATTTCCTCCTGGAAGCTGAAATCATGTGAATAACTTTAATTTTGGCCAATGTGTGGATTTGGGATGTGACTGGTGGACCCACCAGTAGCCCAAGGTTGGGAATGAAACACTCCCAGTAGATGTTCGTGGGGACACAGAGCTTGGAGGTGGGGGAGGGGAGAGCATCACAGCACCCAAAATTCCCGAGAATTGCAAACCTGATGCGAGGTGAGGTTAAGGAATGTGTGCGTGGGCCCAGGTGTGTTTAGGATTGGGACACACCTGATCGATTCCCTTCTGGTGCAGACAGGGAGTCAGGCAAGAATAATGCAGATTGTGTGGAACCAGAGCGGGGAGAATGTTGGGATCAGCCATTCCAACTGCAAACTCCGGACCTTGGGCTTCTCACATCCTGGAAAATCTCTGTTTCTCAGCCAAACTGGTTCCCAGTGAGAGCCTGGCAGTGCTGCCTCACTGGGAGCCAGTTCAGAGCCACACTGGTGAAGACATTACTGCCTTTACTGGGACAGAGCCACCCCAAAATTGTGTTTTCTGCTGATTTTCCCTTTGTTTTGCCCTATAGGCCCTGTGTGTGTAGCACCCGACCAGGCATGTGGGTACCATATACTATGCAATGTGTACAGTGGTGCATGCTCTGCTCTCCCTCTGCTTTTAGTGGCTTTCAAAGAAAACTACAAAAACTAAAAAAAAAAAAAAAAAAAAAAAAAGAAAAAAGGAAAAAAAAATAAAGTGGTGTTATTTTTGTGACCAGGATCATGCAGACTGCATGCCCATAGTTATCCTCATTTCTATGGATTTGTTTTATGGAATTTAGATGTACAAAGATGAACTGCATTACAATAACTTTTCTACAATAAATGAACAAAACTACAAAACGTTTAAAAGTCTGTCCAGTCTCTTTGTGTCCTGCACTAAGATTGGGAAAATGCTTGGGAGAGTCAGGAGAAACCCAGAGCCCTGTGGCATTTTTGTTGTTTGCCAACAGTTTTTGGCAGCAGCCGCACGTGTTACATTTCTAGGAAAATTTAATGAGGTTCTGAAGAAGGAGTTGCATCTGGTCTGCAAAATAAATGATGTTTATTTTTATAACGATCTGCTCTTAAATAGCTGCGACCCAGAAGTACAAAAATACAGATAATCCCTGCTGATCCAGCAGGGAATGAGATACTTGCAGCCAACTGCTCCTTTGAAGGATTCTCGGGAATGTTCAGAGGTTTGGAGCTGGTCCTTTGTGGGATCTCCCACTTGGTTAGAATTGGTTCCTAGGCAGGAACAAGGGGGCACAATGATGGGAGGTATTAAGGACTGGATAATTAGAAGCTAATTAAGTTTATCACAGAATGGTTAAGGTTGGAAAAGACCTCCGAGGCCATCGAGTCCAACCTGTGACCGATCCCAGAGCCCCGAGTGCCACCTCCAGCCATTTATGGTATCTTGGAAAACTGAAAGCACTGGAAGATGCTGCCTCTAGCAGAGAGTTCCAGCTTCCTCTTCCCAAAAATGAGTAACAGGAACCAGCAACCTGACGGAGATGCTGTGACCACCCAAGCCCTGCCTTGGAGGGACAGGAGCACATTGGCCAGGTGAGCTGCACGTTGCATTTACACACCTCAGGCAGATCTGATGCTTTTAAAATTCTGTTTAATTGAACTTTCTTGGCTGTTTGTTCAAAATCAGATCTCAGCATGTGAGTTTGCATCTAAGCTGTTAATGAAAAGCAGAAGCGTTTCCAAATAAATAGAACAAAAAAATGCTTTTTGTCTGCTTTCATATGATCCTAGGGGTTAAAATTTCTTAAGCTGCTTAACTTGTCTGTGTCCTGGGGAAAGAGCTGGAGCCCCAGGAGCAGCTGAGGGAGCTGGGAAGGGGCTGGAGAGTTCCTGAGGGAGCTGGGAAAGGGG
>NW_008238361.1:1414528-1416916 GCF_000691975.1 Corvus brachyrhynchos
GCAGCCGGGGGGGTCGGGCTCTGCTCGCAGGGAACAGGGACAGGAGGAGAGGGAACGGCCTCAGGCTGGGCCAGGGGAGGGACAGGGTGGATATTGGGGAAATTCCTTCATGGAAAGGGTGCTCAGGTGGAGTCCCCGTGTGGATGTGGCACTTGGGGACATGGGGCAGTGCTGGGGGAATGGTTGGACTCGAATATCTTGGAGGCTTTTTCCAACCGAAGCCATTCCATACTCTCTCCCTGTCTGGGATTTTTCTGTACAGAGGCATTTCCATGGTGAAATCCTTCCGCAGGCATTCGAAGCACTTCCCCGGCACAGACGCTCCCATGACCCTGTCTGTGTTACAGCTGCCTGGAACAAAACGTACACGACCCGAACAAGCCCTCCCAGATTTCCAGGAGGGAATTTCGAGGCTGTACCCAGCCCTGCCCATTGGAATGCTTTCCTAGAAAGCTTCCAGCAGCACTGGAAGCCCGGCTTAGCACATAAAAAAGCAGCAGCATCGGCCAGGTTAAACCAGGCTGCCATAGGGAAAAAACCCAAACAAAAGACATGGGGGGAAACCTCAGAGGTTTTTATTTAAATAATCAGAATAAATGGTTTAATTAAACCTTGGTAGCTCTCCCACAGCTGCGCAGCCACTGAACCCTGCCCCGAGTCCAGGAGAGCTGAGAACAGACAAGAACCGAGTGCTGCTGAAATTCCAAGCTGAGGACCAGCAGAAAGGGGGATAATTGACAGCTGATGAATAATTAATGCCATTGCAGGCTGGATGCTGAACTTGAGGCATGTTTAACACCAGAGGAGCTGCTTCATCTCCCTGTGGGTTACACACAGTCCCAGTGCCCACAGCTCTGACTCGGGATGGACTGGGACAGTGAGTTATCAGGATATTTCTCTCCTTAAACTGTTCAGGGCCATAAATTCCCCTCCAGAGCAACAGGAAACACAAAAGTCTCTGGACACAGAAACTTGGAGATTAGTCTGGCCTTGCTGCTTTGGTTCCAGACCAGCAGGGAAAATTAAATGCAAGAAGCTGCTGTGGGAATAAAAGCTGCTTGAAGGAAAGATGAAAAACTTCTGGAATAAGAAAGCAGATTTCATGTCCCATCCCTGGAAGTGTCCCAGTGGATGGGGCTTGGACAGCCTGGGATAGTGGAAGGTGTCCCTGCCCATGGGATGATCTTTTCCATCCCAAGTAATCCATCCCACCCCAAGAGAGGACAGAGCTCAACTCCGAGCTGGCCCAGCTGCCATCGGATTCTGTGGTGAAAAGCAAAGCCTTTCATCTCTGAACATGAACTTAAAAACTTTCACAGCTTCACTGTGTCTCTCCAAAGTTAAATTCACTTGTTCAGGGAAGCACCTGTGGGTTTTCCTTACAAGTCCCTCCCATGGTGTTTAAATGAGGGTACATCCAACACCTGGCGACACACCTGTGGCTCCCCAGAGAAAATTAACTCGTGAGTTACAAATCCTAGTGCTGGAAGTGCAGAAATTCTCGGAAATTTCTGGATTCACTGAAAGAACATGGCCAACCCATGTAAAAAAAAAGTATTTGTCCCACAGCTGCAAGGCTGGCAAGTGGTGCTGGGCACTGACCAAGGCAGCTTTGCAGGTAAGGAAAAGGAAACACTGGGTGTTTTTCTGTTAAATAAAACTGTATTTTGGTCAGGGACAGGACGAGTGAGGGTAAATACCCCATGTCTTGTCTCAGGCAGTAATGTAACTGTGCACAACCTAATTATTGCCTGGGATTTTCAAATCCCTGAGGATTTAAACTCAGTGGTGGGTTTGGACAGAGAAATTTGTCGTGGAGCAGAGAAGGCTCTGGGCAGACCTTAGAGCCCATTCTAGTGCAAAAAGTGCCCTTATGCAAACTCATACTCAGCTACTGGGGAGCAACTTCACCCACGTTATTCCCGAGTTTTCCCCAGAGCACCAAGTTTTAGTAGGGCAAAGTGAACAGAGTTTCTTCATAAACTGGAGCCAGGCTGGGAGAGCAGGGGATGTTCACCTGGAGAAGGCGCTGGGGAGACTTAGAGCCCCTTCCAGGACCTAAAGCGGCTCCAGGAGAGCTGGAGAGGGACTGTGAACAAGGGATGAAGGAACACGACAAGGTCGAACAGTTTTAATCTGAAGGGAGAGGGTGATTTAGAGACAGTATTGGAGAGAAATCCCTTGCTGTGAGGGCAGTGAGGCCCTGGCACGGCTGCCGGGAGAAGCTGCGAAGCGGAAGGTGCCCGTGGCAGGGGGGCGGGCGGGGATGGGCTTTAGGCTCCCTCATCCCCAGAGCCCGCGGTGCCTCCGGGCTCTGCGGGGCCCGGGCGCGCTGAGGCGGTGCCGTGTAATGGCGGCCGCGGTGCCGCCCCCGCGCGTCAGCGCAGC
>NW_008238361.1:1417144-1441997 GCF_000691975.1 Corvus brachyrhynchos
GAGGGACTCAGACCCGCTCCGGGGCGGCCGCACGGGCTCCTGGAAATCGGGGCTTTAACCTTTTTTTCCCCCCCTTCTCTCAGTTATTGGAATGCTCATTTCCTGACAGCCGCCTGTTAAATTATTAACGTGTGCCACAAGAACGCGGCCGTGGCGCGGCGTGGCGGGTGGGTTCATCTTGCGGTTCGTAGAGTGTGCATTTAAGTGTCAAACCTCGATATCTGGCTCGTTCATGGAGTAAATGTTATTTATAGCTTCAGTTGTGGCTGCCCCTGGATCCCTGGAAGTGTCCCAGGCCAGGTTGGACGGGGCTTGGAGCAGCCTGGGACTGTGGAAGGTGTTCCTGCCCATGGCAGGGGGGTGGCACTGGATGATCCTTAATTTCCTTTGCAACCCAAACCATTCCGGGATTCTGGGATTTTTTTCTCTTTACAGCAAGGTGTTCATGAGAGTTGTAACTTTAACTACAAAACACCTGCTGATACTCTTTTCATGTTTTTAAAGTCCTTGGAATTTGATTTTGAGTGAACCTCAGTACTCTCACACCTGCTCATTGAATGTCCCAGTTATGTCCCCGTTAATGCTTAGTGCAAATACAACAAAATATTTTTGTCTTGTAGCATCCAGCCCCACCTCAGACCTTCTGTTCCAACTGATTTCCTAAAATGCACTATGCTGGCAGCATCCCACCTGAAACAAAAGTTCCTAGTTATGTGGGGTCAGGTAAGCAGACACTTTTACAATATTGTGCAGTTATGCAAAGTTATTAAAGCTGGAATTTGTATTGGATGGCATGAAAGACAACTCTGCAAAACCACACAATATTGATAAAATCAAACCCAAGAAACCCCCCCTTACCTGACCCCTGTCCCTGCCCTCTCCTCTGGGATAGATCAACTTTGCTGGCAGGAATTGATCTCAGTGTCTGAAGCTTGGGCATGTTTATAATGGGTTTTTTTGCCCTTGAGGAACACAAGGAAGGAGGGGAGAAAACCCCTTCTCACCAAGCTTTTGCTTGACTGATCCTGCTTGGTTGTGCAAGTGGAAGTTGTGTAACAGAGCTGAGAGCTGGCTGTGCTCACCCCAACTGGAAATCATAAATTTGGATGTGCTTGACACCACCAGCCGTAGAGTTCCCAGTTGCTTTTGTGATGCACAGGAGAGGAGGTGCTGAAGGGAAACAAGAATTGTTTGGGGCATCGAGCTCCAAAATGTCAGAGGAGGGTTGTGGAGCACCTGGTGACTTGTCCAAGACCAAACGGGGTGAATGTGTCCTGTGAAATGTTGGAGAGTACATCTGTTCCCCAGGGGGAAAGGAGGGCACTGGGGGCACAGGGATCACACTGCAAACCAGCCTGGTTGGGGTTTTAACTGCTCTTTGCAAAGACATCGAGGTCTTGCCTGGGTAAGGGGAAAGTGAACATTTACCTTGTGGAGTTGAGAGCTGTTGTGGTTGAGGGGATGGAGTTTGATACAGGCTGCAAAACCCTGCAGAAGCTTGGGAGAGGATCCCAGCATGACATTGGCAGTGAGAGATGGAAAACATCCTCCTGAAATCTCTCAGGAATGGTTCCTGTGGAGGGGGATAAATTGCCAGTCCCTCCCCTGCTCAGAGCAGCACCTGCCCACCCAAACTTTCCGGGCTGGCCCACGAGCAGACGTGGCCATGGCACCTGGCGCTGGGCACTGTTGGCTCAGGAAACCAGCAGCAGACGTGGCACTAAGCTTGATCCAGACCCAGCTGCTGTCACGACAGCAGAGTGAGCTGTGACTTACCAGTGCTGTTTTCATTGCAGAGCACAAAGTGATCATTGTGGGCCTGGACAATGCAGGGAAAACGACCATTCTGTACCAATTGTAAGTAGGACCTGCGGGGACGTTCGGGGCATTCCCAGGTGTGTTACGTGTCCCTGGGTGGTTTTACTCAGAGCTTTCCAGGTGGCAGCAGGTGGCTGGAGTTTGGAAAGGGCTGTGCTGTGCCTGGTGGATAAATGAGGTTTTGTTCAGCGGGTTTTGGATCACATCACCTGCTGTTACCACGCACTCCCAGCCTCCCTTGGTGTCACGGCCTCGGCTCGTTGCCAGCCCCATAAAATATGATTGTAGTGAGTGTTGGCCACGGGACACCGTTGCAAAACTGATCCACGCCACAGATTTAAACAGCAGACAAATCATTCTGTGAGTGGCAAAGCGCCTCTGCCTGCCATGCCTTGTGTCCCCAGTGCCGAGAGTAATTTGGTGTCATTTGTGAAACGGGATGAAGGAGGGAGGCTGGTCCCAGCATGAACCCAGGCCAACATCTCCATGCTGTCCTGCACATTCTGCCTTCAACAGCAGCATTGATTTGTGTTTGCCTTGCGTTAACCTTGCTCCTGGTTTACATGGAGCCTGAGTGAGCTTCATATCTCAGTTCCTCAGCTGCAGTTTGATAAGAGGGTACCAATCTGTCCACAGGCTCAGAAGCTGCTGGGTGGCACAGGCAGCTCAAGGTCTGTTTGTGTTTGGGACAGATTGGCCTTTTCCCACGTGCAGTGCCGTGGCACTGAGGAGTGTTCCTGAGTCAGAAATAATTCCTGTTAAATGCTGTGGCCGTGCTGCTCCAATCCCACATTTAAAATTGGCTGTCTGGAAGTGGTTGGGGTTTGTCACATTCCAGCCTGCTTTGCCTTTCCAAAACATTTCCAGCTGCTCGTGCCCTGCCTTGCTGCGGGGAGAGTGAAAGGATGAAGCTGATGGTGATTTTTAGAGGGAGTGAGAGATGTTAAAAGCGCAAACAGAACGAAGGGTATTTCTTAACTGGGAACTGCTGCAGGCAAGGGCTGTCCTTGGTGCTTTTTAATCCACTTCCTCCACGAATGTCTCGCAGTTCTTCCCCTTATTTCTGCCGTTTCAGTGTTTCATTTTCACTCTCATACAGATCTCTGTATGTCTCCTTTTTCTTTGTACCCAGTTTAACTCCACAGGACTTTCCCAGCTCTCTTCTTGTTCTCCTGCTTGACTCCTCCTCGACCCTACCCCGTCTTTGCATATCCCATTTTTCCTCTTCCAGGCACTTCCTTTTCTCCCATTCTCATACTCAGCTCTCCCTGCACTGGCCTGGGATTGCTTTTCAGAACGCTGCACCATCCTTTTATCTCCTCTCTGTGTCCTCTTCAGGAAATATTCCAGCACCATTACGAGTCTCAAATTGCTGTCACTGTAACTAAAAGCTCTGCTGGAACTTCAAAAAAGTTCATACAAAATGAAAACTGTATCAAGGTGATCAGAAGAAAAAATAATTAAGTTCTTTTGAACACAGTTGGTTTGCCTTGGAGCTACTGTTTAATTTTTTTTGCCTGTTACAGTAGAGTTTAAATAGTCTGAACTTCAGGAGAATCCAGAGCACACATTTGGTTGTTTGATGTGAAACTGGTAGTCTTAGAGACAAAGTCACACTCAGTATCTGTAAACAATCTGTTTGAAATACTTAATGGCTGCATTTGTCTGCAAAAAGTTGTGTATTGGTCTGTGCTGAGGGGAGGAGGAGGTTGGACATAAAGCATTGTGAAGAAAATCTGGTTTTAGTGGCCTGCCCTGGAAGGAGAACAGCAGGGTGGAGTGGGTGAAGTGTTTCTAGTGGAGCTGGAGGATGAGTTGTTTTCCTGAAACTTCGGAAATCTTGTGGCTTAACCACATTCTTGATGCAAAACAGCAGCTCTGTCCCATGTGAGCCAAAATGGGCCTGGAGAGAGAAGAGCTGAGTGCTCCCAACAGCTTCTGAAGTGAGAATTCTCTCAGCTTCATGATTTAATTAATTATAACACAGTTTGTTCACGAGTGCTCTCTTAGCTCCATAATTTGATTATGATATAGTTCACGGAGTCCTTCTTATTGCTGTTTTTATTTACGTTTCTGCACCTTCCACCATCAAACCTTGTCTCTGCTGCACAGGGAGCGTTTGCTGAGGCTCTCCCACTGGGAATACCCACCAGGTGTAGTCTCATGGGTCATTGTGGGTGACTGTCCCTGTCCCTGTTCCCTGTGCAGCTCCATGAACGAGGTGGTTCACACCTCTCCCACCATCGGGAGCAACGTGGAGGAGATCGTGGTGAACAACACGCGCTTCCTGATGTGGGACATCGGGGGCCAGGAGTCCCTGCGCTCCTCCTGGAACACCTACTACACCAACACCGAGGTGAGGTGCCTTGGAAAACTGCTGGGCAGGGGTTTGGGGCTGGGCTTTCTGACTCTGCTCATCTGGGAATTGCAGACCCCCCTTGTTGTCTCCATGGTCGCTCTCTTCACAGTGGGTCCTCCAAGACCTGTCTGACCCCTCAGGAGTAAGGACAGCCCCAAAGTTTTCATCCAAAACTTTGGCAGCTCTGTTTGACAAGCTCCAGTCATCACCAACTTAAACACCCCCAAGAGTTTTCAGAACTCTTTAGAGGTGAAGTTGCAGCACACACACAGACATATGTATATTAAAAAAAAAGTAAATTTTATCAAGCAACAGCTTGATAAAAATAATGCTTTAAATCAAGGTTTCCTGTGTCTTATCAAATACAGTTTAAATGCAATTATTTTATTTATATTATATAAATTGTATTTATGTTCTTTATGGGTAAATACAATTTGTGCAGTAATTACCTTTGTTCTCCAGTTCACCCCTACAAGGTGCTGGGATCCCTTAAAGGTCTTCTCCAGCCTAAATGAAGCTGGGAGTGTGTTCTGGGAGTTTGGAGCTTCAGGGCTTTTTTAATCCCTTGCAAATACCTATTTGCATGTTATTTCTTGAACTAGACAAAGACACTTTGCACTTTGTTTTTAGGGCTGCAACAAATTATTTGAGGAATCTGTGTGGTGCCTCAGTTATACCAAGCAAAGAACAAAACCAGATCTGGGATTACAGAGAATTTCCTTGCTTTCGATGTGAATTTTTCCCTGAAAAATGGAGAACAGAAAGTCAAGAGTTGAGTCAGAGCTGCCTTTGTACCCAAACCGCAGCACAAGCTGCGAATAACCCCAGGCCTATGGGATGTCACACTGGGGCTGGGGGGAGGGTTTGGGGCAGGGATGGCGTTTGATAATCCAGCTGGATAATGGGGTGGGAGTGGGACCAGCAGGAGTTTCTCTGCCTAATAACTCTCCCTTTTTGCAGTTTGTGATAATTGTGGTGGACAGCACAGACAGAGAGAGAATTTCTGTGACTAAAGAAGAGCTGTATAAAATGTTAGCACATGAGGTGAGTGCACCCTGTGTCTTTAATATTTATTGAATATTTGTTTTAATTATCTGGCTGATACATGCTAAGGGAGGCAGATTTACACCCTGAACTACCTTGTCCCTGCTGCACTGTCTTCTGTGAAACTCCCAGTAAAGCTGTTGATTAATACTAAATTACAGAAGTAGCTTATCAGAGTGCTCCAGTGAAACAGCAGTTGGGACCTGTCAGTGACATCTGTGGGTTTTGTGCTTCAATCCATGTTAATATCTGAATTAGAGCCTTTAAAACCCCGTGGTTTCCTGCAGTAGCTCATTAATTATTTTTGATATCTTTATGGTTGCCTGAGGTTTTGTGTTTTACAACCTCAATAATGTGTGTTGGAGCACCCAGCTCTAAAACTGAAGGAACTTCAGCCCATGGCTGGAGCAGCCACTGCTCTGTGGATATTTGGAATTCCAGAGTTGAAATGGCTAAATTGTAAAGACCCCCTTTAAACCTGAGCCCTGGGTCAGGTCTAAACCTGAGCTGGGCTGATGTAAAAGCCAGGCAGCACCTGTGGCATGACCTGAATGCAAACTGGATCAGGGTGTGTGAGCTGACGCTGAGCTTCCAAATTTAAGTATCTGAATAAAAAAATGTGCATAAAAACGATGGCATTATAGCCCAAAATATTACAGCTATATTTAACCTATAGCCACAGTTTGGGAGACTGTAGGATGGGCAGAGCCTGCCTATGGATTTCCTTTGAGGAAAACCAAGGGCTTTGCATAGGATCTTTCAAGTTTTAATTCTTTTTCGTGGGTGGTTTTTTTTTTGCTTGTTTGGTTGGTTGGTTTCGTTTTTTTGTTTATTTGTTTGTTTTTTTTAATGTTTAACTTAAATTGTGTTTAATAAAGTAAATTCTTAAAGAGCAGGTCAGGCTGTGGAGTGTTAAATGTGGCATGGGGGGACTGGCGCTGCTGTCCAGGATTAGGATTTCAGAGCTGGACTCTTCAGGCTGTTGCAGCCACTGAACGAAACCTGCATCTTCTGTTTTGGAATCTCTAAAGGAAGACGAAGGTGTTAACGAGCTGATTTTGCCACAGGGAAGGTCTGGAATTGCAGGCAGAACGGAGCCGATTTGGGAGCCCCTTGCAGTGAATGTGCCCATTGTTGGCCGGCAGGATGTTCCCAGGCTCCCTCTCCAGACCTGGCTGTGACGTTGGGAGAGAGCAGCAATGAAAGTCAAATATTGATTTAAAATAGCTTTTCTTTGCTCCTTGAAAGTCTTTTCTTTCTCCTAACCGGTTCCATTGAGTTTCTGTTAAGGCAAAATTGAGTTGTCCAGCTCAGTTCCAGCTATTTTCTGGAGCAGTCGATTATTTGGGAATTAATTTTGCTGCTTGTAAACACGAATGTGCCTGATCAGGCAGTTCAGTGCCTGAGCTGGCTTGGCTTCCCGGAAACACCTTTTTGCTTTCTAAGGGAAAGGTTTTCAATAATATACCCCTGCCCTGATGTAATTCCAAGGAATTTGAGGTAAAATAAGCTTCTCCCTGGAGTCACTGTTCCCAAATTGTCAGTGCTGCTCAGGGACATGGGTACACAGGGCTCTAATCCTCGTGGAGCACAGCAAAACATGGTCCTGGGTTTTTAACTTCTCATCCATGGCAAAAATTGGCCGTTTGGTGTGCTGGATCAGAGGATTTCCTGCAGTTCCTGTCAGCCTGCAGCAATTTGTTCTGGAGGATTGTTGGCTGGGGCTCTGGGTTCTCTGCTTTGGTATCCCATCGTTTGCCTCCAGGGGATGCTTTGTCATTATCTGCTCTTCTTTCTCCCTAGGACTTGAAAAAAGCAGGATTGCTGATCTTTGCTAACAAGCAGGATGTGAAGGAGTGCATGACAGTAGCTGAAATCTCCCAGTTCCTGAAGCTGACTTCGATTAAGGATCACCAGTGGCACATTCAGGCCTGCTGTGCTCTCACTGGAGAGGGGTAAGAGGGACTTGTGTCCACAGGAGGGGAATCTGGAATTACTCTGGGGGTTTTATTGTGATAATTTGGGTTTAACACACATTCTTCCCCTGTTCATAATAGTGACAGAATCCCAGAAGGGTTTGGGTTGGAAAAGACCTTAAAATCATCCCATCCATGCCATGGCAGGGACACCTCCCACTATCCCAGGTTGTTCCAAGCCCTGTCCAGCCTGGCCTTGGACACTTCCAGGGATCCAGGGGCAGCCACAGCTGCTCTGGGCACCCTGTGCCAGGGCCTCGCCACTTAAAAATCTTGACACTTACAAGATCTTTGGCCTCAGAACACACTGATTTAGGATCAGCATGATCTGAAACACAACTTTTATGTCAAATCCACAGGGTCACCTCACAGAGATGAAACTTGGTATGATTTAGGCTTAATGAGGGTGGAGTGGGGGCAAACTGAAACCTGTTCTGGTTTATTAAGAATAATCCTAATTAGAGAGAACTTCATGTGTTGAAGAGCTGGGATTGAATTCTCTCACCACAGATGAGCTAGGAAGTGCCGTGCAGGGAGTGAAGAGTTTTCAGAAACGATTTAGAGTTCTTGGGAAGAATTTCAATCGATGCTGTGAAGTTACCTTTGGAGTTACCCTGAGAAGTGCCTGCATTCCCTAAACATTCTCTCTTGTGTTCCCAGACTGTGCCAAGGCCTGGAGTGGATGATGTCCCGGCTGAAGATCAGATGATTTTTAATGACCTCTTTGCACAGACATTGCTTCAGCAGAGCTGTACCAGTGGCAGAATGGTGGGGTGGATGTATTTATACTGAACTGATTGCAACTGTATTTTCTACATAGCTGCACACACACACACACACACACACGGACGGGAATTGGGAGCAGGCACAAGAGCAAAGGTGCACTTTGGGCTCCGGTTTGGTTCGGGTTCCTCGGAGGATGTGTTCAAAGCTGTGACCAATCTTCTTTTCAAGCTGCCCCTCAGAACAGTCCAGCCTTGGGCGTGGGGAGGATGAAGCACGAGGAAGGAGCTTTTAATTCAGAATTTTATTATCCCGTTGTAGCCCTCTCTAGTGGAAGTTGTTGGCTTCATTATTCCAGCGAGCGAATCACCGGCGTAGGTATTGACTCTCCAGTATTTTCAAGGTTGCTAATGTTACAAATGCAAAACTCTTTTCCTGTATGTGTACTGTACATATTTGTGTATATTTATACCTCAGTCCTAGGTTAATTGCAATCTGCTCAGACCAGTGTAAAGCTGCATCAGTATGTTGGCAGTAGTACTGCTCTGTGACACGGCCACGTCCCCGTGTCACCAGTCCTGTCCCTCTGTGTCCATACAGCTGTAACGTCAATCACACATTGGGTCTCCAACACCTGATAAACAAACTCTCTCTTCAGCCCATTGCTTGTTTTTCCACATGATTTTTTCGTTAGGGAGGAGGCTGGAATGGATTGGGGCACACGGATTGAGCTTGGAATTCCAGTGTTGGCAAATGTTACAAATTTGCCAAACAGTTTCAAATGCAATGGATTTTCCTCTTTTTATTGTGGTCATCATTGAGTTAGGTGATGCTGCAGGTCCTGCCCTCTGCTCTCCTTCTCTGCTGTGCTGGTTGATTCAAGTCTGGCAGAAGTACCTTTAGCTGTCAAAAAGGGAAAAGTATCTTTTTTTTTCTTAACCAAAAAAGAGGCACAAAAGTATGAAAGTCCCACTGGAATCGGACAAGTCAGACTCTAATGAAGCGTTTTTCAGAGGAAAAACTCCCTTTGCTTCATAAAATGTGCAGATATTAAAATGTGCAGATATATCAATATGCAGTGGAGGGGGCTGGATGGGGACAAACCAGATGACACTACTTGAAAAGCTCCAAGTGACCCACACGAGTTCCAGGGCAGAACTTCTTGAAAGCAGAACTCCCTTGCATGGTCCCCAAGCAGTGTGAAAACACTAGGATCACCTTTCCCTGCTGCAGCACCTGCTGGGATGGCTGTCCCAGGCAGAAGGGGATGAGAATTCCCACTTCAGAGGATCCAGGCAGTTGGGATTGCAGTGGGATGGTTCGAAGTGTCAGGCTCTTCTGTAGGAGATGCATTGGGAGTTCAGCAAAATCAAACAAAACTGCTGAGAATGTTCTTCCCTTTCTCAGTCCCTGCGTCTGGTAAGGATGGAAAAAGCATTTAAAAGACATTTTAAAGCTTAGTTTGAACTTCCTAAGGTGCTTCTCTTTGGTTCTGGGATAATCTGGTCAGCTCCTGCCTTCCCACCCGCCTGCCTCCCTGGGAGGACAAGAATCCCGGGGAAAGGAGGGGAGGCAGTCTCAAAGTCTGTATTTAACAAAGGCAGGTAAAGAATTTAACTTTTTAATCTATTTTTGGTATCTCCAATGCTCCCTGGCTGGGGGATCTGCTGTCTTTGTTAAACATTAAGGTGTACATGCATTTATCTCTAGTGCATGCACATAGATCTTGGTATTTAACTGGTGTATTGCAAAATGTATCAATGTTTGAAGAATTAACAATTTAATGCAAAGACTCTCTCAGTTTCTCTGACAGTATCTACAAGCAACGAGCTCTGTGCACACTTGCATATGAAATGGAATTGTACATTTTCTAGTCTAAAAAAACAAAAAAAGAAAAAGCAGACTTGCTTCTAAACCCAAGTGTTTGGTTTTTGAGTCTTATGTCTTCCCTGGGCTGAATCCACACAGGCTGGGTGAGCTGGGGCTTGGTTGGTAAGAAAAGGAGTTGTTGCTGTTCATGGTGGAGCAGTGCTGGGATTTCTGCTGCTTGGCCATACATTTGTAGGAGTTCTCTGTCAGATGATGCAGGTGTGGTGGCTGCTGCATGTGTGGGCTGTGTTGCAAGCAGATACTCTGTGTTTACACATGAGTTAAGTTGGTTTTACTCTTTTCCTCCCCATGCCACTTTCCCCTTGCCGTGGCCTCTGAGGTTCACCTTGTCTTGGTTTCCCCAGTGGCCACAGGGCCCAGCAGGGCCTGGGAGTGACTGCACACCTCAGGACTGGCTGTCAAACAGGATTTTCTGTACCTTGAGGGGTTTATAATGCAAAAATTCAATTGTTTTCTATGTGTTGGTCAGTGAACAACCCAGTGTTAGCCTGACTGCAAACATGTCGTGGGTGACTGTGAGCTTTCTGTGTATTTTATGGTTTTGAGGGCAAGTGTAACCAGAATTCAGTGGTGGCTGATGTTTCCTGACACGTTGTGGTGTTGTCCAGGGCTTTTGGGTTTTAAATGCTGATTTTTGAGTCTGTGGGGATGGTGGGGTTTGTCATCAGAGGTGACAATTCCAGACTCACCTGGAATAGTTGCTGTGATTGATTTCAGAGTGATGGATTCCAGACTCTCACCTGGTCATGGTTGCTGTGATCAGTTCCAGACTCTCACCTGGTCATGGTTGCTGTGATGGTGCTTTGAAGTGCACGTGTGTGAACTTAGAAATGTTTTAAATTTAGTCACTGAGAAGAGCAGCCAAACTTTTGATCTCTCGACCCCTTTGTGTTTTGTGGAAGTGCTCCTTGTTGACAGCTTTTTTTCTTTTCCCTGTAGGGCAATTCCCATTTTTCTCCCAGCTCTGTCCATAGAAAAGCCAGGGAACTTTGCATCAGTGCTGCTTCCACTTGGGGATTGTTGGGCAGGGATTGTTTTACCCTGAGCCATGACCTTGGTGTGTGATGCTGTTGTTTCAGCCTCGGGGTTCTGCTGCCTTGGCTTCCAGCTGAAGCTCAAGGTTTGCCTTTGTTCTCCATGAAATTCATTCTTAGGAAAAGGGAGGGGCCTTCAAAATGGTTATTGAAGTTGTGCTGCAAAATGGCATTTTAGTAGCAAAAAAAAGGGTCATATATCAATAATCTGATACTTCAAATGTTTCTTTTGGTTTAGCAGATCATCAGTTTGGTAGTTCATCTCTGGAATATGCTGCCTCTGGCATCTGGGAATGATACAGGTCTTTAATTGTGAGGAGAGGTGGGAAATAAACTTGGAGAATATGAACAGCTTCATTTTTTAATATTTTTTTCTTTTAGAGAGGCTGAGTGGCTGCGCTGCTGAGTGTGGTGTAGGTGTGAATGGTAAATGCACCTGACAGGCACCTTCCACATCTCTGCAGCTCAAGTGCCTAAAACTCATTCCATAATCAGCTTTATTTCCCATGCTACAATTCCCATTCCCTTAAAATAGAGATAGATATCTATAAAAGCCTCTCAGTGCGTGGAAATGAGTGGGTTTTCCCCTCCCTACACCCGGGTTTTAACAGGATTTGTGATAAATTTGTTACAGTTCTCCTACCCCTGCCATTCCAAGCACTTTTCCATTTATAAGGCACCACCCAGGTTGCTTTGGGACAGGAAATACTGAATTTGTCCTTGTGTCAGGGTGGTTGGCTGGGATTCCTGTCAAGGGACTGTGTTTAAATAACTCAGTTCAGGAATCCTTGGCCTTGGAAAGCTCCTGGTGGCAGCTGTTCCTTCCTCACTGGCTGGTGGAACATGAAGTTTGTCACTGTCAGACTAATTGGGTCTGAAAAGTTGTTTTCAGCTAATTGAGATGAATGTGCTGAGCAGCCTTGGAGTGCTGCATCCCTGGGCAGGAATGATCAGTGGCACCAAGAGTGGCACCGAGGAAGGAAAACGTCTTTGCACGCGTGTGGTAAGTCCAGATGTGACCTGGTTATAAATCCAGATGTGGCTTGACTATAATGTTGCAGTGAATACATTAAATGGCCCAAAATGATGCATTATAGGGGGGTGATGCTGTATCTCTTCATATGTGAGAATCATGAGCAGGAATTCTCACCTTGCCTTAAGAGGGCCTTACCAGTGAATTTTTATATTGTAGCTTTATCCACAGTGGAGTCACTTTACCTCCCTGAACCTTTTAAGCCAGATTTTGGGTGAGTAAGGACAGAGCCAGGTGGGGTTTTTAAGCTTTTCCTATTTGTAAATGTACAAAACTCGGCTGAGACTGGATGAAGCCAGAAAATGCTGCTTTACCTGGAAGGCTGGGAATCCTCCCTTGGACGTGTTGAGCTCAGTGTTCTCCTTGTCTAAATACTTCCTGCAGGGAACACCGGGGAGGGACCAAGAAAAGCTGGATTCTGTGGAGAGGTTAAAAATTAACAAAACCAGCTCAGCCTGGGGTGGGGGCCGAGCGCCTGTGTGGGTAACGAGGTGCGGGGCTGGAGTGTGTGACAGAGGAACGGGAGCAGCCCCAGCGTCGCTGTGTCCGCCTCGCGTGGCCGGGGATGTTCCAGCGCCCTCAGCTCCCGGAGCGGCCGCAGCGCTCGGCCTGGAGGAGCCGCTCCGAGCCGGGCTCGGCTCTCCGGAGCTGCCGCGGCATCGACCGCGCTGGCCTCAGAGCCTGCCAAGGCCTGGCTGTCCATTCCAGCCTCCAGCACCACCTGCAATTCCTTGGGTACAAACTGAGATGGCTCTGCCGAGGCTGTAGCGTTGCCTGTCTGTTGTTTACAAAGGGGAGGAACATCCGCGTGCGTCCGCAGCAATCCCTGGAGCGGGGTCCGGTTTCCTCTGATCGCTTGGACTTTGTACTTCTCTCTCTACAGACTTTGTCATCTTCCTTTCAAAGAAATGCAGCCAGGACGTGGCTAATGCTGAGGCTGCAATAAAATTTCATTCCAGAGTGTTATAAAATTATGGCTTCCAATTAATGCCAAGCCTTGGGAGGGCTGGCAGTTCCCAGCTGGAGCACTCCTGTGTCTGCACTCAGGCATGGGTATTAAAGTCATTTAGCCAAAACATTTTATAGAGCTATTTATTATAAGATAGGAAAACCGGGACTCTATTAGGCAACTTTTTTTCCTAAAATTGGATCAGAGCATTCCTTGAATTGTTTTGCCTTTGCTACTTTCTGTCTTTTAAACTCTGGTTTTCATGCAGCTGAAGGGAACTCATTCCGTTCTCTTAATTCTTGTTGAAGTGGAACAAACACAAATTTGAGCTGGAACGGGGCTGGGGAGCTCTGTATCATATTTATGCATTTACAGATTGTGTCAGAATTGATAATTCTTTAAAACCTACCAGTATTTATGATTTTTAGTTGAAAGCACTTGTCAAGATGTGCCTGTTTGCATTAAACTTTGTGTCTGAGTTGCAGTGAAAGGTTTCTAGCAAATACGTGATTTCTGACCTGGTTTTTGGGGCTGTTTAGGTGTTTTGGGGGTGAAATGTGCTGTTCTGCCCAGCCAGTGATGGGGGTTTGCTTGGGGAGGTTGGGTGGGGCAAGTTTGGTGATAAGTCTGCACTGGTTGGTGTCAAGAATGGGAATTAAAATGACAGTGAAATGTTCTTTTCCTGTAGGAAATGCTGATCTCCAGGGACGTGCCCCTCTTCCATACCCACGTATCACACACAGGTACCTGGGAGTGCTGGGGGGCTACAGGAAACTTCTTATAAAGCAAAAGAGATGGAGCCAAAGCTGGGTTAGGAGATGAAATTCCCAGTTTTGTATTCATGGACTGGACGTGGCATTCAGTGCTCTGGTCTGCGTGCCAAAGGGGGGGTAAGGCACAGGTTGGGCTCTGTGACCTTGGAGGGCTTTTCCAACCTGGGTGATCCCAGGGTTGTGTAAAGGGCTGTTCTGCTCAGCTCTGCAGCCCCACCAGCCCTGGGCCTGGGTGGGAATCTGGGGCTCCTTGGGTCCCTTCCAGCTGCAGTAGCTGTATCTGTGGGGTGATCCCATGGAATAACCTCCCTGTTAAGTAACGCACAGGCGGATGGAGTTCTCGGAGTTCTGAGGAATAAGGAATTGCAGCAAACCCCCTGTTAGGATGGTGTAGCAGATGCCAAAATGCCTTTCCACATTCCTTATCCTTCCACCTCCTCTTTTAGCTGTGCTGGCTGGAGCTGTTTCCTTTGGGATACGCTTTTCCCAGCGGGGTGGGCTTTGGCTCCAGCTGCTCCCTGGTCTTGCTGCTGTGGTTGCCCCTGGATCCCTGGAAGTGTCCCAGGCCAGGCTGGACAGGGCTTGGAGCAGCCTGGGACAGTGAAAAGTGTCCCTGCCATGGCAGGGGGTTGGAATTAAATAATCTTTAAGGTTCCTTCCAACCCAGACCAGTCTGGGATTCCATGATTCTCCTGGGATGTATATGTGGCAGGTGAAGGAATGCTGAGCTGCCTTAAAGCCAGGTCTTTTCCTACCTTTTCCTCTTAACTCAGTTATTCCTTGACTTTGATATAACTGCTGAAAACGGCTTTTAGTTTTCCTTGGAATCCAGTTAAATATAAGGTGATTAAAAAAAGAAGCCACCATTATCACACATTATTATTTAGCCCAGGGTTCCTCTGAACTGTGCATTCCTTAGGCCTTTACACCTGGTGTCTGGAACTGTAAATAAGCTTTTTAACAGAAAATGTTACTTTTGGGCTCTTTTTCTCGAGTGTATAAAAGTTAAGACTGCTGAGTTCTCCTTCATCATTGTTTTTTTTAATTAATACATTTTAAATTAATTAAATAATTAATACTTCCTTGATGCTATTACCACTTGTTAAATTACAGGTTGTGTCACTACTCTCTTGTTGCACAGTCTGCATTGAGTTATTCTGAATATGTTTTTATTATCATATGGGGATGAAATAGGTGCAAAGCTACAGAATAGTCAACAATATTGACAATAAACAGAGTTAATTCTTGTCAATAATTTTTCAGTTCTGGCTTGGTTTTTGCCTTCATTCTTCAGAACTGGAAGGCTTTTTTCTTCTTCAAATATATATTTGTGTGTATATATCTATGTAGGCAATTCGTGGGGTCATGTAAAGAGACGCAGATTTCTTTAGGAACAATGAAAATTGTCTAAATTTTTGTACAGAAATAAAGATTTAGTGTAAATGTTGAAGAGTTCTGAGGAAGAGCCTTGTGCTGTGGGATCCTCAGATGTTGTGTTCTTACCTGTGTGTTTGGCTTTAAAACCTGAGTTATGGGGTGGAAATCAGAGCTGTGTAAGCAACAAATAAACCAAACTGTCTGTATGGAGTTGGCCAGGGAATTTCTTGGAGAGCCAGCGTGCCTGGGATGCCAAAGGTGCTGCAGTGAACTGGTGAATGGAGGAAAGTCCTGAACTTTGCTTGATGTGCAAATCTTCCTGAGAAATCCCAATGTCTGAATTGTCCTGCAGGGATGGGGACTCCACCACTGCCCTGGGCAGCTGGGCCAGGGCTGGACCACCCTGTCCATGAAGAAATTTTCCCTAATATCTGATTTAAGCCTCCCCTGGCACAGCTTGGGGCTGTTTCCTTCCACACTCTCCCTTGTTCCCTGGGAGCAGATCCTGAGCCCCACCTGGCTCCAAACTCCTTTCAGGTAAGCTGTAGATAAGAATAAGATCCCCCCTGAGCTTCCTTTTCTCCAGGATAAAATCCTGGAGTGCTGACAGAGTTCTCCATCAGTGTGGGCTATTCCTTAGGGAGGATAGAAACAGGGAGGAACAGGCCCCTCTTTGTCATCCTGTGGACAAGAGCAGCCTGAATCCAGGCACAACAATTTTTCCACCACGTGCTGAGACCATTAATTCCTGGTGTTTTTAAGAGAACGTTGGGATAATGCAAAAATTGTGCATATTGATAAGTTAGGTCTCTTTTAACTGAGGTGAGGTGGGAAAATCCCATTCTTGCAGGATTTTCCTGCCAGGAGCAGCAGCAACCACAGTTCCATGCTGAGCCCAGTGAAGGAATGACAGGGTGGCTGCAGCAGGGAGAGGGGGAAGGTGTTGGAGGGTATCTGGGCTTCAGCTAATTTGAGATTTACAATGAAACCTTATTTCTGCTTTTTGGAAAGCAAGAGGCCCCTCAGGATTTTGACCATTGGGGTTTTCTCCCCTTTCCTCCTCACAGCCCTGTGGAAGAGAGAGCCCAGCTCTGAGGCCGAGTCACTTTGCCAGAAGGTGTCTCTGCCTGGCAGTGACATGGAATCTGTGATGTGGCAGCGATTTAGGGAGGCAAAGTGTATTGTTGCTTTATTTCCTGGTGGTGGGCACAGCTTTGCCGAGGGCACTGTGGTCCCTTCCCACACCATGGCAGATGGCAGGGCCGATATTCCTGGGATACGGCACAGTCGGACCCATCTGCATCCCAAACAAGTGATGGCGAGACTGGAGCTGCTCCAGGAAGGTTATAATTATCTCCACTTCCCTGCCAGTCCAACCTGGATCCAAAGCTGGAATTACTGTCTGTTTCTGGGCACAGAGAGTGGCTGGAGACTCGGTGTTCCCATCCTGCCAGCACTTCCCAAAGATGCTGGGAAGGATTCTTGAAGTATCCTGTGCAGGGCCAGGAGCTGGATTTGGTGATCCCTGTCAGTCCCTTCCAGAGCAGGATTTGAAGCTCTATGAATCTGTGATTTCTTGCTCCAGTTCCCCCTCAGGCTGCTCCCTTCCAGGGAGGCCAGATGGGGGCAGGATCCTCCTTTTTATTAGCAAATACTTCAAATGAAAAAGTTTTATTTAAGGGAGTTTTGCTATATCCAAGGGAATGAAATTCTTTCAGCCTGTGTAGCCACCAAAAGAAATCCCCTGCCCCCCTCCTTTGCTGCAGTACCGCAATCACTTGTGTGGGGCTTGGGGAAGTAGTTGTCATAGAACTGCTGGTTAACAAGGTAAACAAGAGAAAACTCTGTATGTGGAGCAAGGAATCACAGAATCATTAGGGTTGGAAAAACCCTCTAAGATCATTGAGTCCAACTGTTCCCCAGCACTGCCAAGGCCACCACTGACCCATGTGCCCACCTGCCACATCCACAGGGCTTTTAAAGCCTTCTGGGGCCAGGGACTCCACCACTGCCTGGGCTGGACAGCCCTTTCCATGAAGAAATTTTCCCCAGTATCCAGCCTGACCCTCCCCTGGCACAGCTTGAGGTTGTTTTCTCATCTTGTTCCTCCCCTGCTGTGGGATTTTCCCTGTCCATCTCTCCCGTGGCAGTTGTGTTTTTGCAGACCATCATCCTTCCTCTAAACCATCAGCTGAGTGTGCTGCTAAACCTCACTCACCTCTGAGCCCGAATAAACGTGATGGAGTAATTTAATGATCTGTTTCACAGACCAGTAACCCCCTAAAGTTAGTGGTTATCTCTTATCTCTTAGCTTTTATCACAGGCACAGCAATTCCGTGCTGTTTCACTGGGCTCCTGCCATGCCTAGGACAGTCTATCTTTAGCCTTGCCTTACTCTATCCTGTTTCTGCTTTTTAAAAATTCCTCCTTCAGTAACTTTGCCGTTGCTGTGTTTTCTGGTATTTCTCCACGGTGGAGGGATGGGTTGTTTTTACACAGAAGGTTTTGCTGGCTTTCAACAGCAGGGAACTTGTGTCATTATAGGAACAACTCCATTCAAACCTGAAAATGATTTACTTGATTTGCAGTGTCACAGCCAAAAAAATTAAATACACAAAAATATTTGTCCCATGTTTGTTGCTCAGAAATCTGTGGATTAACAACACTTCTGCAAGAGTTAGATGGGGTTTTTAATCTTTACTGTGCTTTTTCAGCCAAGATATTCTTCTCCAGCACTGAAAAGGTTCAATGTGGTGTAACCTGTGTTAGATCAACGCTGAATTTTCAGGTTGTGAAGGGAATTATTGCATTAAACCCTCCCATCCTTCAGCAGCCCTGATGAGCAGACACTGAGGATGTGCTCCAGATCTGTCACAAGATGCTGCCACATGGAAGGTGAGTTGTCTCCTTCCCTGGAAACCAGTGTGTCCATGAGCATCTCACTCCTGGCATCCGTGGGGTGATGGACTTGCTGAAGGCTGCAGTGCTCGGGGCATCTCTGCCACAGCCAGAGGAACTGTGCAGCTGCTTCTGTCCCTCCACCATCATTATCTCGCTTTATAAAAAGCCCCATGAAGTCATCAGGAGTTCAGCCTCCTGTGGAATGGTTCTCAAAGAAATGAGCTGAAAGTCTGCCAGGCTCTTGGAAATTAATACTGTTTAATGAAGAAAGTTTTCTTCCCTCTTGATCCCTTATTGCAGAGAAAAAGTACATTAAGAAGCCCGGATTCTTGTGTGGACAGATGAAGGAGACAAAGGTGGAAAGATCTGTGTGTGGGACTGGGTGAGGCTGTGCACAGCTGTGTGTGGGACTGAGGAGGGACTGGGGGGCACCTCCAGCCTTTCTGGTGTGAAGGTGAGGGCAGGACCACGGCTCTCCTTAGCAAAGGTCTAGAGATAAGCACAGACTTGTGGAATCCCAGAATGGTTTGGGTTGGAAGGGGCCTAAAGATAATCAGGCTGCTCCAAGCCCCATCCAGCTTCGCCTTGGACACTTCCAGGGATCCAGGGGCAGCCCCAGCTGCTCTGGGCACCCTGTGCCAGGGCCTCCCCACCCTCCCAGCCAGGAATTCCTTCCCAATATCCCATCCAGCCCTGCCCTCTGGCAGGGGGGAGCCATTCCCTGTGTCCTGTCCCTCCATGCCTTGTCCCCAGTCCCTCTCCAGCTCTCCTGGAGCCCCTCTAGGCCCTGGAAGGGGCTCTGAGGTCTCCCTGCAGCTTCTGTTCTCCAGGCTGGACACCCCCAGCTCTCCCAGCCCAGCTCCAGCTTTCCCTGGTGTGAGTTATTCAGGTAAGATCCCCATTCATGTCACTGGTGGAGCATCAGTGGGATCCGTTCAGTTTGCAGGAGTTTCTGCTGGCTCAGGAGCTCCTGCAGGTTACCCCACTGAGGATGCCTCCTAGGAGAGCATGGCCCAGTGCTAAGTCAGTTAGGGGAGGTAATTTGTGATGTTATCATTCCTTATTGTGATTAAATGCCCCTTTATTGATGCAGTAATGAAGCAGGTTTTATTGTCTGGAGCTGCTGCAGAGCAGTGGGAGCCCAGCAGATTCCTTGTGGCTGCTCAGGGCTGTTAATAATAGCGCAGAGAAGAATTACTCCTGGTGGCTGTTGTGCTGGTGACCTAAGTGCTGTGTTAGTGACCTTTCACAGAGCATTCTGCCCCTGGGAACTGCTGCTGCAGAGTATTCCTGGCCATGGCCAGCGAGCAGTCTTAATATTTTATGGACTGCTGCAGGTTTTATTTCAGGATATGAGATACCACTCCAGCAATGCCAGTCAGGAATGTGAAGCACGTTGCCTTTTCTCCTCTCATTCTATAGTCAGAGGTGTTCTAACCTTTCATATAAATATGTTCCTTTTAAATGAGAAAAGAGAAAGAGAAATTGAAAGAAAAAACAAGTCTCAGACACAGGTTTCAGTTTGCTAAAGGCCGTGACATTGGACATGTGACTCTGGTCCATTGCTTGGTCAGCATCCTTCAGGGTGAGGAGACTGAAGGTGCATGGATTGTCTATCAGGGGGAGGATTTGGTTATTCTGGAATTTTTTTAGTAGATTTCTTGAGCTTTGATCTAAATCTCAACCTTTTACAGCAGCTTCTGTGATCTATGGGCAATTCTTGTCACAGCCCATGAATTGCACATTTGATTTGCCATTGACTGTGGGAAACAGGGTGCAGTATAGGGGAGGGAGAGGGATCGAGAGGTAGTGAGGATCATGATGCCATTTCACTGGAAGCTCCACAAATGAACCCTGCACTAATTGGAAAATCCTTGGAATGGGGAAGACTGATAGTAACTTTCCTTCTTTTGCCCAAGGAGAAAAAAGGTGCAAAGGACTCAATCACATTTTTACGTCAATCACACCTTTGTATTCAGAGTTTGCTCCCTCTTGGGAAGAAAGCATGTCCTTGGTGAAAAAAAGGCATGGAGGCCTAGGGAGTAAATATTGGATTTCTTCCCTTTTCTCACACAGGGCACAAACATCTTTCAGCAGTATCAGGGCAATGGTTGAACTGGAAAAGGCAGCAGAGGCGATTGCAGAATGAAGGTGATGCTCTGATCACGGTTTCAAAGGGACTGTTCAGCCCTGTCCTTTCATCCCAGAGGATTTACAGCAGGGAATGCCTCTGTGTTGTAGCTGTGCTAATCCATCCCTTTGTTGGTGGCTGTTGGGGTGATGTGGAAAGTTGGCAGGGCTGTGCAATGCCACGTGAAACCTTCCTGCTGCCAAGCTTTGTTAGAAATGTGAAGACCTATGAAATGATCTGAGTGTGCTCTGGGATAGAAATGAACCTGGCCTGGGTTATGGATTCTCAATAAATTGTTTCAGCTCAGTTCCATAAGAAACAACAACTCTGCTCTAAATTCCCTGCAAGGAGTTCAGTGAGAAGCCAGGGTAAGGATGCAGGATATGGAAACCAATAGGTTTGAAAAATCCAAGGCAAAATTAAACTGGCACGTTGTGAGAAAACTGGAATGTGCCCTCATGGCAGCAGCACTTTGGGTGCTGGGGTGGGACAGCCGTGTGCAGGCACCTGAGAGGGAGCACCAAGAAGGAATTGTATTTCCTCAACAATAACCCACCCTGGGAAGGGGAGAGCACCATCAGTGCAGTGCAATAAACCAGGCTGCTCCCAGCCCCGTCCAAGCTGGCCTTGGCACTCCCATGGATGGGACAATCCTAAATAGATCAATCTGCTTATACAGTAACATCTCTCGCTGTAGTTGCTGTAACGATTTGCAAAATGGGGCTAATAATGAAAAAGTTTGTCTCTAAAAGATAAAAAACCTGTGTTATTTTACTGCAGAGTAGTGAAGCAGAGACTTGTCCAAAGGGACAAGTGTGGGAGACTGTCGGGTAAGAGCTGAAACTCTGGCTGCCCATCAGGGCTTTTCATTGGCATTTACAGCTGATACTTGTACCTCTGTTCTAAAAATATAAAAGTTTATTTGTCTTATAAATAGCAAGAAGAAGAAAAGATTTGAGGAGAACCTCACCTTCCTTTCCTAGTTTATAGTAACTTATATTATTGTTCCAAAATCTGAGTATGTTGAGTTGGGTGCTGTATCTCAGCTTCCCCCATCAGCTCCCAAATCTGATCAATACAATCAGAGCTGGCTTTGAATTCTTGAGAAGATTTGCCTTTGCTGTATCTTCTTTCTGCTGAGCACCCGTGTCTAAGACCTTGTGGCTGTCTTGGGAACATTAGTAGGGGAGATAAATTAGGCTGTTTGACATCATCTTGTTGATAAATATTTTCTTTTAGGATTCTCAAAGGCCCTAAGTAAAGAACAGGGGAGGCTGTGACAGATGCTGTCATGTGAGGAGAACTCTCCTTGTGCCAATGGCCCCAGTGAATATCTTGTGTCGATATACAGGATCTTTTACACCCTGATTTTATATCTTCACTGTTGGGGGGGTTAAATATTAACCTAATTTTTTGTTTCTATAACCCGCTGGAGGTGCATTTGTTCACGTGATTTCTCTTTGCTTTCTCAAATCTCGTCACGAAAAAGATTCACAAATTGTTGTTCTTCTTTTCAGTTTGGGTTTGTTTGGAATATTTTGGCCCCTTTGAATCTTCTTTTGATTCAGTGTTTGAAACATTCTGGTGGGACACTTTCAATACTAAAAACTTTGCACCTATACCCAAACAATTTGATCAGTGATGCCACAGTTCCTCCTCTGTCCAGGAACACTGAGAAGCATGAAGTGAATTTTTGGTTTCATACCAATATTCCTTTATTCCTCCTCTTCCAGCAAAGTCTTTTTGAGTCACAGCAGCACAGTGAGTGGTTGGTTTACACACCACACAGCCACTACCTTGTGCTGCTACTCAGCCCATCAGCATCAAAAAATAAACCTGAAAGTAAGACACTGCAGGTGATCTACTCACAGCACTTTGATTCACTGCCTCCAAGTATATTATTTGTTATGATCTAATACTTTCTACTAATACTTTGAGAAAGAGGATGAGTGGCACTGAAGTAAAAGTGGAATTCTTGTTAGAGCATGTATCCTTTCCTAAAAACTTTTTGTTTGTAAGCCAAAACCAGATCCCTGACAAGGCCTGTGCTCCCAGCCTGGTTTCATGCAAAAGAAAAAAGCTGTAAAAAGGGAGGGATCCGAGGAATAATTGTATATTTAACTTGAAGACAATCCTTTGCATTTGTCTAACCAAGCCTTTCATTTCATATTTTTTTTGTAAAAATGCCCTCCACAGTATTTCCATACATTAAACCAAAAGGTGCTGAGCAGAGGAGCCTTGCAGTGGGGAATGGTGAATGAAGAATGAGAAGGAACTCACTGGTGGTAGTTTAAAAATAGACACAAATGTGGCACAAATATGTATTTAAATGTCCTTTTCCAATGATACAATGCTTGTTAAGGCCAGGTGCTCTATTGGTTACGTCAGGAGGTTAAATATAGCACCTGGGATGTCAGGACATTTATCCATCATGCCCTGAGTGGCTCCTGTTGGATGAGCAGGACTGATGGAACTCAATATTTAAATAAGTTAAGGACAAGAAAATATTTTAAGCTTTGAATTTTTGTGGTTGAAATGCAAAACAACATCTTTTTCTGCCCAAGTACTTCTGCAGTGTTCTGGCTTTCGTTCAGAGCTGCTGGCCATGTGCTCGTTTATGTGCCGTGGATAAATCTGGCCTGGTGTGTTAACCTGGGTCAGAGCTGCCAGGCTCCACCTAGGGCACAGTTAATGCTTTTCAAATATTTGTCCCCCAGAAAGTCAAGTTCATATTCTCACAACAAAGTCAAAAGCTGGGCTTGATGATCTTGGAGGTCTTTTACAGCCTTAATGATTCCATGGTTTTATGAATATTCCATCAGAAATCAGAGTCAGACATAAATTTCCACAACAAAGCAATAAAAAAAAGGAATTAATATTAACCACTGGCATTCCTTTTACCTCATACATGTTTGGAACAGGGAGGTTTGGAATCCCCATTCCTGGAGGTGTCCAAGGGAGGCCTGGACATGGCCCTCAATGCTCTGGGCTGGTGACAAGGTGGGCATCGGGCACAGCTTGGACTTGATGGGGTGGGAGGGCTTTTCCAGCCTCAGGGATCCCGGGATTCTCCTTGCCCATGCAATGGCAATAGTTTTGTCAGAGCTGTTCCTTGAGATTTGGAGCTGAAGGAGCAAAGCAGCAAAATGCAGGAATTGAAATATTTTCTCAAGTGACCCAAGAGCACCCTCCTCCCCTTTTTGTACTCTGATGCCAGAACAAAAATCTTATGTTCAGCCTAACTTCTCATTTCATCAATAATCCTTTTGGCTCTTAGCCCCCTTCTGTAATCTCCATGGGTTATTCCATGCTTTTTCCAGCCCTGACCTGTGCTGCTGAAGTTGTGCCATGTTTCACACCAAAGACAGCTGCATTTCAGCAGCAGAAAAAGCGGTGCTGGTGTCTTGTGTGTAATTTTAACTTTGTTTAGTGTCTTTCTAAATAAGATATATCGAACAGCAATGTAAAATGGTCTGAAGATGATGTTCTAGTAATGCAGGGCTTGCAGAGTATCACTGAGGGAGAAATTGTTTGCAGGAACTTCCAAGATCGAGCTGGAAATGACAATAATGAATTACAAGTTCAATAAGGAAAGTTGGCCCTTGACTCCATTAAGGTTTGTTATTGATAATGAAGATGTTACATTTTGCATCTAATCTACTGAGAAGCAGCACTTGGGAGGAAAATGAGCCTGTGAGTTATTTCTGGAATGCACACACAGAGGATCTGGATCAGAGAGCAGCAGGTTACGCTGAGGTTGCTCTCGAGAGACTCCACCAACATGCTGTGTTAATTTCTGGACAATTTCAAAAGACGTTAAGAAACTGAAACAAACAGAAATCAGATTAAAAGGGGAAGGACTGCCTAGTAAAGCAAAATGTAGAGTAATTGAAAGTGGCTTGCCCAAAGAAGAAAGGGAGGGGTCTGCAGCTCTGGGCAGAGTATAAAATACTTGGCAGTAGTGAATGAGATACGATATTTCATCTGGATATAAATATGAATTTCTGGAAAGAGTTAAGGAAAAAGGTGCCTCTCAAGGACCCCTGACAATAATTTATTGAATTATGTGATCTAGCATGTGAAAAGGGATCAGTGTTGATACTGGCTTTTGAATGCACCTCCCTGAAGAACCAAAGTCAACTCTGTCAGTCGAGTGATCACCTCAGAAGTCACATCTGTTATCATCACCCTGGTTCTACTCCATACATCACGGCGTTCTTGACCTTCCAAAATACCAGGATTGCTCCCCTGTCCCTTAATCTGTTTATCAACTCTTCTTAGACTCCCTTCACCAGGCATGTTGGCTCTTTGTTGGGTTCCCTCCTTGCAAACCGTCACTTTTCACATGTTCCTGGGTCTGCGTGTTCTGCTACCGAACATTTTAAAAGTGACAAAAATACTGACACCTGCTTTGCATCAAGGTGAAAAAGCACTTCAGGTGTACTTATGGGTGAAATTAAAGACATCTTTATACTAAAAATTTAGTCTGCAGTGTGGAGTCCTCAAGTTCAGAGATTCTTGAATTTGGATGGTGGTTATTCAGGGACATTATAGGAATGGAATTGCCTCCATCAGTTGAAATTCAATGTTATTATCAACTCTGATAATGTTTTTTCCATTGGAGCTCTCCCTTGGGTTTGCCTGGGGCTCCATCTCAGCCAAGCCCTGGTGAGGTCCAGCCAAGCTCTGGTGTGTTCTGGGTTTCCTGAGGAGCACAGAGGTGCCCAGCTCCCTTTCCCTGATGTTGCTGAGAACAGGTGGCCTCCTCAGGGGTCACCGAGTATATTTAGGGATGAAACTCGAGCGGGCTGGGGCCACATTTGCTGTGTGGGCCACACACGTCAT